>NC_089251.1:196214448-196520885 GCF_963930625.1 Muntiacus reevesi | reverse complement strand
TTAAATTGTCCTCCAACTATTCTTTTTTTTTTACAAAAGTAACAGGCCATTTTTGTATTTGTATTTTTTACACGGACTTTTGATTTTTGTCCAGGCTCCCCCTTTCCCTGTGAATCTTATTAATGTGTTTGTTCAAAACCTACAGAATTCCCCCAATAATTTTGGAGTAATTTTTATCTTTACAAGCCTGAGTCTCTAGTCAAAAAGTAAATCACTTTCATAGCCAAGCATATTTAAAGTAGTGAATAATTTTTATATTATATGAATCTGAAAATTGAAGCTTTTGCTATAATTTCAGGTTGCTCTTCTTGTGTAGTATACAAGGATGGTATCATAATATATTGTGCATGTAGTTATGTTGAAATGATCTTACAGTTAAATTTTAACAGCGTGTGGTAAAGCATAGGCTATAAATCTAAACAGCAGACTGACGCCATCACTATAACCAGATCACAGGTGAGGGAGAGTGTCATTTTTCAGTCACACATATTAGTAGAACAAATATGTAATATAAATCTCCAAAAACACATGTAGTTGCAGCTAAACCCATGGCAAATAACACATATGTACTGAGCCGCGTACGCTCTCAGTTGCTTGGCACAGTTAAACTTAACGGTCTAATCCTCTGTGTCACAAATTCACCTCAAGTTCCTCCCAGGGTTTCCCTCCTGCAAAGCATTAACTGATGCTGCTGCTGCTAAGTCACTTCAGTCGTGTCCGACTCTGTGCGACCCCATAGACGGCAGCCCACCAGGCTCCCCCTTTCCTGGGATTCTCCAGGCAAGAACACTGGAGTGGGTTGCCATTTCCTTCTCCAAAGCATGAAAGTGAAAAGTGAAAGTGAAGTTGCTCAGTCGTGTCTGACTCTTAGTGATCCCATGGACCACAGCCTACCAGGGTCTCCCGTCCATGGGATTTTTCAGGCAAGAGTACTGGAGTGGGGTGCCATTGCCTTTTCCAAGCATTAACTAGATAACATCAAATTCTGCTTGAATCAGTATCTAGCAAATTTTCAAGATTATTTTGTTATGGAAAAATTGATGATCAAAAGATGAAAGCCTATTGTCACTATGATGGGGAGGAAAACTTGTCTAATTAAGTCTTCATTTAATTTTGATATTTATTTTTTTCAAGATGGATCCTCTCAATCCTGACGTTAAATGAATGTGAATATTCTACAGTTCTCACATCTCTTTCTTTCTATTTTTTTTTGTGTGTTTATGTATTTTCACTCTCGACCCTCTTTTCCAATTTATTAACACCTCTCAATTTATGTCTTTTACTTAAGATGCAAGCAGCTATTTCAACACAATATATACTTCTTTGATCAACATTGTCCAATCACCACTTCAATTGATAGACTTGCAATTTCTTGGAATATCCTTATATTGTCATCACTTTTAAAAATATAAGCATCTTTTCACTTTCATTTTACTTCTTAAACATAAGAATCAGACTTGTTGAATATCTTGCTCCTTTCTTTTTATTAGTATTTTTATAATAAATATTATCTTATAATTTTTCCTTCAGTGATTCTGGTAACTTCACCATAGTACATCCAAACTTTAACTTCAATATTTTTCTCTCTGGGACCCAATATTCTCACTCTACTTACTGCTACATGCTGCTGCTGCTAAGTCACTTCAGTCGTGTCCAACTCTGTGCGACCCCATAGATGGCAGCCTACCAGACTCCCCTGTCTCTGGGATTCTCCAGGCAAGAACACTGGAGTGGGTTGCCATTTCCTTCTCCAATGCATGAAAGTTAAAAGTGTAGTCCCTCAGTCGTGTCCAACTCTTTGCGACCGCATGGACTGCAGCCTACCAGGCTCCTCTGTCCATGGGATTTCCCAGGCAAGAGTACAAGAGTGGGTTGCCATTGCCTTCTCCTACTGCTATATATTTCCTTTTATTTAAAGAAAACATCCATAGTACATATTTAACTGTATTTTTCATCCTTACTATCTTCCTTTCTAGAGTAATTCATTTAAAGATTTTATGTATCTTCTTGCACCTTCCCTGCCACCACTTAAATCATTTTCCTTACTGAATCAAGAATGATCTTTCTAAGATATAAACACATAAATAACCAACTGGGAACAGTGGTTCACTCACTTGAATGAGTGAAATTGGGATTTTGGAATTGCCAGATACAAATTGGCAACTGTCATTGGTATTTGTCATCTACCTCTACAAGGATTAAATCATATGCCACTTCAGTTGCTGGTTTTTAAAAACTTCTGAAAGGAGATCAAGATGCAGAGCACAAATAAGACACTGTACTCTGGGAAAAACTTACAAAACAGGTCTTCAGATAGATATTTTCGGGGGCTGATTTTTATAAGCTCAATTCCTTTATCTCCTTATATCTTGAAAGCATTAAAGTCCTTCATGATATCTACTCCTTATGAGTTGTAGAAATCTGCTGCAAAAAATTATGTACTTGATTGAATGTACTTCTCCTTCATTAAAATCAAATATATATCAATGATCTTCCCCCTGCCTCTTTGGAGCAGTCTCTCAGAGCTATCTGAGATGCTGTCTCCCTGCTATAGTCCTCATTTTGCCCCAAATAAAACTTGACTCACAACTCTCATATTGTGTACTTTTTAAGTTGGCAGAAGCTTGCAAGAAAAAGGTAATAAAAATACTCTATTATCCTTTGAATTCTGACCAAAATGTTTTGTATTGATATAAGGATTATAGAAACCACTGGCAGGTTTTGATTGGGGTACTTGACACAAGCCAGACTGTAGAAAGAAAAAGCAGGCAGCAGTGAGGAGGAACAATGAAGATCTAGCAACAGGAAGAGAGAGAAATATGCAAATATAGAGAGAAATAAATAGTATTTTGGAAGAGCGAAATTAATACAAAAGACTGCTTTTTGGATTTGTTTGAAAATTGGCAACCCACTCCAGTATTCTTGCCTGTGAAATCCCATGGAGAGACGAACCTGACATAATACAGTCCATGGGGTAGCAAAGTGTTGGACACGACTGAATGACTAACACACACAACCTTCATAAAGAAGATAATTCTGGATTATGACACAGCACAGATGACCCTTCAGGATTTTATGCTTTGTAAAATAAGTTAGGTTTTCATTCCAATCCCAAAGAAGGGCAATACCAAAGAATGCTCAAGCTACAGTACATTTGCACTCATTTCACATGATACCAAAGAAATTCTCAAAATTCTCCATGCCAAACTTCAACAGTATGTGAACCAAGACCTTCCAGATGTACAAAGCTGGAATTAGAAAAGACAGAGGAACCAGAGATCAAATTGCCAACATCTGTTGAATCATACAAAAAGCAAGAGAATTACCAAAAAAAAAAAAAAAAAAACAAAAAAAAAAAACCCAATATATTTCTGCTTCCTTAATTGTGCTAAAACCTTTGCCTGTGTGGATCACAACAAACTGGGAAATTCTTCAATAGATGGGAATACCAGACCACCTTAACTGCCTTTTGCCAAACATGTATGCAGGTCAAGAAACAACAGTTAGACTCGGACATGGAATGATGGACTGATTCCAAATTGGAAAAGGTTTATGTCAAGGTTGTATATTGTCACCCTGCTTATTTAACTTATACACAGAGTACATCAAGCAAAATGCAAGGCTGGATGAAGCACAAGCTGGAATCAAGATTGCTGGGAGAAACATCAATAACCTCAGATATTCAGATGACACCACTCTTATGGCAGAAAATGAAAAGGAACTGAAGAGCCTCTTGATGAAAGTGAAAGAGGAGAGTGAGAAAGCTGACTTAAAACTCAACATTAGAAAAACCAAGATCATTGGCATTGGGTCCCATCACTTCATGGCAAATAAATGGGGAAACAATAGAAACAAGGACAAACTTTATTTTCGTAGGCTCCAAAATCACTGCAGATGGTGACTCCAGCCATGAAATCAAAAGACACTTGCTCCTTGGAAGAAAAGCTATGACCAACCTAGATAACATATTAAAAATTGGAGACATTACTTTATCAGCAAAGGTTCATCTAAGTCAAAGCTATGGTTTCTCCAGTAATCATGTATGATGTGAGAATTGGACCAAAAAGAAGGCTGAGCGCTGAAGAATTGATACTTCTGAACAGTGGTGTTGGAGAAGACTCTTGAGAGTCCCTTGGGCTGCAAGGAGACCAAACCAGTCAATCCTGAGGGAAATCAATTCTGAATATTCTTTGGAAGGACTGATGCTGAAGCTGAAACTCCATTACTTTGACCACCTGATTCGAAGAGTCAACTCATTGGAAAAGACCCTGATGCTGGGAAAGATTAAAGGCAGGGGGAGAAGGGGATTGCAGAGGATGAGATGGTTGCATGGCATCACTTCTCAGTGGACATGAGTTTAAGCAATCTCTGGGAGATGGTGGATGACAGGGAAGCCTGGTGTGCTGCAGCCCATGGGGTTGCAAAGAGTCAGACATGACTGAGCGACTGAACAGCAACAGCAACTGAAAGAAAACCATTCCCTTTATTTTTGCTATCCTCATATGTTGTGGTGAAAAGCAGGTTGAGATAAAAGAAGAAAAGAAAAATTGGTTAATTTGGAAAAAAATATTTTTCTTTTTATGACAGTCCTATACACAGACTCTGAAATATCAAACATCTTTTCCTCTCTCTTTTAGGTGAACTATATTTTTAAATGTCTTACTGAAATCAGAAGGACATTTAAATTAGGACTTGGCAGTGATTTTGCAGTTGAAAACCTGCATTTGAGTTCTGTCTCTCCTACTTCTAACTCTACAACCTGACTCAATTTATTTAAAAATTTTCTTAAACAAAGTTTCTTTAAGTAAAGGTTAATTATCTGTACCATCTGTACATCACAGGCTTATTATGTGGATAAATTAAATTAAATTTAGCATAATTTAATTCACTTCAAAGAAATGCAGTAAGCAAACATTTATTGAGAACCCAATTGTTTAAGAATTTGTAAATTTAAACGAAAAGTCACACTCTTTGCCATCATGGCCACTAAGCCTCACAGTCTCTTATCTGGGTAAAACAAACAGGTTCAGTAAACTGATTTTTAAGATTATGTTATCATTTTACTATGATGCTGGATCTTGTAGAACTGTCTTTAAGTTTGGGTGTTAACTTACATTTACAAACTCAAACTAAGATTTCTTCCAAGAGAATGTTATATATATGTACACATAAATCAATTAATGTACTCTGAGTAATGTAGCTGTCAACAGTTTTGAAACAATTTAATGAGAAATATTTCTTAAGAAAAGCAAGTAGGAAAACTACTTAGGAAGCTGAATAACATGAAGATACTAAGTAAAAATGAAATCAAATAGAGGATATATGACCTGAAAGAACATTCCCAGCTTATCATAGTGAAAAGATATAGAATTCTCTTTAAAGGATTTGCACTCATAGACTAATTCTAGAAGTTGAAAATAACTTGTAACTAACGTTTTTTTTTTTTTAATTATACATACCTTGTGTTCAGCTATAAAGTGAGCAAATTCAATTCACTAAGCATCAGGCATCCTGCTATCAATCTCGCTGACTACAAAGGTTAATAAGAAAACACCTCTGCCTTAAATGCCTTATCAGAAATAACAATACATGATTACAATATGTATTGTCATGCAATAGCAAGAGTAAGCACAGGATTTTTTTTTTTTGTCAAAAGAGCACTGGAAAAATCCTGTGAGAGGAAGTAATGCAAACATAGATTTCAATGAGTTTAATTGAACTAGAAGATACCCAGGGAGGAAAAATTAGGAGACAATATTATTATGAAATTATAGGGAGGCCTGAAACCTCCTGTTGGCTACCCAAAAGGAACAGCCTGTTTGACATGTGGAATACATTGTAAATAGTTGAGGTCCTGAAGAGTCTCTGATACTGAATGAAGGAGTTTTGTAATTATAATAAACATATAAAAGAGCACCCGAAAAATGCTAACAATGTGGTGATATGGTAAAAGTAGCAATATACAAAAAACAAACAAAAAAGATCCTCCTAGCTTTTGGGGGAAAACCTCAGATAGATGAGTTATACCAAGGATGGGCAGAACATCTGGAACAGAGAAAGAATGAGTACACTCTGGGAACCGTAATGTACTGAGCACACTAACAGAGCAAGCTCTAAAATCCATACAATGTGTCACTTTATCAAGTTTTCTTCCCATTGGAGCATTTTTCTTCCTATAAGTCTTATTATATATTGTTTATGTTCAGTGGAAAGAAACAGGAAATAAGAATTAGGAAATATGAGGTTCAGTCCTCAGTTCCTTATTAAAAATATTGGGAAAGTCTCCATAGCTGTCAAATTAATCATATTTCACCTATTTGAACAAAAGAGCACATATTGTCCTCATTTAAAAGAGATAAAAGAAGTTCCACTATTTAAAATGACAGTGCACAAATACAAGGAGCAATTACTGTCATCAAAAAATCTATGAATCATCTAAAATTTCATCTTCTTGGAACATGATATCAATGTGCTTGCATGTGCTTGGAGCTCTATCTGCAAATAATGATCAAGAAAAGTAATAATAATAATAATAATAATAATAATAAATAAAAATAAAAAAAACCCAGGGCAGTCTGATAATTAGGTATATAGAAAAAAAAAAATGTATTGTAAAATAAGGGGGGAGGGCAAAGATATTCAGTATACAAGGATTTCACAGCTATCATTGATTCTGGCACTCCAAATGTGAATTTCTGAGCCCAGAGGGCACCCAGGAAAAGCTATACCTACAGTCTGGCAGCTATCAGGCTCCCGCCACTCCCTATGGTGAGCGAGGAATTAAAGATGTGAAAAATCAAATCACAATATGCTGGACCCAGATAGATGAGATGCTTATGAAAGGAATAGTTGCAGTAAGCCCAGACTCTTGCATCTTCCCATACATAGAAAAGCACTAAATTCCCTAACTTGAGGTATCTGGTTTTCCATCATTAACAATAATTTCTTGATGTTCAAACTGCCTGTCCCATGTTGCAATCTTCTGTATAAGCTGACTCCTCCCCCTGCCTCCTTGGAACGGTTCTCTCACAGCTACTTGAAATTCTGTCTCCTGGACTTGAAGTTCTGAATATTCCCACCAAATAAAACATAACTCTCAACTTCTACGTTGTGACTATTTTTTAAATCGACAGCTTTGGCCTCTGACCAAGGGGCCCAGAGTAGACCCCTCTCCTCTGCCTGAGCTCTGAGCTGACCCGTGGCCTTGGTGCCGGCAGAGGCCCCTTGGGCCCATCCACCTCCTCAAGGAGTCCGGAATGACTTGACGGAGCCTCTCCTCATTCTTGGGTATTCTGTACTGGTTGATGATCCTGAGCTTTCTTTGCGGGGAGCAAAGGTTATCTTTGAAACTTGATGTCACGGAGATACCTGGGCTGCTCAGTTTAGACGCTGGATGGAATACCCTGAGCTTAGGCACTGGGGAGGCTCAGTCTGGATTCTGGGTGGTAGTCAGTCTCAGCTTAGAGCCTGGGAAGACTGTGTCCAGTAAACACTCAGTAAGGCGGGGCTTAGTTATTAGGGGGAGACTGGCCTGCCTTTCCTGAGCCCCGTCCAGAACCACAGTGTTGCCTCTACAATCTTCTGCAGGGACAACCAGAAAACTGCTGGCCCTTGGGAGGGAAATACTGTATAATATCCAATCCCTCGAGATATTCAGGCCTTCATCTTCCATGTTTCCTACAACATGTGCAATATCAACTCTCTCAGTGACCCTGCTAGGGCAGGCGACAGGCACACAATGCCTGCTGGAAGTCCATCTTTTGGCATCCTTTCAAGGGCAATTGGGCTTCCAGGGATAATGTCTGCCACGCTGGGAGTTACCCTTGCAGGACATTTGGGCCCAAACCCTTATCACCCTTCTCTTAAAGTTACAAACATACCCCCGGATCAAATCTCCACTTTTATGGACCATCTGGTCTGCTGCCTCTTACCAATTTGTTCTTAAGGCACTTACAACTCCTACATCACGGACTCTGCCCCCTTGTAGGCAACATTGCTCTACTCTGCTTATTATTAAAATACTCTGATGCCTCTAAGGGCTTCCCTGATGGCTCAGAGGATAAAGCATCTGCCTGCAATGCAGAAGACCCAGTCTGATCGCTGGTTTGGGAAGATCCCCTGGAGAAGGAAATGGCGACCCACTCCACTATTCTTGCCTGGAGAATCCCATGAATGGAGGAGCCTGGTAGGCTACAGTCCACGTAGTCAGAGTTGGACATGACTTCATTTTCACTTTCACTTTAATGCCTCTAACAGTACCAAATAACCCACTCCTTTGTCATTACTTCTGTTATTACCTAAAGTGGGTCTATGACAATGAAATGCTTATCGTTGGAAATACCCTAAGCTGCTCTTATGGAAGACTAGGGGAGGAACTCAATGACTTACATTCTCTCAGAGGAATAAGAGTTTAAGGCTTATGGCTGTTTCACCAGGTTCCCAGTCTCAGGGCACAGGCTTGGATTGCTTTACATCATGATATTTGTTCCCATCTGAGGTGAGCAAACTGGCAATGAATAAAGATTACAACCCCTTAATCCTACCCAGCACTGGTCACCCTGGAGACCTTCAGGATGCCCAACTCCAGTCCAGGAGTCCCAGGAGGTCGACCTGCCTCTACCTGCCTAGGGATCTGGTCCTCAAATTGCTGTCACGCCTCAACCTGCTTGGGGATCCACCAGTCCAGGGGTCCCAGGAGATCATCACACCTTTACCTGCCCAGGAACCCAATTCTTGGGAGGTCGAAATGCCTTGGGCTGCCTAGGGATTCAATCTCCAGGAAGCTGTCATGCCTCAGACTGCCTGGGGATCTGCACTCCGACCCGAGGATGCCTGACTCTCAGGTTGCAAAAGTACTGGGTAGGGTAAACTTCAGAAAGACTCACCCCTAAGGAAGTTCACCCATGGAAATAGAAGGAAGCCTATTACTTGTGGGACTGTGACCAGTCTCAGCAATAACTCAGAAGCCCAACGAGAACCCCATTGCCTTTCTGGAAAGCCTAAAAGAGACCCTCCAAAAGTTTACCAATCTGGACTTAAACTCTTACAAGGGACAGGTGATTTTAAAGGACAAATTCCTGTCCCAATGTGCATCAGATATCAGAATAAAGTTACAATAGCTACAGCAGAAGGATCCTTCTGCCTCTTTAGATGAAATGGTCCAGACAACCACCAATACCTTGTATAACAGAGAAGAGGAGAAGGAGGCCAAGGCCCAGGAGAGGGAGAGAAGGAAAGAGACAAGGTATGCTCAGATGCTGGCCGCCCTCCAGGGAAGCCCTATGGCAAACCCCGTGTCCTTGAAGGGCAAGGCACCAGGCAAATGCCTAAACTGTAGACAAGGGGGACATTGGGCCAAAGAGTGTCCAAACAGTGACAAGTGTCCTAAAACGGCTTGCTAGGAATGCCTTCAACTGGGACATTGGGTGACACTCTGCCCTGGGGACCCAAGAACCTCCAGGTCAAGCGCCAAGCCTTCCAACATGGTTCAACAGGACTGATGTGAATTACTCCAGCCAGCCCACCTGTAACAGTTAACCATCATGGGGCTGGGGCCAAGGGTGCAATTGAATGTGGCAGGTAGGTCTGAGAATTTCTTGGTTTGCATGGGGGCTACTTACTCTGTCCTGACCTCCTACTCCAAATCCTTTTCCTCACAAGTCTGTACCATTTTGGGTGCTACAGGAAAAACAACTACTAAAATATTCACCCGAGCACTTCTTTTTTGCTGAGATGGACAAATATTTTCCCACCAGTTTTTAGTGGTCCGTGACTGTCCTCCTCCATTATTGGGAAGAAATATCTTCGTGCCTTTGAAATCTTGCAGTTAGTGCGGTCCTGATAGAAGATGCTTTAAAACTCTTTTTTGAGGGCAAACTAACTATTCTTACCAGCCACCAAGTGAAACAACTCTTAAATGGGAGAGGCCATTTAAGGATGCCTGATCAAGGAATCCTCAGATATCAAATAGTGCTGATGGAAAATCCAGGCCTGACCGTATCCCCTTGTGTGGTTCCTAACCCAGCCACCCTCCTGCCTACTCCCGAGGGCTCTCTCCCCTTTCACTCTTGCCTAGAAACCTTGAACCACTGGACAAAACCCCAGGAGGAAATGTCAGAAGATCCTCTGACCAACCCTGAGGAAATCTGGTACACTGATGGAGCTTTGTCTTGGATGGAAAAAAGAAGAGCTGAATATGCAGTAGTCTCCAATTTTGAGACCATAGAGGCTAAAACTTTGCCACCAAGTACTTCAGCCCAATTGGCTGAGCTCATAGTCCTGACTCGAGCTTTAGAGCTGGGAAAAGGAAAAAGAGTAGCCATTTACACTGACTCCAGGTATGCCTTTCTGGTGCTACATGCACATGCTGCTATTTGGAAAGAAATGGGCCCCTTGACCACCTGAGGGTCCCCAATCCAATAATGTGATCAGATTCTTTGGCTTTTAGAGGCAGTCGATCTGCCTGCTGAGGTTTCAGTCTCCCGCTATAAAGGACACCAAAAAGGGAGCACAGAAGTGGCACGAGGGAACCGAGGAGCTCATCAGGCAGCAAAGAGAGCAGCATTACAGAACCATGACCTAATAGGGGCTGCCACCTTAGGTCCACAGACTAATCTACCAGAAACTCCTTCATATACTGAAGGTGAGACTCTTAAAGCTAAGAGTGAGGGCTTTCAAGATCATATGGGGTGGTTCCAAACGGAGGGACTCCTTGTTCTTCCTGGGAACCTACAATGGAAGTTGGTTAACTCCTTACATGCCACCACTCATTTAGGAGAAAAGACCCTCCAAAGATTGCTAGAAAGGTGCCTCAAAGAAAGAGGTCTCCAAAAATCTATAAGGCAAGTGGCTTTTCTTGTCCTACTTGTCAGTTAAACAACCTCCAAGAAGCTCGAAGACCCCAGCTGGACCAGCACGTCCAATGATGTGGGATCTACCCAGGAGAGGACTGACAGATGGACTTCACCCAAATGACATTTTCTCAAGAGTATAAATACCTATTAGTCATGATAGATAACATTCACAGGATTGATTGAAGGCTTTCCTACCCAGACTGAGAAGGCTGAGGAGGTGGTAAAAAAAACTGCTCCATGAAATCATTCCAAGATATGGTCCGCCCAGGTCATTACAAAGTGAAAATGGACATCATTTACTTCTAAGGTCATCAAAAGGGAAAGGGAAGTTGCTCAGTCATGTGCAACTCTTTGCGACCCCATGAACTGTAGACTATGAGGCTCCTCCATCCATGGAACTTTCCAGGCAAGAATATTGGTGTGGGTTGCCATTTCGGGGTCTCTAAAGCATTGGGCATTACTTATTATCTCCATTGTACCTAGAGGCCTCAGTCTTTAAGAAAAGTAGAAAGAGCCAATCAAGTCTTAAAATCAGTGATAAAAAAGATAACCCAGGAGACCTCCCTGGGAAGGAAGGAAGCTTTACGAATAGCTCTCCTCCACACCGTATTTCCCCTTAGGAACAGGTTGGTCTTAGTCCTTATGAGATGCTATGTGGGAGACCTTTTGTTTATGTCAATGACCTCTTCCTAGATCCAGAGGCTCAGACCCTTCAGGCTTATATCATGGCCATTGGTCAATTTCAACAGGATATATGCTTGTGGGGTGTGAACCAAGACCCAAAAGATTCTAAGGAGTCACCACTATATGCTTCAGGGACTCAAGTCCTAATTAAAGTCTGAAAAGATGGGTCCCCAAAGCACAACTCCAGCCCACATAGAAGGGCCCCTACCCTGTAATACTTTCTACCCACAGCAGTCAAGGAACTAAGACATGACTCTTGGATTCACTACTCACGAGTCAAGACATGGAAGAAAACAGAAGAGAACACTCAATACACCTGTGAGCCCCTGGGAGATCTCAGACACCTATTCAGAGCTACAAATGAGTGCCATTCTAATGAACACCCCCAAAATCTAGTTTCTGGGGATAAGATTTCTCAGGATAGTTCTAAAGAGTCAACACACCTTGGCAGAGATTATACTCCAAAATAGACAGGAGCTAGATCTTCTGACCCCTGAACAAGGAGGGGCTTGCACCATCTTGAATGAGACACATTTTTTTCTAGGTAAATGCCTCCAGCTAAGTTAAAGAAAGTCTCACAGTCCTCAAGAAAAACATTCAGACCCTATAAGATCTCAAAGAACGAGCTGGAGAGTTCTCAGCATGACAATCTCTCTTTGAGGGATCCCTCTGGTAATGGGTATTTGGAGTTGCCTAATGCCCCTACAAGTCCTTGTTATGCCACACTGATGCTGCTTATGATTGCTGTATGTATTATCAATTATCTAACCCGTTTCATCTCTGTCCAGGTCAAGAAGCTACAACATGCAGTGCCAACTCAACAGGGATATATAAAACTATAGCTGACCACAGAAAATATCACTGACCTTTAGATGAGACCCGCTATAAGGACTCTGAAGCCTGATACTAGCAAGAGGGGGATGGCCAATGCCCCTTGTCATCCCAGTTCAACAGAAAGCAGCCAGAAAGACCTTGATGACTCTATTCCCAAAGAACTGGGCCTCCCATCTTTCGAGAGGGGAATGTTAGGTAGTTAGAATAGGAAGAAGTCTAGAATGGTGGTGGCTGAAAGACAAGGAAGGGAAAAGCTGACGAAAATAGAACAAAGGTGGGTCTGAGGACAAGAGTGAGGACCTCAGAGTGTTCTACTTCAGGTAGGACAAATAGAGCTCTTTCGTAGCCCAATTTACATAGAGCAGGCCTAGTTCAGTTCAGTTCAGTCGCTCAGTCGTGTCCGACTCTTTGCAACCCCATGAATCGCAGCACACCAGGCCTCCCTGTCCATCACAAACTCCCGGAGTTTACTCAAACTCACGTCCATCGAGTCAGTGATGCCATCCAGCCATCTCATCCTCTGTCATCCCCTTCTCCTCCTGCCCCCAATCCCTCCCAGCATTAGAGTCTTTTCCAATGAGTCAGCTCTTCACATGAGGTGGCCAAAGTATTAGAGTTTCAGCTTCAGCATCAGTCTTTCCAATGAACACCCAGGACTGATCTCCTTCAGGATGGACTGGTTGGATCTCCTTGCAGTCCTAGGGACTATCAAGAGTCTTCTCCAACACCATAGTTCAAAAGCATCCATTTTTTGGCGCTCAGCTTTCTTCACAGTCTAACTCTCACATCCATTCCTGACCACTGGAAAACCATAGCCTTGACCAAACGGACCTTTGTTGGCAAAGTAATGTCTCTGCTTTTTAATAGGCTATCTAGGTTGGTCATAACTTTCCTTCCAAGGAGTAAGCGTCTTTTAATTTCATGGCTGCAGTCACTATCTGCAGTGATTTTGGAGTCCCCCCAAATAAAGTCTGACCCTGTTTCCACTGTCTCCACATCTATTTCCCATGAGGTGATGGGACCAGATGCCATGATCTTAGTTTTCTGAATGTTAAGCTTTAAGAGCAGGCCCAGGGGGAGGAAAAAAACATATAAAAAGAATGGCAAAGGGCCAGGGGTTTCTCTCTCTGGCTTTTTCTCTCTCTCTCTTCATTCACGTCTTTTGGGTCAGCATATCCTCATGCCTTGAGGATATATTTCCTTTATTTTCTAAATAAAGCTGAGGTGTAACGCGGAGCTGTAACACTGATCTGTCCAAGAGCTGTAATACTGATCTGTCTGAGGGCTGAGACATGCCAAGGGTTTTAATGTCTGTTGTTTCAAATTGTTGTTGTGATGAGACAGATCCGAGGAAATTGCACACTTTCCTGACAAAGCCATTCAATCTCACAATAATCCAAGTCTGTGCCCTGATCAATAATGCTGAAGAAACTGAGATTGAATGGTTCTGTGAAGACTTACAAGACCTTCTAGAACTAACACCCAGAAAAGATGTCCTTTACATTATAGGGGAATGGAATGCAAAAGTAGGAAGTCAATAAATACCTGGAGCAATGGGAAAATTGAACCTTGGAGTACAGAATGAAGTAGGGCAAAGGCTAACAGAGTGTTGCCAAGAGAATGCACTGGTCATAGCAAACACCCTCTTCCAAAGGCATAAGCGAGGACTCTACACATGAACATCACCAGATAGTCAATACTGAAATCAGAATGATTATATTCTTTGCAACCAAAAATGGAGAAGCTCTCTACAGTCAGCAAAAACAAGACTGGGAGCTGATTGTGGCTCAGATCATGAACTCCTTACTCCCACTTTCAGACTTAAGTTGAAGAAAGTAGGGAAAACCAATAGACCATTCAGGTATGAATGAAATCAAATCCTTTAGGATTATACAGTGAAAGAAACAAATGGGTTTAAGAGATTAGATCTGAAAAGAGTGCCTGGAGAATGATGGATAATAGTTTGTGACATTTTACAGGAAGCAGCATTCAAGACCATCAATAAGAAGAAGAAATGCAGAAAGGCAAAAAGGTTGTCTGAGGGGGGCTTATAAACAGCTGTGAAGAGAAAAGTGAAAGGAAAAGGAGAAAAGGAAAGATATCTCCATTTGATTGCAGAGCTCCAAAGAATAGAAGGAGAGATAAGAAAGTTTTCCTCCGTGATCAATGCTAAGAATCAGAAGAAAACAATGGAATGGGAAAGACTAGAGCTCTCTTCAAGGAAATTAGAGATACCAAGGGAACATTCCAAGCAAAGATGCACAAAATAAAGGAGAGAAATGGTATGGACCTAACAGAAGCAGAAGATATTAAGAAGAGGTTGCACGAATACACATAAGAACTATACAAAAAAGATCTTCTGAACCCAGATAATCACGATGGTGTGATCATTCACCTAAAGCCAGACATCCTGGAATGTGAAGTCAAGTGGGCTTTAAGAAGCATGGCTACAAACAAAGCTAGTGGAGGTGAGGAAATTCCATTTGAATTATTTCAAGTCTTAAAAGATGATGCTGTGAAAATTGCTGCACTCAACATGCGAGCAAATTTGGAAAACTCAGCAGTGGCCAGTCTGAAAAAGGCAAGTTTTTTTTTTTTTTTTTTCCATTTATTTTTATTAGTTGGAGGCTAATTACTTCACAACATTGCAGTGGGTTTTGTCATACATTGACATGAATCAGCCATGGAGTTACATGTATTACCCATCCCGATCCCCCCTCCCACCTCCCTCTCCACCCGATTCCTCTGGGTCTTCCAGTGCACCAGGCCCGAGCACTTGTCTCATGCATCCCACCTAGGCTGTTGATCTGTTTCACTGTAGATAATATACAAGCTGTTCTCTC
This sequence comes from Muntiacus reevesi, assembly GCF_963930625.1. NCBI lineage: Eukaryota > Metazoa > Chordata > Mammalia > Artiodactyla > Cervidae > Muntiacus > Muntiacus reevesi. The sequence continues at coordinate 196,505,671 of NC_089251.1, read as the reverse complement.
AAAACGTCTCACCCTCGCCTTCTCCCACAGAGTCTAAAAGTCTGTTCTGTACATCTGTGTCTCTTTTTCTATTTTGCATATAGGGTTATCGCTACCATCTTTCTAAATTCCATATATATGTGTTAGTATGCTGTAATGTTCTTTATCTTTCTGGCTTACTTCACTCTGTATAATGGGCTCCAGTTTCATCTATCTCATTAGAACTGATTCAAATGAATTCTTTTTAATGGCTGAGTAATATTCCATGGTGTATATGTACCACAGCTTCCTTATCCATTCGTCTGCTGATGGGCATCTAGGTTGTATGGAAAAGGCAAGTTTTCATTTCAGTCCCAAAGAAAGACAATGGCAAAGAATGCTCAAACTACCACACAATTGCACTCATCTCACACACTAACAAAGTAATGCTCAAAATTCTCCAGGCCAGACTTCAATAGTACGTGAACCATGAACCTCCACATGTTCAAGCTGGATCTAGAAAAGGCAGAGAAACCAGAGATCAAAATGCCAGCATCTTTTGGATCATTGAAAAATCAAGAGAGCTCCAGAAAAACATCTACTTCTTCTCTATTGACTATGCCAAAGTCTTTGACTCTGTGGGTCACAACAAACTGTGGGAAATTCTTCAAGAGATGGGAATGCCAGACCCCCTTATCTGCATCTTGCCAAACCTGTATGCAGATCAAGAAGCAACAGTTAGAACAAGACATGGAATAAGAGACTGGTTCAAAATCGAGAAAGGAGTACATCAAGGCTGTATATTGTCACCCTGCCTATTTAATTTATATGCAGAACACATCATGATAAATACTGGAGTGGGTGAAGCACAATCTGGAAAAAAGATTGCTGCAGGAAATATCAATAATCTCAGATATGCAGATGAGAGCACCCTTATGGCAGAAAGCAAAGAACAAGTAAAGAGCCTCTTGATGAAAGCAAAAGAGGAGAGTGAAAATGTTGGCTTAAAAGTCAACATTCAAAAAACTAAGATCATGGCATCAAGTCCCATCACTTCAGGGCAAATAGATGGGAAAAAAATGGAAACAATGGCAACTTTCATTCTTTTGTGCTCCCAAATCACTACAGATGGTGACTGCAGCCATGAAATTAAAAAAAGAAAAAAAAGAACAACAAAAAACACTTGCTCCTTGGAAGAAAAGTTATGACCAACCAAGACAGCATATTAAAAAGCAGAGACATTTCTTTGCCAACAAATGTCCATTTAGTCAAAGCTGTGGTTTTTCCAATAGTCATGTATGGATGTGAGAGTTGGACTATAAAGAAAGCTGAGTGCTGAAGAATTGATGCCTTTGAACTGTGGTGTTGGAGAGGACTCTCGAGAGCCCCTTGGACTGCAAGGAGATCCAACCACCTCCATCCTAAAGGATATCAGTCCTGAATGTTCATTGGAAGACCGATGTTGAAGCTGACACTCCAATACTTTGGCCACCTGATGTGAAGAACTGATTCATTGGAAAAGACTCTGATGCTGGGAAAGATTGAAGGCAGGAGGATAAGGGATGACAGGGGATGAGATGGTACCACCCACATAATGGCACTACCGATTCAATGGACATGAGTTTGAGTAAACTCCCGGAGTTGGTGTGGACATGGGAGCATGGCGTGCTGCAGTCCTGGGTCGCAAACAGACGCAGCAGAGCGACTGAACTGAACTGAAACGCTCCCTCTAAAATTCCTCTAAGATACCGTCTGCTGGTTGAATCCTTAATGAAAACTAAAGTTAAGGGTATAAGAGTGGATGAAATTAAGATACAAGTATATAAAATTAGTATATCTAAATGGACTTAATGTAAGTTTCATCTTTTGGTTATTTCTTTTGTTTCTCTGGGGAATATTTCTCCTGTCTGATATTATAAGATAAGACGTACAATTTCCATTAAGAAAATATTAATTGAATGTAGGAACCAATGACTTTTCCTGTGGTTCACGCGATAAACAGTTTGCCTGCAATGCAGGAGACCTGGGTTCAGTCTCTGGGTTGGCAAGATCCCCTGGACAAGGAAATGAGAACCTACTTCAATATTCTTGCCTGTGGAATTCCATGCACAGAGGAGCCTGGTGGGCTACAGTCCTTGGGGTCCCAAAGAGTCAAACATGACTGAGTGACTAACACTTTCGCTTTCACTAACCAATAGAGCTACCTGAGCTGTGCGTGTGTGTGTGTGTGTGTGTGTGTGTGTGTGTGTGCGCGCGCGCGCGCGCACGCGCTCGCGCATGTGACTCAGACTCGCTCATGTCTGACTCTTTGGAACTCCATGGACTTTAGCCCACCAGGCTCCTCTGTCCATGGAATTCTTCGGGTAAGAATATTGGAACGGAGGGCCATTCCCTTCTCCTGGGGAACTCTTTTACCCAGGGATTGAATCCAGGTCTCCTGAATTGCAGACAGATTTTTACCATCTGAGCAACCATGGAATGCCTACCTGAGTCACACTAGATAACATAAAAACTGGAAACTAACATACAAGGGTTAACAAATTGCTTTGGGTTTAACTTATATACTTAGAAACACCTTTGCTGAATGCCACATAGAAAGCTTTGATACATAAATTAAACTCTGAAATTCTAGGACACACAATTCCTAAAACAAATTTCAGGTTAGTTAAAAATCTTGTCACTGATTTTCCTGTTGTTAGGTGACAGAACTGTTCTTTGGGGAGCAGAAAGCAACCGTCTTTCTCTTGCAAATCTCAAACCAAAATGTAAATAAATACAAGCAAGCAAGACTTCAAACCAGGGGAAAACGTGGCAGTTTTAAAATTCAAACCCCTGGGAATGCTCCCTCAGTCAAACCTTATAGAGAATAAGCCTTATTTATCTGATGAAGCAAACTTAATATACTCTGTAAACTAGTAAATTTATATTGTAATACTTAGTTCCTTACTAAGCTTTTAAGTAAAGCCACGAGATCTCTAGTTTGCCTGCTTATGCCTATGTAAAATTATACATATGAGATATCTTTACTTCTAAAAGGTACTATCAAAATTGAATTTATATTGAACTCTATTCAATTTTAGTTTAAAACAAACAAACAAACGTTTACATTTATTTATTTTTTTTTTTTTTTAATATTATTTTATTAGTTGGAGGCCAATCACTTTACAACATTTCAGTGGGTTTTGTCATACATTGACATGAATCAGCCATATAGTTACATGTATTCCCCATCCCGATCCCCCCTCCCACCTCCCTCCCCACCCGACTCCTCAGGGTCCTCCCAGTGCACCAGGCCCGAGCACCTGACTCATGTATCCCACCTGGGCTGGTGGTCCGTTTCACCATAGATAATATACATGCTGTTCTTTCAAAACATCCCACCCTCACGTTCTCCCCCAGAGTTCAAAAGTCTGTTCTGTATTTCTGTGTCTCTTTTTCTGTTTTGCATATAGGGTTATCGCCACCATCTATCTAAATTCCGTATATATGTGTTAGTATACTGTAAAACAAACAAACAAACGTTTACATTTAAAGAGACTGGCCAAAATGAATTTCAAGTTCATGTGACTGGGGAAATAGTCAATATTAAGTTGATGTGCATGTGGGCTAACTCACTTGAATCCTATTCAACTCTTTACAACCATATGGACTGTAAGGACCAGGCTTCTCTCATCAAGAGATTCTCTAGGCATGAATACTGGTTGCCATTCTCTCCTCCAGGGGATCTTCCCGGCCCAGGGATCAAACCTGTGGTCTCTTATGTCTTCCGCATTGACATGTGGGCTCATTACCACTAGTGACTTCTGGCAAGTCCTAATATTAATGTTTAAGTTTGTTGATCTAATTAATATATACATGTGCATATATATATATATATATATATATATATGTATATATACATATACATGCTGTATGTATACACACACACACACACACATACACATATACATACAAGGCTGTACATGTCTATCAGTTCAATTCAGTTCAGTCACTAAGTCATGTCCGACTCTTTGCGATCCCATGGACTGCAGCATGCCAGGCCTCCCTGTCCATCACCAACTCCTGGGGTTTACTCAAACTCATGTCAATTGAGTCAGTGATGCCATCCAACCATCTCATACTCTGTCATCCCCTTCTCCTCTCGCCTTCAATCTTTCCCAGCATCAGGGTCTTTTCAAATGAGTCAACTCTTCACATCCGGTGACCAAAGTATTGGAGTTTCAGCTTCAGCATCAGTCCTTCCAATGAACACCCAGGACTGATCTCCTTTAGGATGGACTGGTTGGATCTCCTTGCAATCCAAGGGACTCTCAAGAGTCTTCTCCAACACCACAATTCAAAAGCATCAGTTCTTCAGTGCTCAGCTTTCTTTATAGTCTAACTCTGACATCCATACGTGACTACTGGAAAAACCAAAGCCTTTACTAGACGGACTTTTGTTGGCAAAGTGATGTCTCTGCTTTTTAATATGCTGTCTAGGTTGGTCGTAGGAGTAGCATCTCTTTATTTCATGTAGCTGCCAAGGAGTAGCTTCCAAGGAGTAAGCGTCTATTTCATGGCTGAAGTCACCATCTGTAGTGATTTGGGAGCCTCAAAAAATAAAGTCTGCCTTTGTTTCCACTGTTTCTCCATCTACTTGCCATGAAGTGATAGGACTGGATGTCATGATCCTAGTTTTCTGAATGTTGAGCTTTAAGCCAACTTTTTCACTCTTCTCTTTCACTTTCATCAAGTGGCTCTTTAGTTCTTCACTCTCTGCCATAAGGGTGGTGTCTTCTGCATATCTGAGGTTCATATTTCTCCCAGGAATCTTGATTCCAGCTTGTACTTCATCCAGTGCAGTGTTTCATCTGTACATGTCTATCTATCTATCTATCTATCTATCTATCTATCTATACATGTTTATATGTGTGTATATATATACACACATATATATATGCAAGACTATACATGTCTTTATATATGAGGTTATTGATATTTCTCCCAGCAACCTTGATTTCAGCTTGTGCTTCATCCAGCCCAGTGTTTCATCTATACATGTCTATATATTTATATACACAAGGCTGTACATATCTGTGTATATATGTATATACTATATATAGACATGTACAACCTTGACATACTCCTTTCCCAATTTTGAATCAGTCTGTTGTTTCATGTCCATATCTAACTGTTGAGATGTAAATGTTCTATCTGATCTTCCTAGGTTGTTCTGTGTCTGTGTGTTTGATTGTTCATGTTTTAGGATACTTGGCCTTGAGAGTAAACTTTGAATTTAAGCTATATCCTCCCCTACTCACATATGGGGAAGTCTTTTGCATCTTGTTGGTCTGAGTCTCTGTTGAGATATATTTAATTGGTGGCCAAAGGATGGATGAGTAAGTATAAGCATATTGTACAAGCTCAATATTATTCCAGATGCACAAACTAAATTTTGGAAAGGCAGAAGAACCAGAGATCAAATTGTTAACATTTGCTTATTAGAAACTAAGGGAATTCCAGAAAATATCTATTTCTTCACTGAATGACACAAAAACCTTTGATCATGTCTATCACAATAAACTGTGGAAAGTTCTTAAAGAGATGTGAATACCAGACTACCTTACCTGTCTCATGAGAATCCTGTATGTAAGTCAAGAAGCAACAGTTAGAACTGGACATGAAACAACAGGCTGGCTCAAAATTGGGAAAGGAGTACATCAGAGCTGTATATTGTCACCCTGCTTATTTAACTTATATGCAGTGTACATCATGCAAAATGCCAGGCTGGATGAAGCACAAGCTGGAATCAAGATTGCCAGGAGAAATATTAATAACCTCAGATATGCATATATGGCATAAAGTGAAGAAGAACTAAAGAGCCTCTTGATGAGGGCAAGAGAGGAGAGTGAAAAAAACTGGCTTAAAACTCAACATTCAGAAAACTAGGATCTTGGCATCTGGCCCCATCAATTCATGGTGAATAGATGGGAAAAATATAGAAGTAGAGACAGATTTGATTTTCTTGAGCTCCAAAAATCACTGCAGGTGGTAACTCCAGCCCTGAAATTAAAAGACACTTGCTCCTTGAAAGGAAAGACAGTTAATATAAACCTAGATAGAACGTTAAAAAGCAGAGACATCAATTTGCCATGAAGGCAAAGCTATGGTTTTCCCAGTAATCATGTACTGAAGAGAGATTTGGGCCATAAAGGAGACTAAGCACTGAAGAATTGATGCTTTTGAACTGTGGTGTTGAAGAAGCCTCTTGAGAGTCCCTTGGGCTGCAAGGAGATCAAACCAGTCAATCCTAAAGGAAGTCAACCCTGCGTATTCATTAGAAGGACTGATGCTGAAGCTCCAATACTTTTGACACCTGATTCAAAGAGCTGACACGTTGGGAAGGACCCTGATGCTGGGAAAGATTGAGGCCTGGGAAAGAAGGACACAACAGAGGATGAGATGTTTGAATGGCATCACCAACTCAATGAACATGAGTTTGAGCAAACTCCTGGACAGAGTGAAGGACAGGGAAGACTGGTGTGCTGCAGTCCATGGGCCCCAAAGAGTTTAACATGACTTAGCAACTAAACAGTTCAAACACCAGTTCTAACTGCTGCTTCCTGACCTGCACACAGAGTTCTCAGGAGTCAGGTAAGGTGGTCTGGTACTCCCATCTCTTAGAATTTTCCACAGTATTTTTGTGATCCACACAGTCAAAGGCTTTGGTGTAGTCAATAAAGAGAAGTAGATATTTACAGTAGATGTTTAAAGTAGAAGTCAGGTAAATTGGAAATGGTCAAACAGGAGATGGCAAGAGTGCACATAGACATTTTAGGAATCAGTGAACTAAAATGGACTGAGATGGGTGAATTTAACTCAGATGACCATTATATCTACTACTAAGGGCAAGAATCCCTTAAAACAAATGGAGTAGCCCTCATAGTCTACAGAAGAGTCCAAAATGCAGTTCTTGGGTGCAATCTCAAAAATGACAGAATGATCTCTTTTCATTTCCATGGCATACCATTCAGTAGTACAGTAATCCAAGTTTATGCCCTGACCACTAATGCTAAAGAAACTGAAGCTGAATGATTCTATCAAGACCTCCAAGACCTTCTAGGACTAACACCCAAAAAAGTTGTCCTTTACATTACAGGCGACTGGAATGCAAAAGTAGGAAGTCAATCTGGATTTAGAAAAGACCAAGGAAACAGAGATCACACTGACAACATCTATTGGGTCATTGAAAAAGCACACGAGTTCCAGAAAAACATCGACTGCTGCCTTATTGACTACATCAAACCTTTGTAGAGTTAGGAGGATTATATGAGATAACACTATTACAAACTTTGTCCAAGATCCAGGGTAGACCTGCAGGCTTCCCAGTGGCTCAGTGGTAAAGAATCTGCCTGCCGATGGAAGTGAAGTGATGCAGGTTTTATCCCTAGCTTGGGAAGATCCCCTGGAGGAGAAGATGGCAACTCACACCAATATTCTTGCCTAGAAAATCCCTCAGATAGAAGGGTCTTGTGGGCTATAGTCCATGAGGTTGCAGAGAGTCAGATGCAACTGATAATACTAAGAATGCATGCACAGCAGTGTATACCTGGTCACCAATAAATATAGATGATTTTCATGATTAGTTTCATATTATTTAACTGTTAAATATCAAACAGGGAATATTTTTAATACATATTTTAGAAGAGAAACCTGAAGTTCAGAATGACCAAATAGTTTATTCAAAGTTTCATGAATGAGCTCAGATGAGAAATCACTGCTCTGATTATACATCTAAAGCTGCTCCTGCTCTCAGATAAACCCAGGGAGTGGGATAGGTGGGGTCATCCATGTCCAATAGTATGACTCCTAATATAGTATATGTATTCAAACAGGGAACATGCTTCATTTAGCTTAATTCTACAAATGTACATTTCAAAATACCTTTTCCTCTGTCTTACAGAGAGAAGATACCACATAAATCTAAACAAACAAACAAATAAAAACTCCAAAACAAAACACAAACATAATTGCAGGGAAGCAAATGCTATCTCCTGACTTTCTGAAATAGGCTTTGGATTATGTGCAGCAAAAATTACTCTAAATTCTAAGATTAATGAAGTAAAAATGAGATCAATCCTGTTTATAAATACAGCTGAAAATCTTCTTATATTCCTTAAGCAGAAATAAAATATGCAGGACAATTCTCCTTTTGCTTTCCCCATGCAATTCAGGCATCACTGGGGAATCAGAACTGGAAATGATATAGACAGTAAGATAACAAGAATCCCCATTCATCACTCTGATGGGTGTTTCACTTTATCTATGTGTACATTTTCAGTGATAGAGTAGGCTGTCTCTCTCTCTCTTCTCAGCCTTATAACCAATGCTTCAGCTAAACTAAAGTTCCTGCTTTTTGTAATCAACTTTCAGGGAGCCACATTTATATTCATGTATTCTAGAAAAGGTAAGGTTACCAATTCAGTAATGCAATTCTTTTGTAGTCAAAAGCAAGTGGGTACAGCAACATGTTGGGCGACATATGTGAACATTTCATTGTTAGAAGCTAGCACATATTAATTAGCATGTAAATATGTTGATTCATAAATGCATGTGAATACACACATATATACATACATATGCATATATACATACATATGCATATTTGAACAACATTGAAAGTCTGATAGAAGGTAGTGTCAAAAACAACTTGTGGCTATAATGGAAATGTTTTGTATCTGCACTGTTGAATATGGCAGCCACTAACCATTTGTGGCTACAGAGCATTGAAACATTGCTACTGTGACTAAGAAACTGTATTTTTAAGTTTATCTAATTTACTTAATTTAAATTTAAATATGCCCTTGGGACTAGTGTCTACCATATTGCTCAATGCATTTCTGGAAAAATCACTAATCCTTTCTATGACCTCAAATCAGTCTTCTTTCTATAGAATTGGATTGTTGTTGTTCAGTTGCTAAGTTGTGTCTGACTCTGAATCCCATGAACTGCAGCACACCAGGCTTCCCTGTCCTTTACTATCTTCTGGAATTTGCTCACACTCATGTCCATTGATTCAGTGATGCCATCCAACCATTTCATCCTCTTCCTTTCCCTTCCCCTCCTGTCTTCAATCTTTCCCAGCGTCAGGGTCTTTTCCAATGAATCGGCTCTTCACATCAGGTCTCCAAAGTATTGGAGCCTCAGCTTTAGCATCAGCCCTTCCAATGAATATTCAGGATTGATTTCCTTTAGGACTGACTGCTTTGATCTCTTTGGTGTCCAAGGGACTCTCAAGAGTCTTCTCCAACTGCACAATTTTAAAGCATCAGTTCTTCAGCACTCAGCCTTCTTTATGGTCCAATTCTCACATCCATACATGACTACTGGAATAACCATAGCTATGTCCTCTGATATTCTTATAATTATTTAGTTTTTAATGCAAAAGAAAGTAAATGCATTGCACCTGTATCAGTGGTTATACTCATGTGTATAAAGGATGGCATCAAATTGAGAGTTATACTTGATTGTATCAAGTTGCTAATTGTAGTTTTGTTTCATTGATGACTTGTAACTTTTAAATAAAGAAATAAAAAGTAAAAAAGAAGTAAAAAAAAATTAAAGTATTGACTTTATGGATAAATCATACAAAACATTTGAAAATTTAGCTTCTTAAATGAGAATCTGAATTGTGAGTTGTTAAGGGAAATATATTTCATTACCTTAAATGACATGCAGGAACTGTAACAGGCCTGGTACTTTCTCCCCCGCCCCCACTTCACCCCTTTATTTTGTATTGTATTGGGATACAGTCAATTAATTAATGTTGTGGTAGTGTCAAGTGAACAGTGAAGGGATTCAACCATATGTAAATAAGTACCCATTCTCCCCTAAACTTCCCTCTCATCCAAAGTCTGGGACTTTCAAAGTCTAATTCAAACCTCCATTAGTAGCACTCTGAAGTTTCATTGGCTATTAACAATACTTACTATTTTTTCTTAACTCCTTTGAAAGTCACTAAATTGCCAAATTCTCACTGGTGATGTCATTTCAACTATTTAGGTTGCCAATGTATCAGTGTTAAAGGTATCAGAAATACCTTCAAGGTCTGTCATTTATATGCATTTTTAATAGCTAAATAGTCACTTGCAAATATAAGTAAGCATAAATATAATTCAAAATAAAATTTCCCTTGCTGTTTTATTTGTTGTCATTTTATCACTTATATTTATTATTTCAAGAGTAAAATCCACTTTAATAATGTGTTGTTATTAAAGCTCCTAGTTTCACACATAGAAAGTTATTGATAGATTTCATATAAGTATATAGGTTGAATAGTGACCTCTCCCTTCTTAAATTCATATTTACCTGGGAATTCAGAATGTGACTTCATATCCACCTGGAAATTCAGAAATTGGAAAGTAGGTTCTTACAGATATAACTAAGGATCTAGAGGAGATTATGCAATGTTAGGGTGAGTCCTAAATTTAATGAGTGTTACTGAAACTAAGGAGAAACTTGTGAGGCTCCTGGGCATGGAAATCTTCCTGTGTCTTCCATTTTTTGTTTGTGGGGAATAGACTCCAGCCTCCATGACCTTCTCTGTGTTCCAAAGGGCATGTTAAAATAGTTGCTAACTGGTGAAGGGAGAGAATGCAGAGAAAAGGGAGAAGCAGCCAAGAAACCACCTGGGGCAAGATTAAAGGAACGTCAGAATATAGAAGCAGTGACAGATTTCCTCTTCTTGGGCTCCAAAATCACCGTGGATGGTGATAACAGCCATGAAATCAGAGATGATTGCTTCTTGACAGAAAAGCAATGAAAAACCTAGACAGCGTGTTGAAAAGCACACATTGCTCGGCCGACAAAGGTCTGTAGAGTCAAGGCGGTGGTCTCCCACTGGTCATGCACAGTGTGAGAGCTGGACCATAACGCAGGCAGAGTGTCAAAGTGTGCATGCCTCTGAACTGTGGTGCTGGGGAAGACTCCTGAAAGTCCCTTAGAGAGCAAGGAAATCAAACCAGTCAATCTTAAGGGAGATCAACCCTGAATGTTCACTGGAAGGACTAATACTGAAGCTGAAGCTCCAGTATTTTGGTTATCTGATGTGAACAGATGGCTCATTAGAAAAGTCCCTGATGCTGGGACAGATCAAGGGCAGAAGGAGAGAAGGGCATCAGAGGATGAGACAGTTGGATGGTATCACCAATGCAATGAACATGAACTTGGGCAAACTCCAGGAGATGGTGAGGGATGGGGATGTCTGGAGTGCTTCAGTCCATGGGGTCTGCATGGGGACATGATTGGGCAACTGGATAAAAACAACAAGAAGCTCATCAAGACTGACTGTCTGAGATGAGATTAAAGTGGTGCAGTGTGTATGTGTATATATCCACATCTAGATAGATAGATAGATAGATAGATAGATAGATAGATAGATAGATAGATCTAATTCTGTAGAGAAACCTGACTTATAGATTTTGGTACTGGGGAGTAGGTGCTGCTGTAGTAAATTTCTTTAAAAAAAAAATGTAGGTTTGGCTTTTGGAATTGAGTAACAGGAAAAGGCTAGAAGGACTTTGAGAAACAATAAAAAAAAAAAAAAAGAAAGAAAGAAAAACTTATTTTGAAAAGACTGCTGGTAGAAAAATGTATGTTAAAAGTGATTCTCAAGTGGTCTCAGAAAGCAGTGGGGAGGATGGTAAAGAAAGTTTCTCTTGTTGTAGAGAATTCATATATTAATGTGAACAGAATGTTGGTAGAAATATGAACATTAAAAGTGCTTCTATTGTGGTGTCAGAAGAAAATGAGGAACATGTTATTAGCCATTGGAAGAAAGACCTTATTAAAAATGGCAAAAAGATATGATTGAATTTTTTTCTATTGTGATGAACATTATTATTATTCAGTGAATATTATTGTTACTATATTATTATCATCATCATTATTATGGACAGAGGAGCCTGGTGGGCTGCAGTCCCTGGGGTCACAAAGACTTGGACATAACTCAGGTCCTAAGCACACAGCATGATTGTTCACTGATCATCATTATTCAGCGATGAACTTGGATCTTAAGCTAAAAATATTTCTCAGAAAAGTGTTGAAGGCAGTCTAGTTTCTCCTTGTTGCTCAATTGAAAATGTCATATTAAAAAATAAATTGAAGGGTAGCTTGAAGATGGAGGAGGAATAGGACAGGGAGACCGCCTTTCCCCCCACAAATAGACCAAAAGATCACCTCCACCTGTAAGAATTCCCACAGAACAACTTCCAAACGCTGACAGAGGGCCCCAGACTTGTGAAAGGACAAACCCATCTCCTCAGAATAAGGAAGGGCAAAAGGTAAAGCTGAAAATGGAGACAAAGGATGTGGGGATGGAGAACCCGTCCTGATAAGGGAGGCCAGAAGGTGAAATTTCCACACAGTAGGAAACCTCCTCACAGAGGAGACCAGGGTGGAGCTTAGGAACCTCGGAGGGGAACGCGGTGAGGCAAAAAGGAGAACATTCACCACAGAGACTGGCTCACACATGCTCAAGTCCACCCGCGGTGAGTGGGGCTCGGCGCAGAGGCCCAGGCTGAGGGCCGTCCGTCCTCAGAGAAAGGACGAGGCTTGGACGCCACGGAGGCGCTCAGAGGGGCCAGCATGGCACACCGCAGGCAGGACGAGGAAGACCCTGGGGCTGCCGGAGAAACAAAGATGGCTCCCGCGGGAAGGCGCTGACGCGGCGCTCTTGCTCCTGACGCCCACAGGACGAAGGACCAGGCCCTGAGGAATACCGAGGGTGGGCAAACGGGCTGCAGTCTACGCCCTAGAGGCAGGGAAGCCGGCACACAGCTGCCAGGGGCAGAAAGCAAGGGGTCACTACAGTCTCCACCCCAAAGATGGCGCCTACTGCCAAGCCGTGAGCAGCTGGCTCACTGCCCCCGTCTGCCTAGGGCCCTGAGGGACTCGGATCTGTTAGGTGTCACTCTCAGAGACCAGCTCCCTTGGGGAAGCACACGAGCTGCCTTAGACCGCGTCCGTGTGGCCCGGCTGGATCCTGAGTGGCCTGACTCTGCCGAGGGTCTCGCAGTTGGTCGCCCAGGATCTATTTGCTGGGAGGAGCACGCTTGTTTCAGGCTGTGACAACTCCCCGTTGGGGCCAGTCACAACAAGCTCTCCCCTCACACGCCAGCGGCATTTGCAGTATCCCTCCGTCCCTCAAGAACACCTGGGTCAGTGAGCTGAATGAGGGGGCACTTTGGCCCTCTTATGACAGAGCAGAGATCAGTGAGAGACTTGCTAACAGAGAAAGGCCAAAAAATCAAAGCAGGACCATGAGAAAGCAAAGAAGGGCTAACTGCCCCTGAAAGTACTGGTGCCCCAGACTAAAAATCCCGCAGGTAATTTGAGACTGTGTGCTTTAGGGCCAACTCTAGACTTTAAGAGCAAGTACGAGCTGAAACAAAGGAAGATCTGAGTTTGAATTGAATCCACACTGCCCACAATAGGTTCAGAGACCTTCGTAGATGTATTGGAGGAAATTCTGAGTAGGCAAATTAACTGGATCGGGGAAAATGAGGAATCATGTGAACATTCCTCTCACTCCCATATTATATATATACCTTGCCCCCTATAATTTTTTTTATCTTTTATTTTTATTTATTATTTTTTGGTTTCCTTTTTTTTTTTCTATTTTCTCCCCCCCTTTACCCTTCATACTGTCCTAATAAGATTCTTTGTTATTTTTTTTTAATTTTTATTTTTATAGTCTACTTTTACCTTTTAAAATTTAAAGAAAACTTTATTTTGTAAACAAACTACAAAATTTTAAAAATTTTGATTTTGATGTTTTCTTTTCTATATTGAACTTGTGAGAGCCTAATTTTTATTCTAGATTTTTAATTTTTGCTTTTTGATCTTTTCTTATTAATTTTGTATCTTTGAGAATCTAATTTTTAGTCCCCATTTTCACCTAGGGATTTGATTATTGACTTGATTGCTCTTTTCCTTTCTGACTCCCCTTTTTGCTCCATACAGTCAGCAAAAACAAGACTGGGAGCTGACTGTGGTTGAGATCATGAACTCCTTATTGCCAAATTCAGACTTAAATTGAAGGAAGTAAGGAAAGCTACTAGACCATTCAGGTGTGACCTAAATCAAATCACTTACAATTATACAGTGGAAGTGACAAATCAATTCAAGAGATTATATCTGACAGAGTGGCTGAAGAACTATGGATGGAGGCTCATGACATTGTATAGGAGGAGGCAGGGATCAAGACTATCTCCAAGAAAAAGAAATGCAGAAAGGCAAAATGGTTTTCTGAGGGGGGCTTAAAAATAACTGTGAAAAAAAGAGAAGCGAAATGTAAAGGAGAAAAGAAAAGATATTCCCATTTGAATGCAGAGTTCCAAAGAATAGCAAGGAGAGATAAGAAAGCCTTCCTCAGCGATCAGTGCAAAGAAACAGAGGAAAACAATAGAATAGGAAAGACTAGAGATCTCTTCGAGAAAATTAGAGATACCAAGGGAATATTTCATGCAAAGATGGGCATAATAAAGGACAGAAATGATATGGACCTAACAGAGGCAGAATATATTAAGAAGAGAGGCAAGAAGAACTACACAAGAAAAGATCTTCACGACCCAGATAATCATGATTATGTGATCACTCAACTAGAGAGAGACATCCTGGAATGCAAAGCCAAGAGGACCTTAGAAATAATCACTATGAACAAAGCTAGTGGAGGTGATGTAATTCCAGCTGAGCTATTTCAAATCCTAAAAGATGATGCTGTGGAAGTGCTGCACTCAATATGTCAACAAATTTGGAAAACTCAGCAGTGGCCACAGGACTGGAAAGGCCAGTTTTCATTCCAGTCCCAAAGAAAGGCAATGCCAAAGAATGCTCAAACTCCCACACAATTGCACTCATCTCACATGCTAGTAAAGTAATGCTCAGAATTCTCCAAGACAGGCTTCAACAGTAGGTGAACTGTGAACTTCCAGATGTTCAAGTTGGATTTAGAAAAGGCAGAGGAACCAGAGATCAAACTGCCAACATCCGTTGGATCATCAAAAAAGCAAGAGAGTTCCAGGAAAACATCTGCTTTCGCATTATTGACTACACCAAAGTCTTTGACTGAGTGTATCACAACAAACTATGGAAAATTCTTAAAGGGACTGGAATACCAGACCAACTAAGCTGCCTCCTGAGAAATCTGTATGCAGGACAGGAAACAACAGTTAGAACCAGACATGGAACAACAGACTGGTTACAACTAGGAAAAGGGTTACATCAAGGCTGTATATTGTCACCCTGCTTATTTAACTTATATGCAGAGTACATCATGTGAAGTGCTGGGTTGGATGAAGCACAAGCTGGAAACAAGATTGCTGCAGGAGATATCAATAATGTCAGATATGCAGGTGACACCACCCTTATGGCAGAAAGCAAAGAATAACTAAAGAGCCTCTTGATGGAAGTGAAAGAGGAGAGTGAAAAAGCTGACTTAACACTCAATGTTCAGAAAACTAAGATCATAGTATCTGGTCCCATCACTTCATGGCAAATAGATGGGGAAACAATGGAAACAGTGAGATACCTTATTTTGGGGGGCTCCAAAATCACTGCAGATAGTGAATGCAGCCATGAAATTAAAAGATGCTTGCTCTTTGGAAGAAAAGCTATGACCAACCTAGAGAGCAAGTTAAAAAGCAGAACATTAATTTACCAACAAAGTTTTGTCTAGTCAGAACTATGGTTTTTCCAGTAGTCATGTATGAATGTGAGAGTTGGACTATAAAAAAGCTGAGCACCAAAGAATTGATGCTTTTGAACTGTGGTGTTGGAGAAGATTCTTGAGAGTCCCTTGGACAGCAAGGAGATCCAACCAGTTCATCCTAAAGGAAATCAGTCCTGAGTATTCATTGGAAGGACTGATGGTAAAGCTGAAACTTCAATACTTTGGCCACCTGATGGGAAGAACTGATTCATTGGAAAAGATTGGAAAGATTGAAGGCGGGGGAGAAGGGGATGACAAAGTACAAGATGGTTGGATGTCATCACCGACTCAATGGACATGAATTTGAGTAAACTCCGGGAGTTGGTAATGGACAGTGAAGCCTGACATGCTGCAGTCCATGGGGTTCCAAAGAGTCAGACATGACTTAGCGACTAAACTAAACTTTTTCTCCTTCTTTTCACCTTTTTCTCTTTTCTGATCTCTGTATAAATTGATGAATTACTTTGTATGCTTCTGGCTGTAGAGAGTTGTTTCACCATTAACCTAGGGGTTTCATCCATACTGTGTGGCCTGGGAGGTCTTCATGCTACTGTAAAAGACTGAGCCTGAACCCCAGAGATAAGACACTCAACTTCAGGATTTGGACCATCAGAGACCCCCGAGCCCCATGGAACATTAATAGATGAGAACTCATCCAAAGGCCTCCATATCTACACTGAAACCAAGTTCCACCCAAGAGCCCGCAATCGCTACTACGGGACGCCTCACACTGATCCTGCAGCAAAACAGGAACACAACACTTCATATCAGCAGACATATGCTCCCAAAGCCATACCAAAACCATAGACACCCCAAAACTCACTACAGGGCACTGGACTAACCTCTGGCAGGACAAGATCCAGCTCCACCTGCCAGAACACAGGCAAAAATCCCCCAACCAGGAAACCTTCATAGGGCACAATCCAATCCCACCTATAGGGAGGAGACTCCACAAATTAAGACAGACTACAACTCTCCAACTTGCAGCAAGGAGACTCCAAACACAGTAAACTAAGCAAAATGCAAAGACAGAGAAATGTGCAGAAAGTGAAAGAACATGGTGAAAATTCAACAGATCAAACAAACGAGGAAGAGATAAAGAGTCTACCTGAAAAAGAATTTAGAATAATAATAGTAAAGTCAATACAAAATATTGAAAACAAAACGAATGCATGGATAAATAAACAGGAAGCATGAATCAAGAAGGTGAAAGAAATGTTTAACAAGTACCTAGAAGAATTAAAGAATAGATAATCAACAATGAATAACACAATTCAGATAAAAAAATACTCTGGAGGGAAAACAGTAGAATAATTGAGGGAGAACAGATAAGTGAGCTGGAGGGTAGAATGGTAGAAACAACTGAAGCAGAAGGAAATTAAAAAAAGAATAAAAATTCTGAAGACAGAATTGGAGACATCTGGGAGAATTTTAAGCACTACAATATTTGAATCATAGGCATCCCAGAAGGAAAGGAAGAAAAGGAAAGCTTGAGACAATATTTGAGGAAAATATATTTGAAAACTTTCCTGAAATGGGGAAGGAAAGAGCCATCCAAGTCCAGGAAGCCCAGAATGTCTCATGCAGGATAAACCCAAGGAGAAACACACCAAGGCACA
The DNA here is from genome assembly GCF_963930625.1 of Muntiacus reevesi. Lineage (NCBI taxonomy): Eukaryota > Metazoa > Chordata > Mammalia > Artiodactyla > Cervidae > Muntiacus > Muntiacus reevesi. The sequence continues at coordinate 196,488,346 of NC_089251.1, read as the reverse complement.
TATTAATCAAAGTAACATAAATTAAACATAAAGAATATATATTAAAATCTGTAAGGGGAAAGCAACAAATAACATATAAGGGGATCTCCATAAGGCTTACAGCTAACCTTTCAAGAGAAAGGAAGTGTTCTCCACAGAACATTCCTAGATGACCCTGATTCTAATCTTGGCTTTTGCTTAGATGGATTCATTATCACAAAATTAATTTCTGTAGCATACAATTGTCCATACACATCCTTGGACTTTTCTTCAAAGCATATTTTAGCAAGTTAGCAATTTGAAATGGTTGAGAATTTTCCAAATGATCACGTTCTGATTCCTTTTGTGCTTAATAGCTTCTTACTCAATATATTTTTTTAATGTATTTATTTTAATTAGAGGCTAGTTACCTTACAACATTATGATGGCCTCTGACACACATGAACACAAATTGGCCACAGGCTGTTACCCTCCCTCCCAAAACCCCCTCCCATCTCCCACACTCCCCATCCCTCCACGTTGTCACAGAGCACCGGTTCTAGGTTCCCTGCATCATACATCAAACTCCTACTGGCTATCCACTTTATACATGGCAATGCATATGTTTCAATGCTACTCTCCTAAATAAACCCACACTCTCTACTCCCACTGTGTCCAAAAGTCTGTTCTTCATCTCTGTGTCTCTTCTGCTGCCCTCTGTGTAGGGTCATCTGTACTGCCTCTCTAGATTCCATAGATATGCATTAATATATGATATTTGTCTTTCTCTTTCTGTCTTACTTCACTCTCTATAATAGGCTCTAGGTTCATCTACCTCATCAGAACTGACTCAAATGCATTCCTTCTTATGACTGAGTAATATTCCATTGTATATATGTACCACAAGTTCCATATCCATTTTTCTATTGGGGGACATCTATGTTGCTTCCATGTTCTAGCTATTTTAAATAGTGCTGCAATAAACACTGGGGAACATGTGTCTTTTTCAACTATGGTTTCCTCAGGGTATATGCCCATGAGTGGGATTGCTAGGTCATATGGTAGGTGTAGTCCTAAGTTTTTAAGGTATCTGCATTCTGTTTTCCATAGTGGCTGTATCAGTTTGCATTCTCAGAAAGAGTGTAAAAGGGTTCCCTTTTTTTACACACCCTCTCCAGCATTTATTTTTTTTTGTAGACATTTTGATGATGGCCATTCTTACCAGTCTGAGATGATACCTCATTGTAGTTTTGATTTGCATTACTATAATAATGAGCAATGTTGAACATCTTTTCATGTGCTCATCAGTCATCTGTATGTCTTCTTTGGAAAAATATCTGTTTAGATCTTCTGCCCACTTTTTGATGGGTTGCCTGATTTTCTGGTATGAAGCTGCTTGTATATTTTGGAGCTTAATTTTTTGTCAATTGTTTTGCTTGGTATCATTTTCTCCCATTTTAAGTGTTGTCTTTTCACTTTGCTTATAGTTTCCTTCATTATGCAAAAGCTAAGTTGAATTAGGTCACATTTGCTTATTTTTGCTTTTATTTCCATTAGTCTAGGAGATGGGTCATAGAGGATCTTGCTGTGATTTACATCAGAGAGTGTTCTGCCTACGTTTCCAACTAAGAGTTTTATAGTTTCTGTCGCTACTTTTATGTCTTTAAACTATTTTGAATTTATTTTTTGTGTATGGTGTTAGAAAGTATTCTAATTGGATTCTTTTACACATTGTTGACCAGTTTTCCTAGCATCACTTGTTGAAGAGACTGTCTTTTCTGCATTGTATATTTTTGCCACCTTTGTCAAAGATAAGGTGTTCATAGGTGTGTGTATTTACCTCCAGACTTTCTATCTTGTTCCATTGGTCAAAAGTTCTGTTTTTGTGTCTGTATCATACTCTCTTGATGACTATAGCGTTGTAATGTAGTCAGATATCAGGAAGATAGATTGTTTTAGTTCCATTCTTCTTTCTCAAGATTGCTTTGGCTATTTGGGGTCTTTCATGTATCCACACAGATTGTGAAATTATTTGTTCTAGTTCTGTGAAAAATACCATTGGTAGTTTGATAAGGATTGCATTGAATCTATAGATTGCTTTGGGTAGTAAAGTCATTCTCACTATATTGAGTCTTCCAATCCAAAAACATGGTACATCTCTATCTGTATGTCACCTTTGATTTATTTCATCAGTGTCTTATAGTTTTCTTCATATAGGTCTTTTGTATCTTTAGGTAAATTTATTCATACCTATTTTATTTTTTCTGTTGTTATGGTGAATAGGATTATTTTCTTAATCTCTCTGATTTGTCACTGCTGGTGTATAAGAATGCAAGGGATTTCTGTTTATTAATTTTACATCCTGAAACTTTACTATATTTATTGATTAGCTCTAATAATTTTCTGGTGGCATTTTTAAAGCTTTCTATGTAGAGAATCATGTCACTCACAAAAAATGAAAGTTTTATGTCTTCCTTATCAAACTGAATTCCTTTTATTTATCTCCTCTGATTACTGTAGCTAGGGGTTCCAAAACTGTGTTGAATAACTGTGGGGAGAGTGCAGACCGTTGTCTTGTTACTGATTTTAGAGGAATGCTTTCAGTTACTCACCATTAAGGATGATATTTCCTGGGGATTTGGCATATGTGGCCTTTATAATGTTGAGGTATGTTTCCTCTATACCTTCTTTCTGGAGAGCTTTCTTAATTCTTTTTATTATAAATGAATGTTGAATTTTGTCAAAGGCATTCTTTGCATCTTTTGAGGTGATCATATAGTTTTAGCTTTCAACTTGTTAGTATGGTGTATTACATTAATTGATTTCCATATATTGAAGAATTCTTGCATTCCTGGGATAAAGTCAACTTGATCATGATGTATGATCTTTCTAATGCCTTATTGTATTCTGTTTGCTAAAATTTGGTTGATGATTTTTCCATCTATGTTCCTCAATGATATTGGCCTGTAATTTTCTTTATTTGTGGCATTTTTGCCTAGTTTTGGAATCAGGGTAATGGTGGCCTTGTAGAATGTATTTGAGAGTTTTCTTTCCTCTGCAACTTTCTGGAAGAGTTTGAGTATGATGGCTATTAGCTCTTCTCTAAACTTTTGGTAGAATTTACCTGTGAGGCAATCAGGCCCTGGGCTTTTGTTTGTTGGAAGATTTTTAATTATAGTTTCAGTTTCTGAGCTTGTGACTGATCTGTTTATATTTCCTTTTTCTTCCTGGTACAGTTTTAGAAGGTTATACTTTTCTTAGAATTTATCCATTTCTTCTAAGTTGTCCATTTTATTGGCATATAGTTGCTTATAGCAGTCTCTTAAGATCTTTTTTTATTTCTGTGCTGTCTGTTGTAACTTCTCCCTTTTCATTTCTAATTTTATCTCTGAGTTCTCACCATTTTTTCTTTTTCTTTTTTTTGGATGCATTTAGCTACTGGTTTGTCTATTTTATCTTCTCAAAGAACCAGCTTTTAGTTTTATCTTTTTATAGTCTCCCTTCCTCACATTTATCCATCTTTTTTTTTTTTCCCCCCATTCTCTGCTTTTGAACCAGCCAGGTTTTTAAAGTTCATCTCATTTCTAATATGTTACTGAATGAAGCTAGTTCATAGCAAATATTCAACTCTAAGTCTGTTTTCCAAACTCATCTGCTGGATCCATAAACTTGGTAGACATGTATTTGCTTTCTCAGACTTGACGACAGAGTTAAGCCTTCTAGAACTCAATAACACAAGACTGCCTTTTCCAATCTCTAGCACTGGTTTCCTTGCCATTCCAGCATTGAATTACAAAGATGAGACTACTTAAACAGAAGAAGCCCATTTCAGTTCAGTTCAGTTCAGCTCAGTTACTCAGTCATATTTGACTCTTTATGACCCCATGGACTGAAGCATGCCAGGCTTCCCTGCCCATTACCAACTCTCAGAATTTGCTCAAACTCATGTCCATCGAGGCAGTGATGCCATCTAACCATCTCATTCTCTGTCACCCTTTCTCCTCCTGCCTTCAATCTTTCCCAGCAACAGGATTTTTTCCAATGAGTCAGTTCTTCACATCAGGTGGCCAAAATATTGGAGTTTCAGCCTCAGCAGCAGTTCTTCCAATGAATATTCAGGACTGATTTTCTTTAGGATTGACTGGTTTGATCTTTTTGCTGTCCAAGGGACTCTCAAGAGTCTTCTCTAACACCACGGTTCAAAAGCATCGATTCTACAGTTCTCAGATTTCTTTATAGTCCAACTCTCACATCCATTTGTGACTACTGGGAAAACTGTGGCTTTGACTAAATGGACCTTTGTTGGCAAAGTAATGTCTCTGCTTTTTAATAAGCTGTCTAGGTTGGTCATAGCTTTTCTTCCTAGGAGCAAGTGTCTTTTAATTTCATGGCAGCAGTCACCATCTGCAGTGATTTTGGAGCCCCAAAAAATACATTTAATGAATTCTTAAAGAAAATCTAAAAGAATATTTTGGTTTTGAAATTGACAAGCTGATCTTAAAATTCAGATGAACTCAATTTTAAGTAACTAAAGTGAATATAAAGAACTTGAAATTTGCCCTACCAGATCTCACAACATATTATAAAGCTGCATGAATTAAAACTGCATGGTATTACAGTTGGAGAACTTCTAGATATTCATGATGGATTTAGAAAAAGAATAAGGGATCAAATTGCTAACATCCTTTGAATCATAGAGAAAGCAAGGGAATTCTAGAAAAATGTCTACCTCTCCTTCATTGACTACACTTAAAGCCTTTGATATTATGGATCACAGTAAACAGTGGAAAATTCTTAAGGACATGGGAGTGTCAGACCACCTAACTCATTGTCTGAGAAACCTGTCTGTGGGCCAATAAGCAACAGTTAGAACTGGACATGGGACAATGGATTGGTTCAAATTTGACAAAGGAGTACAACAAGGCTGTATATTGTTACTTTGCTTCTTAAACTTATAAGCAGAGGCAAAGTAAAAGTCGCTAACTCATGACTCACTCTTTGCAACCCCATTGGCTGTAGCCCACCAGGCTCCTCTGTCCATGGAATTTTCCAGGCAAGAACACTGGAATGGGTAGCTATTTCTCTCCATGGAATCTTTCCAACCCAGGGGACAAACCCAGGTCTCCTGCATTGCAGGCGGATTCTTTACTGTCTAAGCCACCAGGGAAGTCCACGAATACTGGAGTGGGTAGCCAATCCCTTCTCCAGGGAGATTTCCTGGCCCAGGGATCAAACTAGGGTCTCTGGCATTGCAGGCATATTCTTTACCAGCTGAGCTACCACATACATCATGCTACATATGGGGCTGGATGAATCACAAGCTGAAATCAAGATTGCTGGAAGAAATACCAACAACCTCAGATATGCAGATGATACCATCCTAATGGCAGAGAGTGAAAAGGAATTAAAAATCTTGATGAGGTTGAAAGAGGAGCGTGAAAAACTTGAATTAAAACTCACCATTCAAAATTCTTGGATCATGGCATCCAGTCTCATCACTTCATGACAAATAGAAGGATTTCATCAATGACAGATTTTATTTTCTTGAGCTTCAAAATCACCGTGGATGTGAATGCAGCTATGAAATTGAAACACACTCCTTGGAAGGAAAGCTACGACAAAACTAAACAGCATATCAAAAAGCAGAGCCATCACTTTGGTGACAAATATCCATACAGTCAAAGCTATTATTTTCCCATAGTTAGGTGGGGATGTGAAAGCTGGAACATAAAGAAGGCTGAGTGCTGAAGAACTGATGCTTTCGAACTGTGGTGCTGGAGAAGACTCTTGAGAGTCCCTTGAACTGAAAGAGGATCGAACCAACTAATCCTAAAGGAAATCAACCCTGAATATTCATTGGAAGGACTGATTCTGAAGCTCCAGTACTTTGGCTACCTGAGCTTTAGTACTTTGGTCATCTGATTTGAAGAGCTGACTGATTGAAGAAGCCCCTGATGCTGGAAAGATTGAAGGCAAAAGGAGAAAGGGGAGACAGGGTGAGATGTTAGGATGGCATCTCTGACATAATGGACATGAATTTGAGCAAACTTAAGGAAATAATGGAGGGCAGAGGAGCCTGACATGATACAGTCTACGGGGTCACAAAGAGTCAGACCTGACAATGACTAAACAACAACAACATTAGAACAAAAGAAACCAGAAGCAGAGTTTTTAATATAGAATTGGCATATATGAGTGAGATGGAAAAATTAATTAGAGGTAGCATAATTTAACAAATTTTGGTGAAGTATGAGTTAATACACATGGAAAAGAAATTCAGTCCCAAATATTTCAAACCTAATCCTGCTTGATGGCCCAATCTTTGCATCTACACACAACACACACACACACACACACACACACACACACACACACACACGCCAGTTCCAAGTGAATAAAGAAATAAATGAGCAAAATAAATATTTTATGTAGTTAAAGAATATGTATTATAACAGGTTTTTGATATGTTATAGGGAATATCTCTATAAAAAGCACACACACACACACACACACACACACACACACACAAAACCCTGATCAGTTTAACTACATTAAAATATAAAACTTTGGATCAATAAAAGTCACTATGAGAAAAAAGTTAAACAACAAACCCCAGACTCAGCAAGGATATATGCAATGTATATTTGTCTTAGTGGTTAAGTATCCAAAAATATAAATGACTCCAAAAACTCAGGGAAAACAAGTAATCTAATAGAAAAATTTGCATTGACTTTGAACAGGCAATTCAGAAAGGAGGAAACAAAGACAGTCAATAAGTGTTTGAAAGGATACTCAACCTCAGCCATAACCAGATAAACATCTAATGAAACTATAATGAGATGCCATTTCATGTCCATTGCACTGGTAAGTTTTAAGAAATTTGACAACACCATCAGTGAGGAGGGAGTAGAGTAGGCACTGTTGTCGGGATATAAATTTATGCAACCACTTTGTAGAGCAATTTGACAAGATAAAGTAAAATTCAATATACATTCATTTTGAGTCAACAATTGTTTTTCTTCAGATATAAATCGCATGCTTCCCTCATGACTCAGAAGTAAAGAACCCACTTGCCAATTCAGGAGACACAGGTTCAATTTCTGGGTCACGAAGATCCCCTGGGGGTGGGGGGCGGAAATCAACCCACTCCAGTATTCTTGGCTGGAGAATTCCATCGATGGAGGAAGCTGGCAGGCTACGTCCATGGGATATAAGGAGTCAGACATGAATGAACAACTAACACTTTCAGTTTTCACTTTCCAATAAGCCACAGAGATTTTTCCTGTCCACATGTCCAGAAAAATATATAAAAAATATTTCTAACAACTTGAGTGTCATGGCAAAGGCTGAGAAAACTTTAGTGCTCTTGTAGGAAAGACTAAATACAGAATGATATGTATTCAAATGTGGAAACCATAGTGTAACCATAACTAATTAAATAGAGCATGGAGTCTCAACATTAATCACTGTTGTTTAGTTGCTCAGTTGTGTCTGACTCATTGCGATTCTATGGAGCCTGACAAACTTTTCTGCCCATGGGATATCCCAGCTAGAATACAGGAGTGGGTTGCCATTTCCTTCTCCTGGGGATCTCCCCAACCCAGGAATTAAGTCTGTGTCTTCTACATTGCAGGCAGATTCTTCACTGCTAAACCATCAGGGAAGACCCTCAACATATGTAATCATTGAAAATATAATTCTAAGAAAATGAAGGCAGTTAATTGATGATAGAAGATAGTATCATTTATTTGACAGTAAAACAGGGACTTCTCTGGTGGTCCAATGGCTAAGATTCTGTGTTCCCAAGGCAGAGGGCTCAGTTTTGGTCCCAGTCAGGTAACAATGGATGAGTTCAAAACTGGGGAAAGAATATGGTAAGGCAGTATATTTAACTTATAAGCAGAATGCTTCATGTGAAATACCTGGATGATGGCCAGGCTGGATGAAGCACAAGTTGGCGTCAAGATTTCTAGGAGAAATACCAACAACCTCAAATACACAAATGACACCACCTTAATGACAGAAAGTGAAGAGGAACTAAAGAGCCTCTTGATGAGGGTGAAAGAGAGGAGTGAAAAAGCTGGCTTAAAATTCAAAATTCAAAACACTAAATTCATGGCATCTGGTCTTATCACTTTATGCAAATAGATGTGGAAAAATGGAAACAGTGACAGATTTTATTTTCTTGGGTTCCAAATACACTGTGGATGGTGACTACAGCCATGAAATTAAAAGATGCTTTCTCCTTGGGGGGACAAAAATGACAAACCTAAGCAGTGTATTAAAAAAGCAGAGACATCACTTTGCTGAAAAAGGTCCATATAGTCAAAGCCGTGGTTTTTCCAGTGGTCATGTGTGAGTTAGACCATAAAGAATGTTGAGCACCAAAGAACTGATACTTTCCAATTATGCCGCTGGAGAAGATTCTTGACACCTCTTGAACAGAAAGGAGATCAAACCAGGCAATCCTAAAAGGAATCAAACTTGAATATTTATTGGAAGGACCGATTCTGAAGCTCCAGTACTTTGGTCACCTGATGCGAAGAGCTGACTCATTCAGAAAGAACTTGATGCTGAGAAAGATTGTGGGCAGGAGGAGAAAGGGAAAACAAAGGATGAGATGGTTGGATGACATCACTGACTCAATGGACATGGGTTTGAACAAACTCTTAGAGATGATGAAGTACAAGGAAGCCTGACTTGCTACACAGTCCATGGGGTCACAAAGAGTCGGACACGACTGAGTGTCTGGACAACAGCAGGTAACTAGATCCCACATGGGGAAGCTAAAGTTTTTGCATGCCACAGTGGAGACTCAGTGCTGCCAAATAATAAATACATGTTTAAAAATTCTTCACAATAAGATATTGTTTGGCAGACATAGACTTAGCAAATCTTTATTTAGATGGGAAGGAATTACAATTACCCAATTTGATACGTGGGCTATTTTGAAGAAATATAAAGGGGAATGGGCTTCAGGAGGAGTAAATGAGATGCTTTTGTCAGCTCTCATCTAGTTGGTTCTTTTCTAAACACTTGACTCAAATTTTAAATGGCAAAAATATTTTAGTAAATAGCCTCCCATTCCAAGAGTACAATTCCTTAATTCAAATGTAATCATCATGATAGTTGCTTCGGTTTCCTTTCTGATTTGTGCATATGTATGTATATGTAATAGGGCATTGACATGGAGGCTTGACTAGGAACTCCATCCTCTACTCCTGTGGGATCTTGCCCAGGAGTCAGAATGGTGCCAGTGAATTCTTGGGTTAGAAAATTCTGCACACATGTGCACCAGTGCAGCGAGTGAGGGAGTGGAGTAACTCTTCCTATGCTCTACTTGATTTCTCCTGTTCTCATTTGTCTTTTCTCCCAGCTATTCAGTGTGGGCATAACCAACTTCACATAGATTAAAATTTTTAGCTTCTTTCCTAAGCCACCACAGCACCCTCTTGTTTCCTGCCCTATATCTTTTTTTCCTGGGGATTCCTTGTTTGGAAAACACAAGTGTTTTCCTGAGTTAAAGCCCCATTTTGACAGTTTGACCAACTGGGCACTGGAGGAACGGAAACTAGTAATGCCTGGTGGTGACAAGCTCTGTTACAAATCCTCATCTCAGTTCCCCCTTCTTTTTCCTTTCCCCTCACATCTCCTAAATCCAACTCCTTGGAACACTAACTAATACAGTATTCACACACAAGTCTATGAGTTATGCCTCACTTTCTTGAGAATTGAGGTTAAGATAGAAAATGAAAAGATAATATAGATGTAAGATTTAATATTCAACCAGCCAATGTAGGATCTACAAAGAAATTATCTCCGAGAAACAGATCTTCAACTCTTGCACCATCAACTAGATCAGGAATATAAAACATACTCAGAGTGTGGAAGAGATATGTGAAGAAATTTCTTCTGAGAGAGCTGCTATTTTGCTCTCAAGAGGAGAGTTTTGGAGGTGATTCTCCCTTCTAAGCTTAGACTTAGAGACTTGAAACTTAAATAGACCTTTCATAGAACATGTTATGTGCTTCTTGGCATTTTTGTGACATTGTATCCTGGTCCTAACTCTTCCCCAGAGAAATCTAGAAAATAAGAAACCAGCTGAATGCCCTCAGTTTTAGTGATGGACACCAGAGAGACCCTAGAGTTAGAATCTGTTTGTATTCCAGGAATTTTTGTTGAGCTAAAGTTGAGCTAAAGTCTTCCCAGGGAAATATGCCATGAGAAAGAGATCAAATCGAGACACAGAAAATGTACATGTGAATGGCATGAGTCCTTGCAGGTCCTGTCAAAAATATGACAATCCAGAGAATTTGAGGAATTCCAGCAATGGAAAGCCCCAGGTTAAGCATCATTAACAAAGGAAGAAACTATAGATACAACCACCTAAAAGAGAAATACATGCATCAAGGCAGAAGAGAGGATTCTGACTGTGAATCTTTTTAAAACAGCCCCTTACAGGAAAGTCCCTTTTAAAATCGTCCCATATAGAAAAAAGCATGGAGCTGGACTACTAAGGCTACCAAGTAGTCCAGTTCAAAGAGGACATATTTCTTCACTGGTCCTCCCCCCTCACAGCCAGGCTGGAGAAAATGGTCAGAAAATTGTTAAAACTTGAGTGGTGATGGTCCTTGGATTTTGTTGACATTTACAAAGAGAGAATTCTTATCATAATGGAATACCAGACAGTCCAGACTCTACAAGGAGACTTGATTTACACATTTTTTTTTTTTTTTTAACATGAGAATGAGAACATTTACCTGAGGGGGAGAAAGATGAAATGTCATGGGGCAAGAGTGGACTTCACCTGAGGGCATTGTGAGGGTCACTCTCACAAGGGAAACAGTGAGAGTAAAAGGTGAAAATAAAAACTGTAGAGTAATGTCTGTGCATGTGTAGGGTGTGTACACACACACACACACACACACACACACACACACACACACATATATGAGAATTCACTGTGCAAATTGGCTCCTTAGGTTCTTTAATAGTGTACATATGAATATATTTGTATTGTGTGTATGTGTGTGTGTATATGCATATATATGTGTGTGTATATGTACACACACACACACACACACACACATATATATATATAAAGAGAAAACCTTCAATATTAGCACATTTACATTTATCTCATTTGAAATTTTTGTATAATTACTACATAACAACCACATTGCTTCACAACCACTGCAGAAACCATTTTAAATAGAATGGATTAAAAATAAAGCCACCCTTGGGACTGTCCAGGTGGTCCAGTGGTTAAGACTCCATGCTTCCACTGCAGGGGGCAATGGTTCTATCCCTAGTCAGGGAACTAAGACTCCACATGCTACATATTGGGTTCAAAAAAATAAAAAAATAAAGAAAAAATTAAGCCATCCTTGACTCCCTATAATTTTGTTTCCTAGAGGAACATGTTCATTTTGTTATGTATCTTAACTAAATACACACACACACAGACACACACACACACACACACACACACACACACATATGTTTAACTCTACTTCTTTTCTTTTACCAAAATGTTGTCATAGTATATTTATTTTTATATAAAACATGTCTGGTGGAACATTGTAAGTTAGTCATTACATAATCATATGGGCTTGCAGAACTGGTGTTGTTTTAATCAGTGTATTGCATCCCATGGTATAAATGGCATGGCTGATTTATGCAATCCATCTCACAGTGAAGTTCTAAACTTTAAGCCAGGTGCTATGCCTGCCTGCCACAGCTCAGGTCAATGTTCAAACATATTTACTGATTTGATTGACACGTTCAGCCAAGAAAGTTTTTGAAATTAAATTACTTTCCACTTTCAGGTTTGATAATATATCAGTCTCACAAACTACTTTTTGCCTTGAACCCCGAATCTGAACATACTTACAGAATTTTGAAACTCTTTTTTTTTTTTATCATGAAAGATTTAATATAACATGGCTTTAGTGAGGGCTCATGTTCCTAAGAATTCATTACAAGAAGAAAATGTATTGAGCAATACAATCACAAGTAATGAAAATCAAAAGATGATCAGATTAGGTGAGGGAGATATTCTTGGGGGAGTAGAATTTTTGCATTTAATTAAATACAACAACTTAGCTATTCATCCATAATCCATTGTTTGAGCATATTGGTATATTTTTAACCAAACTGATTACATTATTTTTCTGTTCTGCTTATAAATACAATATTTGTGTCCTTTCTCCTCCTAAACTTCTATCTAGGGCATCTGTGGTTCACAAGAGTTCAAGTGCCACTTTAACAGACTGTGCCTTTTATCACTTGATGACATCCAAGGGGGGAAAATTCTGTCCTGGAGAACCAAAAAGTTGAAAAGCTTAGAATTAAGAAAAGCTCTGGTAGTTGTCAAATCCAAACTCCTTACTTTATTAAAAAAATAATAGGGAAACAGTGAGGCCTAGAGAAGTGGTTCATGTGGGAAATGAGCCCTGCTGTGGACTCTTACACTTACCCTCTGAAATTTTTGCACAGATATTCTTTCCCCCTTCTTGCTGCTCCTGAGCTGCATTTCTTGCAGCTTACTCCAAAGGTAAGCACTTTCCTAAGACTTTCATGCTACAAGTCTAGTTATTCCTGCATACTCAGGAGCTAATTGTGTCCGACTCTTTGCTACTCCATGGACTCTAGCCTGCCAGGCTCCTCTGTCCTTGGGATTTTCCTGGCAAGAATACTGGAGTGGGTTGCCATTTCCAGCTCCAGGGTATCTTCCTGTCCTAGGGGTCAAACCCACGTCTCCTGCATTGACAGGTGGATTCTTTATACCCCTGAACCACCTGGGAAGCCCACAAGGCTTGGATCTGAAGGCTATTTTCACAATTTCTACTTTTCATGCTAAAAATTTTGTTATTTTTCTCTTTCAAAACCTCGTTTTTAAACCATAAACTATGAAATATTGCTTCTCTCGAATCCTCATCTTGCCATAGATTTACTTTTCAGCCACTATTACACTTTCATTAATAAGAGCTCTAGGGAACCATGGTTTTATGTTCCACTGAAATACAAATCATTGTAAATGCCCAAATCCTGTGGTCAATCCATTCTAGCATAATGTACTCCTAACTTTCATCTTTATGCCATTTTATCCACTCAATGTTAGACCATACTGTGAATCTATCTGCTTCAGGAATTGTTGCATCTTGGGAGTTTTACATATTAATTTATCTCTCTCAGGTTTTCATGACAAGATCGCTTCTCATAGAAGCATTGCTATCTGGAAACTTTGATCATAGTCCTGTCAGTACGTGCGTGCTTCTGCTGAGCTGCTCCTGTTTTGTCTCTTTGTGATCCTCTGGACCACAGCCCTCCGGGTTTTTCTGTCCATTGGAATCTCTAGGCAAGAATACTGTAGTGGGTTGCCATTTCCTTCCCAGGGTATCTTCCCAACCCAGGGATCGAACCTGGGTCTCCTGTAGTGCAGGCAGATTCTTTACCAACTGAGCTACCAGGTGACTGCCACCTTAATCATTCTATACTCATTTACCTTGCTAACCAACCTCAATCTCATTGTTAATCCAACACCCAAATCATTTTCTTAACAGAATAAATAACACATTTGTGGTTATATGGTTTAAAACCATGTAACTATTTAAAAAACTGCTGAATCACTCCTAAAATCGTACTTGTTTAATTTTATTTTGGATCACTGAGAATTTTTGAAGAAAATACCGTAAGACCTACCCCATGATCAACAATAGTCATCATACAACATTACCCAGCCATCTTTGTGCATGTCCTAGTTGAGTTCTTTATTTATTCATGATATAAGTCATTGCAAATTGATATTCTTTGGTCATAAATAATACTCACATGGGCTTATTTTGCATGTACTCATAACAGCAGAGATGTCATACTTTGTACTTTGTGAGTGGTTTGAAACAGTATTTGCGCTATAACAAGAAAATAGTATTAGGGAAAAAAAGTGTACACTGTTTTATCAGAGATGGACCTTAGATATCATCTAATTCAGTACTTTCTGGTTGATGGAAATAATGCCCTAGTAATAAAATGGCCTGCCTAAAATCTCACTGTGCTGTAGTTAATCATGTCTTGCTCTTTGTGACCCCATGGACTGTAGCTCACCAGGCTCCTCTGTTAGTGAGGATTCTCCAGGCAAGAATACTAGAATAGGTTGCCAAGCTCTCCTTCAGGGGATCTTCCCAACTCAGGGATTGAGCCCAGGTCTCCCACATTGAAGGCATATTCTTTACTGTGTTACCCACCAGGGAAGTCCAAGAATACTGGAATGGGTAGCCTATCCCTTCTCCAGGGGATCATCCCAACCCTGGAATTGAACCAGAGTCCCCTGCATTGCTGGAAGATTCTTTATCAGCTGAGCTACTAGGGAAGCCCAGAGCTTTATACAGTCAAAGGCAGGAATCTAATAGCTTTATTCAGGATGAAGAGAGAGTTTTCAGGCCAGTGCAAATGAAAAACTTACTAACTAGAAGAAATGGCGCTGAAATACTGGTGAAAGCAAACTGGAAAAAAAAATAGCTGAAAAAAATTAAAGAGATACAAATTTGATTAAAGTTATAAACCCACATATCCAAGAAGCTCAATGAAGCTCAAGCACAAGATAAGTGAGAAGAGTGGACTAGTCCTTTAAGTAACTGAAAAGAAATGAAAAACAACAAAACAACTGTAAATCTAGAATGCTACAGTTAGTGAATATAGTTTCAAAATGGTCCAGTGGCTAAGATTCCATGCTGCCAATGCTAGGGTTAGTGGTTGGATCACTGATTAAGGAACTAGATCGTGTATATTGCAACTTAAAGATCCTGCATGCCACAGAGTATATAGAATATCTCACATTCCACAATTAAGACCTACCACAGCCAAATAAATACATATTTTTATAAGACAGAAAAAAAAAGAAAACCTAAAGAAATTGACTTTTTTTCAGATACACAAAGCTAAAAATTCATCATGAGCAGATCCGGACTATAAAAAAAGCTAAAAGAAACAATTTAGGCAGAATAGAAATGGTCTTAGTAGGAGGTTATGGGAATATCTTCTATCTTATTTGAGATAAGTCAGGTAGTTTTTTATGCTTCCACGGGTGAAGAGTTTTTATGCTGCCACTGAGAATCAGTTCAGTTCAGTTCAGTTGCTCAGTCGTGTCCTACTCTTTGCAACCCCATGAATCGCAGCACACCAGGCCTCCCTGTCCATCACCAACTCCTGGAGTTTACTCAAACTCATGTCCTTAGAGTCAGTGATGCCATCCAGCCATCTCATCCTCTGCCGTCCTCTTCTCCTCCTGCCCCCAATCCCTCCCAGCATCAGGGTCTTATCCAATGAGTCAACACTTGGCATGAGGTGGCCAAAGTATTGGAGTTTCAGCTTCAGCATCAGTCCTTCCAATGAACACCAAGGACTGATCTCCTTTAGGATGGACTGGTTGGATATCCTTGCAGTCCAAGAGACCCTCAAGAGTCTTCTCCAAAACCACAGTTCAAAAGCATCAATTTTTCGGCGCTCAGCTTTATTCACAGTCCAACTCTCACATCCATACATGACCACTGGAAAAACCATAGACTTGACTAGATGGACCTTTGTTGGCAAAGTAATGTCTCTGCTTTTTAATATGCTATCTAGGTTGGTCATAACTTTCCTTCCAAGGAGTAAGCGTCTTTTAATTTCATGGCTGCAATTACCATCTGCAGTGATTTTGGAGCCCCCAAAAATAAAGTCTGACACTGTTTCCACTGTTTCTCCATCTATTTCCCATGAAGTGATGGGACCAGATGCCATGATCTTAGTTTTCTGAATGTTGAACTTTAAGCCAACTTTTTCACTCTCCTCTTTCACTTTCATCAAGAGGCTTTTGAGTTACTCTTCGCTTTGTGCCATAAGGGTGTTGTCATCTGCATATCTGAGGTTATTGATATTTCTCCCAACAATCTTGATTCCAGCTTGTGCTTCTTCCAGCCCAGTGTTTCTCATGAGGTACTCTGCATATACTGAGAATAGTTATCCTTAAAGCATGGAGTTAGTAATGATCTAATATTTGAGTAAATCTCATCAATGCTTTGTACTTCAAGAGTTAAGAAGGAAAGGCTGCTTCAACCTTTAAGCATGGGAGGGAAATAGAGCATGGTTACAGATCTCTATGTGTTTCCAAATTAATTTCTGACACAGGATTCATTGAATGTCCCCTGAGAGGTTAAAAGTGACGTGCACTAAGCAGTGTGACCAGGGAAACAGAGGAAACTGAACACCTTTCAAAGCTGTTAAATTTTCATTCCATAGTGACCTTGATGATCAAGGAGAGATCTGGAATGATCTCAAGAGGTCTGCTTTTTAATATGCCATCTAGGTTGGTCATAACTTTCCTTCCAAGGAGCAAGCATCTTATAATTTCATGGCTGCAGTCACCATCTGCAGTGATTTTCAAGTCCCCCCAAATAAAGTCTCTTACTGTTTTCATATTTTCCCCATCTATTTGCCATGAAGTGATGGAACCAGATGCCAAGATCTTAGTTTTCTGAATGCTGAGTTTTAAGCCAACTTTTTCACTTTCCTCTTTCACTTTTGCTGATCCATAATTTTGTATAACTCTTGGAAAGAAATGAGCCCTAAGAAGAGGTGTAAAACTTTTCAATAACAGCACTGGTCTATTTTCAGTTTTTAATTTCTTCATTGACCCATTGCTACTCAATAGTATGTTGTTTAATTGTCACATATTTGTGACTTTCTAGTTTTCTTCTTGTAATTGATTTCATGTTTCATTTTGGTTGGAAAAGATGCCTAATATGATTTAAATTTTTAACATTGAAATTTGATTTTTGGCTGAGCATGTGCTCTGTTCTGAATAATTTCATGTGTACTTGAGAAAAATGTGCATTTTGCTGCTTTGGATGGAATGCTCTCTATCTACCTATAATAAGTCCATTTGATCTAATGTCTTCGGCTTTTTACTTGCTGTTAGGGTGGTTTGGCAATTTCCAAGGTCCTTACATGCAGAATTGGAAACTGGAAACCCTCCTTATTTTAGGTTTTCAAGTGAATTTTATTTCTACTGCTTCCTTCTCTAGAGTGAAAATCAAGGTATAAGGGTGCATGTATGTCTCACAAATGCAGGTTCTCTCTATAAATGCATATATATTTATGTTTATATCACCTATAGTTAAATATGAAATCTCATGTCTGTTGTATCACTGAGCCTAGAGTCTTGAACCTTCTATATATTCCACTGCTGAAAGTAGTGCAGTTCAGTTCAGTTCAGTCACTCAGTCGTGTCCGACTCTTTGCGACCCCATGAATCACAGCACACCAGGACTCCCTGTCCATCACCAACTCCTGGAGTTTACTCAAACTCATGTCCATCGAGTCAGTGATGCCATCCAACAATCTCATCCTCTGTTGTCCCCTTCTCTTCCTGCCCCCAATCCCTCCCAGCATCAAGGTCTTTTCAAATGAGTCAACTCTTTGCATCAGGTGGCCAAAGTATTGGAGTTTCAACTTCAGCAGTCTTACCCAAAGCTTTCTTGCTTGCAAACTGAAAAGCGTTAACTTGCTCACACTTCCCAAGTTTGTTTAAAATTGCCTGTATAATATTTTGGAATTATTTCTTGGTCCAAAGAAAAATTTATTTAATTAGCAAGCCCCAATATTAGAGTCCTGAATTCTATACTTTAAAATTTTCCTCTGTGTTTCTTACCATCACCTATACTTATATAGCTGAGAACTTTAGACCTCTCTGTTTATAAGTCGATGATTTTATGAAATGTTTATTGCTGACCCACCTCAGGTTGCAGGGAAGCAATCACAAAGTTGGGTTAATTGATCTCTGTAGCACTATGTCCAGCAGATAAGCTCCTAGGACCTCAGTCTGTGTCCCACAGCTGTTCCTGTACACTTGTTGTTCAGCAGTCTTTTATTGTCTGTGGCCAGTCATTGGCAGAAGGAAGTGATCTACTTCCTACATTGTCTGCTCATTTTATTCTGTACACTACCCCACCATCCATAATGTGGCCAGTTTCTGTATACATTTGCTTGCAGATTTACAGAATATATCCAACAAAGGAGCTGAGGCAGATTTCAATAAATGTAACATTATGCACAAAAATAGTAATAATAAACATGTTACACAAACATCAACCCCTAATGGTTTAAGAAGGTTGATTTCATAAGCAGAAATGTAAATTAATCTCTTTCTAACTTCTGGCTAGAGAACAGTTTCCTAAGTAAAATATAAAAAAGGTTAGCTATAAAAATGTTCATAAATTTGAATATTCTAAAATATAATTGCCAACTTCTCAGTGGAATGATAAGCTATAGATCTCCAGAATAAATTTAGAACCCAGATAACCAATAAGTAACATTATGAATGTATAACAAACTACAAAATCAATAATATGAAACAACTCAGAACAGAATGAATATTATATAGATGAGAACATTGTACTGGGCTTCCCTGGTAGTGCAGCAGGTAAAGAATCTGCCTCTAACAGACGAGACCTAGGTTCTATCCCTGGTTTGGGAAGATCCCCTCAAGAAGGGAATGGCAACCCACTCCAGTATTCTTGCCTGGAAAATCCCATGGAGAGAGGAGCCTGGTGGGCTATAATCCATGGCGTCGCAAAGAGTTGTATATGACTGAGCAACTAACACTTTCATAGAAGAGAAAATATAATTATTTAGTAAATATATGGCAATATATTAAATCTCACTAGTAATTTGGTGTGAAAAATTAAAACCATAGTAATCTGGGGGTGTTTTTTGATAAATTTAAAACTGGCAAAAATTAAGCAGTCTCAAAATCCCAACTGTTGGAAAGAAAGTGAATCTTGATAGACTCTTTAATAATTGCTATCAGGTATATTCTCATTGGGGACTTTGATGCTATTTCATGAAGTTGAATATCTACACACCCTTAGATCTAGCAGTACCATTCTTAATCATACACCCAAGACTTGCCAAACTTTACTGGGAAGTATCTGCAAGAATAATTATAAAACCAAAAGTAAACATGACCCAATTGCCCATGATAAGATGAACCTGATAAGGTAATAAGATTTTTCATTATTTTTTTTAATTTTTAATTTTTTAATCGTAGTGTAGTCGATTTACAATGTTGTATTGGTTTCAGATGTACAGCAAAGTGAATTAGTTATCTATCTATCTATCAATATCTCTATCTGTCTATCCACTCTTTTTTGCATTCTTTTCCCATTCAGTTAATTACAGGGTCAAGTGGAGTTCCCCGCTCTATAGAGTGGGCTCTTGCTAGCTCTGTTTTAGATACAGCGGCGTTCATGTCAGTCCCAGCCTCCCAGTTCACCCTCTCGCCGCTCGCCCACCTGGCGGCCCTAAGGTGGTTTTCCATCCCGTGACTTTACTGCGCTTTTTGCTCAGTTTCTGAGCCGTGTCCGGCTCTTCGCACCCCATGGACTGCAGCGCACCAGGCTTCCCTGATCTTCACCATCTCCCAGAGTTCGCTCAAACTCATGCCCACTGAGTGGGCGATGCCATCCAGCCATCTCCATCTTTGCTGCTCCCTTCTCTTTCTGGCAGTCTTCCCCAGCATCGGGGTCTTTTCCAATGAGTCAGTCCTTTGTATTGGGTGACCAAAGTACTGGAGCTTCAGCATCAACCCTTCCAGTGAATATTCACGGTTGCTTTCTTTTAGAATTGACTGATTTGATCTCCTTACTGTCCAGGGAACTCTTAAGAGTCTTCTCTAGCAGCACAATTTGAAAACCTCAGTTCTTCAACACTCCGCCTTCTTTATGATCCAACTCTCACATCCATATGAGACTACTGGACAAACCAGGGCTTTGAGTATATGGACCTTTCTTGGCAAAATAACGTCTCTGTTTCTTACTACATTATCTAGATTTGTCATAGCTTTTGCTCCAAGGAGCAAGTGTCTTTTAATTTCATGGCTGCAGTCACCATCTGCAGTGATTTTGGGACCAAAGTAGATAAAGCCTGTCACTGTCTCCACTGTTTCCCCATCTATTTCCCATGAAATGATGGGACCATATGCCATGATTTTAGTTTGCTGAATGTTGAATTTTTAAGTCAGCTTTTTCACTCTCCTCTTTTACCTTCATCTTTAGTTCCTTTTCATCTTCCGCCATTAGAGTGGTATCATCTGCATATCTTAGGTTGTTGCTATCTTGTCCAGCAATCTTGATTCCAGCTTGTGCTTCATCCACCATGGCATTTCACATGATGGTCTCCGCATAGAAGTTAAATAAGCAGGGTAGCTTACTCCTTTCCCAATTTTGAAACAGTTCATTGTTCCATGTCTGGTTGTAAATGTTGCTTGTCCTGCATACAGGTTTCTCAGGAGGCAGTTAAGGTGGTCTGCTATTCTCATATCTTGAAGAATTTCCACAGTTTGTTGCAGCCAGTCCCTTCTTCAGGGATCTTCCTGACAGGCGATCAAACCCAGGCCTCTTTTGTCTCCTGCACTGACATGCAGTTTCTTTATCCTGAGTGCCACATGGGAAGCACTCTGGTGATGCACACCATTAAATGCTTTGTGTAGTCTATGAAGCAGAAGTAGATGGCTTTTTAAAATTCATTTTGATCCAATTTCTATGATCCAATGGATGTTGGCAATTTGATCTTTGGTTCCTCTGCCATTTCTAAACCCAACTTGTACATTTGTAAGTTTTCACTTCAGATACTGCTGAAACCTAGGGTGATGGATTTTAGGCATTACATTGCTAGCATGTAAAATGAGCACAATTGTATGGTAGTTTGAACATTCTTTGCCATTGTCTTTCTTTGGAATGAAAACTGATTTTTTCCAATCCTGTGGCCGCTGCTACATTTTCCAAATTTGCTGACATATTGAGTGCATCACTTTAATGGCATCATCTTTTAGGATTTGAAATGTTTTCAGCTGGAATTCCATACCTTGAGAGAGTCAATTCCTATGCAGGTTGATATGAAGGCCAGGGTCCCTGAGGAGGAGAGGAGCTCTCAAGGAGGAGATAGGAATCTGGAGTTCGCAAGGAGGAGAAAAGGACAAACTTTTTTTCCCCTACATTGCTTTGTCTTAGTCGATATAACAATGTATCTTGGTCAAGGACATGTTTCTCCTTAACAAGAGTCTGCTAACTAATCTTGTTATCCTAAGGTGTATATTGTGGCAGTGAGTCTGGTCAGATCTTTCTATTATTAGTTCTAATCTTATTAATTTAAGATATATGTTGTGGGAGTGGGTCTGGTAAAAGTATATAAGGCCTTGATAAGACTAGTGAGGGGGACACTCTCCATCCCCCTTCTGATGTCTATAGCAGAAGCTTTCTCTGTCCTTTTTATACTTTAATAAAACTCTGCTACTCAAAATCTCTTGAGTGATCAAGCCTTGTCCCTGGCCCCAAAACTAAATCTTCTTTGTTTGTTTGTTTTTTTGTTTTTATTTTATTTTATTTTTTTTTAAATTTTATTTTATTAGTTGGACGAATCTGACACTGTTCACTGTAAGCTATCAACCTGCACTATCCTTGTTCGTCATGATGCTTTCTAAGGCCCATTACTTCTGACCTCAGGATGTCTGACTCTAGGTTAGCGACCACTCCATTGTTCTATCCAGGTCATTAAGACCTTTCTTTTTGTACCGTTCCTCTGTGTATTCTTGCTTCCCTGGTGGCTCAGTGGTAAAGGATCTGCCTGCAATGCATGTGACATGACAGAGTTGAGTTTTATCCCCTGGGTTGGGAAGATCCCCTGGAGGAGGGCCTTGCCATCTCTTGTTAATCTCTTTTGCTTCTACTAGGTCCTTCTTTGCTATTTCTGTCCTTTATTGTGCCCATCTTTGCATGGAATATTCTGTTGGTATCTCCAGTTTTCCTGAAGAGATCTCGTCTTTCCCATTGTATTGTTTTCCTCTATTTCTTTCCACTGTTCACTTAAGAAGGCTTTCTCATTTCTCCTTGCTATTTTCTGGAACTCTGCATTCAGTTGGGTATGTCTTTCCCTTTCTCCCTTGCCTTTTGCATCTCTTCTTTTCTCAGCTATGTGTAAGGCCTCCTCAGGCAACCATTTTGCTTTCTCGCATTTTTTTTTCTTTGGGATGGTTTTGGTCACCACCTTCTGTACAATGTTACACACACCCACCCCTAGTTCTTCAGGCACTCTGACCACCAGGTTCAATCCCTTTAATCTCTCCATCACCTCCACTGTACAATCATGAGTTATTTGCTTTAGGTCATACCTGAATAATCTGGTGGTTTTCCTTGCTTTCTTCAATTTAAGCTTGAATTTTGCAATAAAGTCTATATTATACTATTGCAATAAGTGATTCTAATATTATTTTGTAAATATGCTCATCTGTACCAGATTCCACATATAAGCAATATTGAATAAAGTTTTGTGGTATATTCACAGAATAGATTATGTTAATGTTGCAACAATTGAACTGAATAAAATACAATGACATGCAACAATATAGATGAATTATAAAATCATTTTGTGTGAAAAAATGAAAGTACCAGAAAATTATCTGCAATACAATACCTTTTTAGAAATGAAGTGTAAAAACAAGCAACACTAAACTATGTATTTTTCTCAAGGTCTGGTAACCAGAAACAAAAGACTATTTATTCCCTCCCCCATGGAAAAGCTCTTAAGTACAGTAGTGAAGCTAGACTGAGGACCCACAGTATCAAACCACATTTATTGTAAAACAGAGAAACAGAAGGCATAAAGCTATTACTCGTCCTTGAAGATGTTGAAATTCTCCAGTGTAATTATTGGGAGAGCTCTCTGATCTGACACTGTAGAAGGTCTTTGCTTAGGCCTCAGTTATGTTTTCTGGGATATTTGTTTTCTGTGTATTATTTTCTACTACTCTTGGCCCTGTATTATGAGAGTTTTCCTCATCTGTTTATAAAGATGGGCACATCTAAAGTGGATGTTGAGGAATGCGCCTTTATTGTGCATACCTAGTTTTTGATGGCAACCCACTCCAGTATTCTTGCCTGGAAAATCCCATGGGTGGAAGAGCCTGGTAGGCTACAGTCCATGGGGTCACAAAGAGGCAGACATGGCTGAGTGACTTCACTTCACTTCACTTCATGTCTGTGTAAAGGTTTCTTCTTCTTCTTAGACCCCAGCTCATGGTTTGACTGGGAATATACTTTCTTCCACTTAATAATGAGCTACTCACTTATTTTCTTAATCAAGTCATGTGTCTTTAGTCATATCCAAATTATTTCCCAGGCCTTCTACTCTTTCTTCCTTCCTTGGTTTCTCTCTCTCTGGATAGATAGATACAGAACTATCTACCTGCCTATAGCTAATATTTATATACATATGTATATATAATGTCTCCCAGTCTTGGGTGTCTGTACCCTGATATAGCAAAGTCTGTCTGGAGCCCATCTAGCCTTGGTGATTTATAAGAAGATTATTCTTTGCCAAATGGATATGTCTTTCATAGAGACTTTGTTTCTCAGAGGCATTTTAAAAGTTTTTTTTTTTCTGTTTTATATCTAGAAGTAGTTGACTTTTCCAACCAGTTTTGACCCCACATTTATCAACCCTCTTTTTTTTTTTCTTTCATGTCTACTTTTGAACCAGACAGTTTTTTAAAGTTCATCTCTTATTTTCTAATACCTTACTAAATGAAGCCAGTTCATACCAAATATTCAACTAAAAGTCTATTTTCCAAACTCTTCTGCTGGGTTCATAAGCTTGGTAGGTGTGTTTGCTTTTTCAGACTTGCTGGCAGAAGCCAAGTCTTCCAGAACTCAGTAACGTGAGACTCCTTCTTTCCAACCTCTAACACTGGTTTCCTTGCCACTCCAGCACTGAATTACATAGATGAGACTATTTAAATAGAAGAATCCCACTTACATTGCCAATTATATATTGATTATGATAATGCTAGCTGCTATAACATAGAAACCTTAGATATCTGTTGGTTAACAAAAATGTAACTTTTATTCTTTTAGCCTATTGGATAATATTGTGCCATCTGGAATCATAACTGTTTATCTTATGTTTCTCTTTAATTTTTCTTTTATATTGGAGTACAGTTGATTTACAAAATTGTGTTAGCTTCCTATGTAAAGTGATTTAGTTATAAATATACATGTATCAATTCTTTTTCATATTCTTTTTCCATGTAAGTTGTTAGAGAATATTGAGTAAATTTCCTGTGATATATAGTAGATCCCTAAGAGACTCTGGTCTGAACCCTGGGTCTTGACGATCCCCTGGAGGAGGGCATGGCAACCCACTGCAGTACTCTTCCCTGGAGAATCCCATGGACAGAGGAGCCTGGTGGGCTGCGGTCCACAGCGCCGCAGAGTCAGTCATGACTGGGGAGACTTAGCACACAGCGCGCACACCGTAGGTTGTTTTCTGTTGCTGTGCTATTATAAACAATGCTACAATATACATCTCTTTAGTTGCTTTCCAGTTTTAACATGGGAGAGTTCCTTTAGGTATATATTAATGCATGATCAAAATTACTGAGCCATGTATACTCACATTTTATTGTTTATTAAAAAGTTTTAAATTTATCATGGTACCATTGGCTTATAACATTATGTGTTTCATGCCTACTACTTTATATTTCAATTTCCATATACACTACAGCACGTACATATTAAATGTTAGCTAACTGTGCCAAATTGCCCTACAAAACTGCTATATAGATTAAACTATCATCAATATGTTCCCTGGAGTTACTTCAATATTTGATTATATTTCTAAATAATTCTCAGCCTTATGGGTAAAAACACGTTATAATGTGTTTTAAAATGCACTTTATAGGGTCACTATTGACACTTAGCATCTATTCATGAGTTATTAACTATATGAATTTCCTCTGTAAATTGTCTTTATAAAAGTTGGCTGGGGTTTTGTTTATTATTTTCTTATATATCTTAAGGCATTTTTATATACTCTATAGAGAATAGCTGAAGTTGTTTTTGTCATTCTTTTCTTTTATCTTTTTTTAAACTGTTACAGCATTTTATTTTTTGTTAACCATAAGTTTGACATTTTAACCTTGATAAATCTATGCATTTTTCTTTAATATTTTATGTTTTATTTTAGAGGCCTAATTTTTCCCAATGTTGAAAATATTATATTTTCATTAAATATTTAAGGGTTTTTAAAAAATATATTTGATATGCCTTGATTAAATATGTGTGTGTGTATTTATACATATGTACATATGTAAGAGAGACAGAAAGATAGGAGAATGTATAAAATAAGTATCTGACTCTACTTTTTTGTTCAAATAACCAGTTGTTTAAATATTTTCAATTGAATACCTTATCTTTTCCCCACTGATTTGAAATGTCACAATGAAAACTAAATTATTGCAATATGCATTGACTTATTTATGGGTTCTAGTTTTAAATCTTTTTGTTTATTTTTGCATAAATCTCACACTGACTTAATTACTGTGGCAAGCAAAACAACAGAGCTTAAACAAGTGTTAGAAGCTGAGATAAAGAGAAGCGGCTCAGCCTCTAGTTTACGTAGACGTTGATCTTGTTGCAGAAGCACCTAAGCAAACAGAAACTTGCAACACAAACTAACAGGCTGCCACAAAAGAGTACCTTTATAAAAATCACCAGGCTTAGACTGGCAAGAGACTAGAGATGTTTCCTGGGGGAGACGATGCCTAAGGTTTGAGTACTTGTAAAAACATGGATCATAAAAGTAAGTTAAATGAAATTGACAGATATGTAGGTTGCTCTACTCACAGACTTTGTAAAAGGCAGATCCAGGCTACATATCTAGAGCCATATGGTTTAAAAATCTGTGCCAGAGTGGTGGCACCTTCGCATTTTTATTATATTTTTTAATCACTGTGATTTACAATTGAGGTGACATGAATAGCTGACAGAATATATGTGGCTTTATTTCTACTCTAATGCCCTTTTTTTGTTAGGTTATTAAAAGTGAAATTGCATGTCTTTAAATATTTGGAAGCATTAAAGATTTGGGAAAAAGGGAAAGTGTCAGTCACTCAGTCATGTCTGACTTTTTGTGACCCCATGGGCTATGGCCTGCCAGCATCCTCTGTCCATGGAATTTCCCAGGCAAGAATACTGGAGTGGGTAACCATTCCCTTCTCCAGGGGATCGTCTGGACCCAGGGATCAAAATGGGTCTTCTGCATTGCAGGCAGGTTCTTTACCATCTGAGACAAAATATTGCTACATCCTAGAAAGAACGCAATATTGCTTCTTCCTGGGTTCAGGAATGAATTCATTTAGCAAATTAATGTAAGATGCAATGAAGACACTTACAGAAACATTGAAAACTCCACTTGCCATCAGAACCAGCATGCACTTAATAAAGAGACGTTAAGAAGTGGAATCAGACATTATAACAGCAGTGACACAAGATTTTAAAGGGAAAAACCCTCCAAATACCCAATATTAGTCTGTGATGAGGAGAAGGCAATGGCAGCCCACTCCAGTACGCTTGCCTGGAGAATCCCATGGGCGGAGGAGCCTGGTGGGCTCCGGTCCATGGGGTCGTGAAGAGTCGGACACGACTGAGCGACTTCCCTTTCATTTTTCACTTTCATGCACTGGAGAAGGAGATGGCAGCCCACTCCAGTGTTCTTGCCTGGAGAACCCCAGGGACGGGAGCCTGGTGGGCTGCCGTCTATGGGGTTGCACAGAGTCGGCCACTGCTGACCTGACTTAGCAGCAGCAGCAGCCTGTGATAAGACACCGTCAGAGAGCATTAATTAACAACACTTAGAAGAGGTCTGTTTTTCATGTTTAACAACAGAATGGTTGATGACGACTCAAAATGTCAGCCATATGATTCCATACCCAAATGTGAACAGCTGAGGCTGTACTGGAGGCTGCCTGCAAAGCCAAATCAAAGAAGACAGGTCCATTTAGACATGAGTCCTATTACTTGGCAAGAATATTGATTATAGGACAAGCCAAAAGAATATCGTCTATGTTTCTCTTTGTGGAGTCCTCTGAATCCTAGTGCTCTGAAGCATTTAAAACCAATGTATCTTTATTAATTTTGTCTCTGTCTTGGTCAAAAGAATTCTACTGGTATACAGAAGAAAAGAAGTCTCCATTTAAACAAGAATTGGCTCTTTAACTGCAGAACATTTGGAAAACTTGCTATAGTCAATAAACCTAGAATTGTTTTTACAAAAACTATGTTTCTCTGTGTTATTCAAACTCTTCCAATAGGTAAAACTAATGCAACTAATACTGGTTAAATACATGGGGTTCTGTTTTATATAAAATTTGAAAATCACGTGAAGATCAAAAGAGCAATAGGCTAAATTTTTCCCTCCCAGTTGTTTAATGCATATTCATAATCAGTGCTTATTAAGAACTTTTTTGACTTCTACAAGTGTAACGAAATTGTTAAGATATGGTGGATCAAAGCAGTTGTTCAGACTCCATAATGATAACTCTCAGCAATTTGGTAGCTGGATTCTAGGCTTGCACAAATGAGTTGGAAAAAATGTCCTTGTCACAGAGTAAAGAACACATTATATAACAAAAGAGTAGCAACTTAGAAATTTCTGAGATAGAAATAAAGGGAAACCTACTGATATAAATTCCAAGTTATTTTAAAACTAAATATTATATCTTAATTTCATAAAAATTGATAACATAAAGAAAAACAGATTTGGGAATTATAGCAAATGAAAATAATTCCTGATTTTAAATCAACAGTCTGTAATTTTAAAATTTCACTGTAGAAAATGTAAGTTTTACTTTAACGTGGCTACTTGTATTTAAGATGTGATCCATTGTAAGACTCCCAGTGTTCTTTAGGCAAATAAGTGTTACGGAGAAATCATTTACCCTAAATAGTACAGTTACCTACGTAAGATGTAGCTGAATTCCCAAAATATGGCTGTCATTTACATCCATTATTGTGGCTTTAAATTTGGAACTCCAATGGAAAATCTCTCTTTGCACTCTCTACCTACCACGTCTTATTATTCACAACATGCTTGTTGCTTCATCATATGGTAACCGCTTCTCAGTTTCAGCTTTTGTCCAATTGACTCTTTGAAGTGCCTCTCACAAATCCCTGAAGTTAATTTTATAAATATCATGTGGCCTAGACTTTAAATCATATGTCTCTAAACTTCTCTCATTGTGGAAAAATTCAAATGAGTAGTTTTAAAACATAGAATAACAAAGAGATAAAAATGTGATTCTATTTAAATAAATTATTTTATAATGTATTCTATATATGCATACATGTATTAGCACTCCGCTACTAACGCTTTATGATATAAAAGTTATACTGTTTTAAAAATGCTGTTTGTGCAGTATGTACTACCCAATTCATGCTTTCATAACGGGTCAAACTCATGTCTAATCCTCTCCAAGCATGAGGACATTTAGATAAGTCTGAATGAGCTGATCTAAATAGCATTTTCAGGAAAATTTGAATGAGCAGACTAGCTAAATAAGGATTGTTAATTAATGTAATCCTATCTATAAATACTGTAAATGTCTATATATATATCTGTAAATACTATAAATATTGTAAATAAATATTTCATATACAATTTGTCGGTGGAAATTTTTTATAAACATGTGATGCAAGTTTTTATAAAATCTTGATGTCTCAATGAGGCATGCAACTGAAGAGAAGGGCTTATTAATGTGCTCACCACTAAAAAGCAATAAATATTATATACTCTCAGGTTAAACACACCAGATATAACAAATGCCATTTGCTCTCCTATTCATACAATTTCTATTGTCAGAGTTCTCTTATAATTATTAACTACCACTTCTCATGACATAATATTAACTTTCAATAATAACTTGAAAATAAAATACTTTCCCTTAATGTTTCGATCAGATTCATGGTAAAATGCTTTCAAGTTGATTTCCAACTTAGGGAAGTCTCAATCTATTACTTGATTGATATCAAAGTTAAAGGTTAGGCTCACATTCAAGTTATTTTGTCATAACTTTGAACCTATGAGTCCCAACTTCACAGCCAAAACATTCTCTCTCCAATATAATTTTCCATAGAAAATAAATTTCATAGTAACTGGCATCATCTAGAAGAAAAAAATTGCAACTTAGTTACTGTGGAAACTGACCAAGCATATATTGTAGGCCAAAGGAAAAAAATAATCTAAATAATTAGAGAGTTCTTAAAGAAAAAAAAAAAAAAACCTGAATTATATACATTTTCAATAAAAATACAGGGTATATTGAAGGTAAAATATTAAAGTATTATGAAATTTCAGTTTAACTTGGAAGTCTAAGAAAGTTATCTAAATTTCAAAAATTAGCAGATATTCCAACTACTCTCTGTGTTTTCTTAGACTAATTTCTTGTGTAGTATTTTATGTCAACAGAGGTTGTAATTCAATAAATAGCTATACCCAATTCCTTAGTGTTTATGTGAATAGTGATTATAAATGAAGAGGTAACAGCACTCAATTTATTAATGTCAAATGGTGCATAAATGCATTTCCTAAAACATGCTAAAAAAATGTATGAAGGTTTTCTACTCAAAAAATGACTGCATCAATTTCTTTTGCTAATTAAAAAGTATGTTAAGCTAGTTAACTGAACAGCTGATTAATACGCTTCCCATTGTTCAATATTTATTTTGGTATCATGGTAAATATAGACTTATGGTTTAGATACTCTTTTATAATGACAATAATAAATTATTTGTTTAATCAATTCAATCAATATTCTTGAGCTTCTATGATGCGCTAAATATCATGCTGTGTCCTGTGACAGTTAAAACAGTAGGAAAATCTACTCTCATGGAGGAGGAGGCAAAAATGTCAGTGCCAGGCTAAGGAGAGCAAGCCAGAGAGATACAAAAGCGGGGAAAGAAGCCTTCTAAGGCCTTGACGGTCTGGGCTAGAATGTTAGCTTTCATTCCATGAAGAAGGAAGAATACCTGAAGATTTTGAATAAAGAAGCAAAATAAGCTAATTTATATTTTAACAACCTAGATCTGGTTGTTGTGTTGAAAATAGATTAAGAAGCACAAGTGGAAAGGTCAGACAAGAGCAAGCAGTTGTTTACAACAAACCAGGTACAGATAACGGTGGTTTGGAGCACAGAGAGAGCAGTGGAATTGATGATAAGTCATCACATTCTATACAATTTTTTTAAGGTAAACTTATAGAATTTGCTAACAGTTTGTGTTATAAAGTCCAAGCTTATACTGCTTACCACAAGACAGACTAATAAATTGAGAGACCAGGTCTTGGGGCAATGAGTAGTGATTTCCTTCAGAAAGACAGAAGACTAATAAAATGGTGAACACGTTTCCAAAACACCCATTTTATCCAGGTTAGAATCCAGGCTTCTTTTATACTAAAAGGAGGGGGGTGTGGCTAGTTGTTGCAAACATCTTGGAGCCAGAATCCTGTTTTTCCTGCAGTTGCCCAGGAAGATATGGTTACAGTGTTTCTAGAAACCTCTAAGGAGACAAATATTATTCTATGTTCTACAACTTTTTATGTGTATACCAATGAAAGTGTTATACATTTAAAAGTCAGAGCATTGAGAATGGGCTATCTTGTATACTTCAGGTTATAGACAATGTTCTTTTGCAAAAGGTGCAGAGCCAGCTCGGCTAAGCACAGGAAACAGCACAAAGACTGGGACTCAAGGAATAGATCCAACACCAGTCAGGTTTGCACTTCTCTGTTACACTTAGAAGTGGAATGTGACAGGAATTGGAATCAAAATTAATCACAGCTGGTTCTCTGGTGGGTGCTTCCTCAGTGAGTTGCAGAGGGCCCACTGTACTATGACATTTTATGTAAGGAACTCGAGGATTTATGGATTTTGTTATCCATGGGTGTCCTGAAACCAACCCTTTGCAGATACCAAAGGATGACTGTAGAAGGTTGGCTGAAAATACTGAGAAGGACACATCTGAGGATGTAAAGTAGTGCTCAAAATTCTACAAGCCAGGTTTCAGTAACACATAAACGGTGAACTTCCAGATGTTCTAGCTGGTTTTAGAAAAGGCAGAGAAACCAGAGATCAAATTGCCAACATCCGCCGGATCATCGAAAAAGCAAGAGAGCTCCAAAAATGCATCTATTTCTGCTTTATTGACTGTGCCAAAGCCTTTGATGTATGCATCACAACAAACTGTGGAAAATTCTGAAAGAGATGGGAATAGCAGACCACCTCACCTGCCTCTTGAGAAACCTGTGTGCAGGTCAGGAAGCAACAGTTAGAACTGGACATGAAACAACAGACTGGTTCCAAATAGGAAAAGGGTGGGTCAAGGCTGTATATTATCACCCTGCTTACTTAACTTATATGCAGAGTACATCATGAGAAACGCTGGGCTGGAAGAAGCATAAGCTGGAATCAAGATTGCCAGGAGAAATGTCAATAACCTCAGATATGCAGATGACACCACCCTTATGGCAGAAAGTGAAGGAGAACTAAAGAGCCTCTTAATGAAAGTGAAAGAGGAGAGTGAAAAAGTTGGCTTAAAGCTCAGCATTCAGAAAACTAAGATCATGGCATTCGGTCCCATGACTTCATGGGAAATAGATGAGGAAACAGTGGAAACAGTGGCTGACTTTATATTTGGGGGCTCCAAAATCACCACAGATGGTGACTGCAGCCACAAAATTAAAAGACACTTAGTCTTTGGAAGGAAAGTTATGACCAACCTAGACAGCATATTAAAAAGCATAGACATTACTCTGTCAACAAAAGTCCATCTAGTCAAGGCTATATTTTTTCCAGTGGTCATATATGGATGTGAGAATTGGACTATAAAGAAAGCTGAGCACTGAAGAATGGATGCTTTTGAACTGTGATGTTGGAGAAGACTCTTGAGAGTCCCTTGGACCTCAAGGAGATCCAACCAGTCCATCCTAAAGGAGATCAGTCCTGAGTGTTTATTGGAAGGACTGATGCTGAAGCTGAAACTCCAGTATTTTGGCCACTTGATGCGAAGAGGTGACTCATTGGAAAAGACCCTGATGCTGTGAGGGATTGGAGGCAGGAGGAAAAGGGGACGACAGATGAGATGGCTGGATGGCATCACTGACTCGATGGACATGGGTTTGAGTAAACTCCGGGAGTTGGTGATGGACAGAGAGGCCTGGAGTGTTGTGATTCATGGAGTTACAAAGAGTTGGACACAACTGAGTGACTGAACTGAACTGAACTGATATAACATGAACTCAGTTTTCGATATATCATAGAAGAGTCTGGACATCAAGGCAGAGGCCTGGATTGGAGAGATACATCTGCAAAATATGAGCATTTATCTTGTGTTTAAAGTCATAAAATCATCAGTGGTTCAGTGGTGAGTGTAGAAAGGAGAGTGGGAAGAGAAATGAATTGAATCCTGTGTCTTGAATTCTAACCTTTAATGATCAGAGAGATAAAGAATGAAACTGAAAAAAATGTAGCTAAATTTTGTCAGAAGGGTGAGGGGGAGCAGTCCATTAATGTGTCTTGGAAATTAAATGAAGAAAGTGTTTCTGGGGTTAGAGAAAGATGGATCGTGTCAAATACTGCTAATGAGCATAAGCACTGAATTTAGCAATGTGGAGGCCATGTGCGTCTCGACAGAAACAGTTTCCCTGAACTGCTAGAGATGACTGCCTGACTGAGGGGTTTCAAGAGAGAACACGGGAGTAGAATTGGAGGTAGTAGGTATGGGCATGTACTTGAAGACACTTTGCTGAAAGATGAAGAGAGGAATGGAGTGGCAACTAGGAAGAGTGAGATAAAAAGACAGCTTTTTTTTTTTTTCTTAATATATATATTTTACTGAAATATAGTTGACTTACAACACTTCAGGTGCACAATAAGGTGATTCAGTTACACATATACACATATATTACCTTTGAAATTATTTCATTTAGTTTATGTTTTCTGACTTTTCCATCTCCTTTTTTTAATGTTCTTTCTCAAGCTTTATGTAAATAATATGTGTAATATATATTTTAGAAAACATGAATTTTTGGCCAACTAAAAAGTTTATGACATTTTCATTCCACTTGCTTGACTTAGTATAAATAGAATGCTTCATTTCTAGTTAAAAAGCATAGATATGCGACAAGCAACAAAGGATTACTTTATAGCACAGGGCGTCCCTTGTGGCTCAGCTGCTGAAGAATCCACCTGCAATACAAGAGACCTGGGTTCGATCCCTGGGCTGGGAAGATCCCCTGGAGAAGGGAAAGGCTACAGACTCCAGTATTCTGGCCTGGAGAATCCCCATGGACTATATAGTCCATGGTGTCTCAAAGAATCAGACATGGCTGAGTGACTTTCACTTTCATAGAGAACTATAGTCAATATCTTGCAATAACCTATAATGAAAAATAATTTCAAAGATGGTTATTTTTGAGAGATGGGAGCAATAAAAACCTATTTCTGTGCTTATCAACATTGCTATTATTCTAATATGTGTAAAAAAATGGCCCCTGTTTTCTCATAACTCATTGAACAATCCCAATAATTAACAGTGATTATTATAAATTATGTCTGACCTCTTATTCTATTTTCACATGTACATCAAATCATTTGCATTTCATCAGGCTTCTTGAATTGCAGGTTCCCAAGATATATGCAATGAAATTTTAATTAACAATCAAATTTGAGCATATTAGAAAAAATGTTTTTAATGATAAATAGGTGTTAAACCTTAAGATGAATCTGTCACTTAAATATGAGTACCAAGCTTCTGCTTTTCAAGTGTGATAATCAAATATTCTTCTAAAATAAAACTGGTGGGATTATTTTTCAAGACCAGTGCACATATATTCACATAAAATTGGGCATGACTGGACATAATAGAAGAAATTAGTGAAAGGAAAATTTAAGATGGGAATCAGGACGAGAGAGATTTTAATGAGAACTAGTGAATGGTACAATGATCTCCCACAAGGAAGTTCAGAGACTTCATATTTCATGCACGATATGCATACTGCATGAAGAATAATTTTTTGGAGGATCAAACCTTGCTGCTGATCCCAGAAAGCAGAGCGTGCTGATTCAGTATATGAGTTTAGATACTTCTTTTTGAAATGCCCATGCCCTGCAGCTTATAAGGAATGATGAAACAGTTTTGTATATGTACCAACCACCCTTTAAGAAAAAGGATTGCACTCTTAAATCTGTTTCATTTTCTGTCTTATACTATAGGTTGAACCACATGAAGTTACTAATGTTTTGAAAGTCAAAAATGATTGACTCTTTACAATGTATTTTTTTTATTTAAACCTCATCCATTGGTCCTTTTCAAGAGCATCCTCACATTTTTTATATCTTAAAGAAATCTGCTGAGGTGTATGCTGCCAGTTGAGTAGGTACTAGGCCTGTAGGTATCCTTCTAACCCTTGTTTTGGTTCCCAGTTTCTCTCATGCCTTCATCTTAACAGATACTTCAAGTCTCTTTTCTA
The DNA here is from genome assembly GCF_963930625.1 of Muntiacus reevesi. Lineage (NCBI taxonomy): Eukaryota > Metazoa > Chordata > Mammalia > Artiodactyla > Cervidae > Muntiacus > Muntiacus reevesi. Next base: position 196,453,996 of record NC_089251.1, on the reverse strand, counting down.
GTGGTTGAATTGACTCCATCCCATTAAGATCTCTTTGCCTTTGTTATAAGGGCGATTGCTGCACTGTCCTTTTCTTAACAGAGGTTGAATATTCTATCTCAGAGAAAAAAGACAATTTAAGGCAAGTTGTTTTAAATTCCATCATGTCAAATTCAAAAACCAATAGACTAAATGCCAACATGTCCTTGGCTTCCCCTAATAATGGTGTGTGTGCTCAGTTGTGTAAGACCCTTTGTGACCCCACCAACTGTAGCCTGCCAGGCTCCTCTGCTCATGGGGTTTTCCAGGCAAGAATACTGGGGTGGGTTGCCATTTTCTCTTCCAGGGAATGGATCTTCCTGACCCAGGGATTGAACACACACCCCTTAGGTCTCCTGCATTGGCAGGCAGATTCTTTACCACTAGCACCACCTGGTAAGCCCCATAATAATAATATTTGTATAATTAATTTATTAACTAACATTAATAAATTTGCATTATTCTTAAACTAGGTAAGTATTGAATTGGCCAAAAGTTTCGTTCAGAGTTTTCCATAGTTCAGTCGCTCAGTCGTGTCCGACTCTTTGTGATTCCATGGACTACAGCACGCCAGGCTTCTATGTCCATAACCAGCTGCCAGAGCTTGCTCAAAGTCATGTCCATACAGTCAGTGATGCTATCCAACCATCTCATCCTCCGTCGTCCCCTTCTCCTCCTGCCCTCAATCTTTTCCAGCATCAGAGTCTTTTCAAATGAGTCAGTTCTCCTCATCAGGTGGCCAAATTATTGGAGTTTCAGCTTCAGCATCAGTCCTTCCAATGAACACCCAGGTTTGATCCCCTTTAGGATGGACTGGTTGGATCTCCTTGCAGTCCAAGGGACTCTCAAGATTCTTCTCCAACACCACAGTCCAAAAGCATCAATTCTCCGGTGCTCAGCTTTCTTTATAGTCCAATGCTCACATCCACACCTGACTACTGGAAACACCATAGCTTTGACTAGATGGGCCTTTGTTGACAAAGTAATGTCTCTGCTTTTAAATATGCTGTCTAGGTTAGTCATAGCTTTTCTTTCAAGGATCAAATGTCTTTTAATTTCATGGCTGCAGTCACCATCTGCAGTGGTTTTGGATCCCCCAAAAGTAAAGTCTCTCACTGTTTCCATTATTTCCCCACCTATTTTCCATGAAGAGATACCTGAAACAACTTTTTGTTTAACCAATATAACAGTCTATTTTAGAACTAATAAATTCAAAAGGTAAATATTTAAGTAGGTTCTTTTTTCTTTATTTTGGTCTTATTTATTCTAGAAAATCAAGACAGAGTGAGCTTGAGTAAAAGAGAGTTTTGTTTTTGTTTTTTTCTCCACAACTTTAAAAAATTTCCCTTTTTCCTCTCATCTTTTTTTCTTCTTTATTTTCAAAGGACAAAATTAAACACACAGTTCCTTTAATTTCAAATATGTTTGGCAATACATTTGTATGCATTTTCAAAGATGTTTTAACAGGTTGCAATTTTAATTCTCCATTAGAGTTTTGACTGAAAGCAATGTTAAAGTCTTATGTCCTTGGTGGGGGAGGACGCTTCCTCACTATTTATGTTCCATATCATTAAGCTCCCCTGCTATGCATTAGGCATGCTTTTTACCTTAATTCAGGATAGAAATAAAGACAGAATGCAATGCTTAACCTGCAAAAGCTTGTCTTCAACTGGGCAAAGCTATGTGAAAAATATAATGAAGATCAAGTGAGAATACTCACCATGAAAACTGTTTCTATCAATGGTCTGAATATTATAGAATTTCTGGTAAAAAATCTAGTTACTTTTCCAGCCAGTACAGGGCTGCTTGGAGGCTGGAAGGGGTGGTGAGTTCCAAATAAATTTCTGGAATTTCTGAACACCCCTGGTCAGTACAAGATGGATCCAGTAGTCTTAAGTTACATGGACAGTGCATTGCGGCAGTTAGATGTCTCAATACTGGATTCTCCAAGCTGGCTCAATGACCTTGATATTGGGTTTGCCTTTGAGTACTTGGCCAACAGTCAGTTTCATGACTGCACTGACCATGTCTGCTTCATCAGCCCCGAAGTTACTCAGTTCATCAAGTGCTCTGGCAACTCAGCAGAGATCGCCATGTTCCTTGAGCCATTGGAACTCCCAAACAAGAGGGTTATATTTGTAGCCATCAATGTTAATTCCACACATGCATCTGGGAAACCCACTGAAGCTTTTTGGTTTATCTGCAAGATAAAAATGCCTTTTTTTCATTATGATTCTCATGGTAGTAGTAACTCATTCCATGTAAAGCAGGTAGCAGAGAAACTAGAAGCTTTCTTAGGCAGAAAAGGAAACAAACTGGCCTTTGTGGCAGAGAAAGCCCCTGCTCAACAAATAGCTATGACTGTGGGATGTACATGATATGTAACACTGAGGCCTTGTGTCAGAACTTCTTTAGAGTTCAAAAGTCTGTTCTGTACATCTGTGTCTCTTTTTCTGTTTTACATATAGGGTTATCGTTACCATCTTTCTAAATTGAACTCTGTGGGAGAAGGTGAGGGTGGGATGTTTCGAAAGAACAGCATGTATGTTATCTATGGTGAAACAGATCACCAGCCCAGGTGGGGTGCATGAGTCAAGTGCTCGGGCCTGGTGCACTGGGAGGACCCAGAGGAGTCGGGTGGAGAGGGAGGTGGGAGGGGGGATCGGGATGGGGAATACGTGTAACTCTATGGCTGATTCATGTCAATGTATGACAAAACCCACTGAAATGTTGTGAAGTAATTAGCCTCCAACTAATAAAATAAAATTAAAAAAAAAAAAAAACAAAAACAAAAACAAAAAAAAAAGAACTTCTTTAGACAACAGCCAGAATCACTGCTGCAGCTACTCACTCCTATGGAAATATCTTATTGCCAGATTTGCTAAAATTTTGCTGTTGAAATATATTTGACTTTTGAAGTCTTTTCTTTCTTCCTGTCCCCATGCATTGGGTGGCTGCAGCCTCAGTGCCTGAGGGATGATGCCTGGGAGATGAAAGTTTAGAACACTTACTTAACCCTGAGAGAATATTGTTCTCTGTGTTGTCCTAATGAAAAGCTTTACTTTAACCCTAACTTCAGAGTAATATTAATCACCAAAACTGATTAATTCCCTTTCAGGCTCTCTTATCCACATTGGTTTATTTCAAAGGAGAAATAAAAATGATCTGTAAAACAAATTAAGAATATGTGAAATCTAGAAACGAGAAGAAAATCATAGAGCAACCAAACATTTACTGCATAGCCCACATATTTCAAGAGACCAACTGGCTAGAAGGAGCTCTCAAGACCTAACCTAACTCAAGATCAAAGTATTATCATTTACTCAGCTGTGTGATACCTCTACCATTCAACAAGCAAAGGCTTTCCCAGCTAACCTTTGCCAATACTTGATGAAGATGGTGTTAGCCTATAGTCACCCATCTGATTCCTGGAGCACTTTAAGAAAGGGGGAATCTTAAATAACTTTGTTGAAATAAATGTCTGTGGTGGACCTCTTGTTTTGCATCTGACACTTAACTAAAGTTGGTTTATTTTTGTAAAGGAGGAAAAAGTGACATTTCTAAACTTGTTAACTTAGTTAAAAAATGCAGACAATGTAATTTTTGAAATGTGGAACCAAGAGTTAAAATAAATGCTATTCCTTCTTTTAAAAAAAATATATAGTTGAATTCAGGAAGCTTGTGTGTTAGTCACTCAGTTGTATCCGACACTTTGCTATTCCATGGACTGTAGCCCACGAGGCTCCTCTGACCATGGAATTCTTCAGGGAAGAATACTGGAGTGTGTTGCTATTTCCTTCTCCAACAGGAAGCTTATGAGGACCTTTCAAGTAATAAATACAAAGGTAACTTACAGGTAGTTGGACTTTTTTATGAATAAATGCAATATTCTAGTGCCAGGCCAAACTATTTTCACTTAAGCCCAACTGCATCAGAAATATCTGGGTGATCAACAAACTTCTATAAATGTTATTTTCTCCATCATCTCTACTCTGGGGAGAGGAAGGAAAAAAAAAAATTATCTCTATAGTAACTAAGACTCTGGGATTCTAAAAATCTGCATATGTCTCAGTCTTCCTACATTATCCTTGGTTCTGTTCTGTTGATTTTTGGAGTAGCAATGATTTGTCAAAGAAGATTCCTTTGTCCATTATCTTTGGTTCAAGGTAAACCTGTAATCCTGGATAAGTCATTTCACTTCTCTGAGGTTCATATACACTTGTCTATAATCTGAAAGTGTTGGCAACCATATCTGATCATTGGTATGGGGATTAAATTCAGTAACACAGTTCAAGTACCTCATAAAGTATGTGTTCAAGAGATGAATTTCATTATGAAAATTTAATCTATTGTTGAATTTCACAACTCTGAGATGAGATCAACTTTGGGATTCATTTTGCTTCAAACATTTACTAAGAGATGGATATGACTACATTGCAATGGTCAGTTTCATTTCTTCATTGTTTTAAAGATCTCTGACATTCCTGGAGTCTGCTTTAAGGTTGTCAAGGTAGCCAATGTCTCTCTTTTGGCTTTATACAAAGGCAAGAAGGAAAGACCAAGATCATAAATTTTGATGATGAAAGCATAATAGTAATAAATTTTCATATACCAAAAAAAAAAAAAAAACCTCTGAAATCATTACAGATTCATAGGAAGTTGCAAAAGTGTACAAATTCCAGGGAAAATGACCAGAAAAAAAGAATAAAGATGTATGTGTAACGGAATCACGTTGCTGTGAGCCTAAACCTAACACAACATTGTAAATCCGCTCTTGTTCTCAGTCGCTAAGCGTGTCTGACTGTGACCTCGTGGACTGTAGCATGCCAGGCTCTCCTGTCCTCCAGTGTCTCCTGGAGTTTGTTCAAAATATGTCCACTTGGTCAATAATACCAATATGTCAACATTGAGTCAATAATGCTATCAACTCTACCTCAATGGAAAAAAAAAAAAAGAAAAAAAGGCATGCAGTCCATTTGCCATTCACGTAACTTCCCCAGTGGTGACAACTTACATAACTATAGTTCAATATAAAAACCAGAAGACTGATATAAATGCAAGACTATAGACCTTATTCAGTTTTTACCATTATTTATATGAACCCTTTGAGTGTGTGTGTGTGTCTGTATACATAGGGGAGTGTTTAGTTATATGCAGTGCCTTCCACTTATAAATTAGTGCAACCACTCCTAAAATCAAGGTACAGAATTGCTCCATCATCATAAAGGAGCTCTTCCTGCTATCTGTTTATGCTGACAGCATTCCTCCCTTCCAACACTGGTCTTGTCCTTTTGGCAACCACTATTATATTCCCCACATCTACAGTTTTTTGATTTGGAGAGTGTTATACAAATGAACTCTTCCATGTGTCTCCTATTTCTTTTCCTTTGTTTTTCCCTTTCCTTTTCATACTTAATGTATTCTTCCATTTCTCTTACCATCAGAAATCACTTTCCCCTAAAGTCCACTATGTATGAAAAAAAGCTAATATGTTGCTTTTATTTAAAAAAAAATCTAAATCATGTTTTAGGCAGTGGGAAGCTTCTAATCAGTTTAAAGTCTTTGGTATGATCTTAGTTTTATTTAAAAAACAGGATGTTCTTCTGTTTACTAAATAGTCACTTGCCTCTTGTATTTATGTCCTCTTGCTATGTAACCAGTTACCACAAATGAATGAGCCTAAAGCAAAAAAATAAATGTTTCTATTACGACTGGGTCAGAAACCCAGGCATAGTAAGAGCAACTGGTTTCCCTGTTAGGATCTCACAGACTGAAACCAAGATATGGGCCGTTTCAGGCTCTTATCTGGAGCCTCTGGGAGGTAATTCTTCTCCACCTTCATTCAGGCTGAATTCAGTTCTCTGCAGTTGTAAGACCAAGATTCCATTCCCTTGCTATCTGGAAAGTCTAGCTATCAGTCTGATGTGTCCCTTAGCCTGTAAAGTCTGCTCACACCCCTTGGTTCACAGCCCCGTCCATCTCAGAAGCCAATCATAGTGCATAGAATTTTTCTTGTCTTTTGGGTTTTTGTGATTTCATCCTCTGCTTCTCTTTTTAAGTGCTCATATGGTTATATCTCTGTAGTATGTGCCTGCTCCGTCATGTCCGACTCTTTACAATCCTGGGAACTGTAGCCTGTCAGGACCCTCTGTCTGTGGAATTTCACGGGCAAGTATTCTGGAGTGGGCTGTTATTTCCTTCTCCAAAGGTTCTTCCTGACCCAAGGATCAAACCCACATCTCCTGTGTCTCTGCACTGCAGGTGGATTCTTTACCTACTGAACCATCAAGGAAGCCGCAAGTGACACTAGGGGTCAGGGATGATGGGAGTTAATGTTTGTCTGCCAAAAATCTCCACTTTTGTTTGTTAATAAGTTTGTTATACTTGTGTGTGTGTGTGTGTGTGTGTGTGTGTTTGTGTGCGTGTGTGTCTATGTATCTGTGTGTGTGTGTGTGTGTGTGTGTGTGTGTGTGTGCGCGTTTGGCTTCCAGGAAGATCAATTAATTCACAAAATGTTAAACTTCAAATGACAAATCCTTAGTTCTAACATTTTCTGTCTTAGACTTAACAAAAAAGTCTAACAGAAGGCTTGCTTATATTTATAATGCAAACATTTTTGTTCTTTCTGTATAGTAACAAGGCATTGTTTTATTTTATTTATTAAATTTATTTTCTAAATGCACTGTAATCTGTTGCTATTCTCTGTGAGATATACCTCAGGGAGAAATAGGCACTTTTATTCATAATAGTGCCAACCTCGAAATTATCTCCTGTTCTTTTAAAATGGTGTTAATCTTAGTCTCCATGATGGTTTGTTGGTAGAAAGGATAATGGGAATAAAATTGGATTGAAATTTTAAAAGAAAGTCTGCTTTAAAATAATACTGGAGACTAAACAGGTTAGACCATTTTTGTTGCGGTAGAACTGAGCACCAAAACCATAGCCAGATTGTGCCTCCCACACACAACCAGCAAGGCAGCTGTGCCTTTCTCATGCCTCTGCCTTACAGTAAGGAGAACCTAAATACCTAATGGGCAAGAAAAGCTAGTTGGTAAATGATATTTCTTAACTGATGAAAGTTCCAACCCTGAGCACAGCTATTGTTTATTGCAACCAAATATTCAAGAACATTCACAAGTGGCGTGCAAGCAGATATTGTAAATGGATGATATTTACAAGTATGTAGTTTTTCTAAGACAAGTTTGACAAGTAGATGGCATTGCTCCTGATGGCTGTGTTTTTGGACTAGTACTTCACAAGGAAACATAATTCACCCTAGTGCTCTCCACAGCTACGAGCAACACTGTGGAAAACTTCTCGCTGTGAGTGGAAGCCAAAATTACATTTTCTGGAGTTAAATAGAAACATTCTTCTCTCTGATCAAATTTTAATGAAACAATTCAGAGGAAAACCAGCATCTTACTTCAAAAATTGTTTTTACTGAAAATATAATAAATTCCAGCCTTGAGGCACAATCAGAGCTTCTCCATTTGGCTCTTCACTGCTGGCTGCATCAAATTGATGAAGACCTGCACTTCAACACTGGCCTTGAATTCAAGGTCAATTTAATGTTCACCGGGCACTGATTAAAGTGCAATTCATATGTTCTCTCAATCAATAGAATAATGGAAACTGGAATGTGGCCAGAAAACGTTATTTAAGCTTCACTTTTGTCTTCCATAATTTTTAAAGTACATTTTCTATTTATTATTTCAACTGCAATTTAATTCTCTGAGTCCTTGGGGATCTAGTTAGAACCACAGAGCACATGCCCTTAAGGTAGTTCAGAAAACACCTAGTCCAAGCCATTTGTTGTGCAGATAAAGACTGCAAGGTCCCCAGGGGGCCTGACCGAACCACGGTCAACTAGAAGGTCACCCGGGACAAGGGAGCTGGTGAGCACACAGTCCTGAGATGTTATGAAGAATCTTGCTTCTTCACATATTGTAAAAAGAGTGAGTTCATTTTAAAAATACAGTTTAATATGTAAATGACATATATTTATTAAAAATGAGGGAGAAAAAGTTCATAAATTACAGAAAAGTAAAGGAAGACAAATAAAAATGCTCAACCTCCTATTTCAGAAACAACCATTTCATACATTTTATGAACATTATTCCAGATATCACTTATATGTACAAATAGAGGGCAGAAAGGAGGAAAAGTACATAAAAGAGAGAAAAGAGGTAGAGAAAATTTAACTTTTAAGGAGAGAGAATAAATAGCTAAAAGCCAGGATTATAGCAGGCATGTTATTTAAATAAAGCATACATTTCATCTTATTTAAAATTAGCTCAAGAACAAACCTGAAGTACTTAATTGTAGATAGATATTATTGCAAGACACAGACATGAAAAAAAATATTTTTCAAGAAATGATATAAATATTTCATCCTAATTTTAAAGAACATACTTTATCCATGTTGAGTATCCACTGATTTTTTTCTTAAGGCAAAAAGAAAAAAATAGCACACATGTAATACCTCTGTCTTCCCTCACTTAATATCCAGATTTTTTTTTAATTTAAACTATGATTTCTACACTGCTAAAGTTTGTTAATTTGTACCTTCTAATGTACATTTTATACTCTACCAGGAAATAGTACTCACTGGGCTTCAACAGTATGTGAACTGAGAACTTCAAGATGTACAAGCTGAATTTAGAAAAGGCAGAGGAACCAGAGATCAAATTACCAACATCCGGTGGATCATAGAAAAAGCAAGAGAATTCCAGAAAAACATCTACTTCTGTTTCAATGGTTACGCTAAGGCCTTTGACTGTGTGGCCTGCACCAAACTGTGGAAAATTCATAAAGGGATAGGAATACCAGACTGTGTTACCTGCCTCCTGAGAAATCTCTATGCAGGTAAAGAAGCAACAGTTAGAACTGGCGATGGAGCAAATGACTGGTTCAAAATTGGGAAAGGGTTACATCAAGGCTGTATACTGTCATCCTGCTTATCTAACTTATATGCAGAGTACATCATGAGAAATGCTGGGTTGGATGAATCACAAGCTAGAATCAAGATTGCTGGGAGATATATCAATAACCTCAGATATGCAGATGGCACCACCCTTATGGCAGAAAGCAAATAAATAGAATGCCTCTTGATGAAAGTGAAAGAGAAATGTGAACAAGCTGGCTTAAAACTCAACATTCAAAAAACTGAGATCATGGCATCCAGTCCCATCACTTCATGGCAAATAGATGGGGAAACAATGAAAAGAGTGATGGGCTTTATTTTCTTGGGCTGCAAAATCACTGCAGATGGTGACTGCAGCCATGAAACTAAAAGATGCTTGCTTCTTGGAAGGAAAGCTATGGCAAACTTAGACAGTGTATTAAAAAGCAGAGACATCACTTTGCTGACAAAGATCCATCTAGTCAAAAGCTATAGTTTTCCAGTAGTCATGTATGGATGTGAGAGTTTGACTATAAACAAAGATGAGCACCAAATAAATGATACTTTTGAACTGTGGAGTTGGAGAAGACTCTTGAGAGTCTCATGGACTGCAAGGAGATTAAACCAGTCAATCCTAAGGGAAATCAATCGTGAGTATTCATTGGAAGGACTGATGGTGAAGCTGAAGCTCCAATACTTTGGTCACCTGATGCAAAAAAACTGACTCATTGGAAAAGACCTGTATTGGGAAAGATCAAAGACAAGAGGAGAAGGGGATAACAGAGGACGAGACAGTTGGATGGCATCACTGACTCGATAGACATGAGCTTGAACAAACTTGGGGAGATAATGAAGGACAGGGAAGTCTGGTGTTCTGTAGTCCTTGGGGTCAAAATTAGTCAGACGCTACTGAGGGATGGAACAACAACAAATCCATTCTACTTTAATAGAAGTAAACTCTCACTACCAAATATTTTTTAACAGTGCACTTTATTTTCAAGTTACTCTTTTGGACTCATTTCATAGTTGGATTGAGTTTTCTTTTTTGTTCTCATGTAGGAGTCACTTTGGCATAGTTTCTCCAAACTTTAAATGATTATATAGGTATGTCTACAACCTGCAAATTAAAATGGCAACTTGGGACTTCCCTGGCAACCCAGTGGTTAAGATTCTGAGCTTCCACTGCAGAGGGCATAGGTTCAGTGCCTGGTCAGAAACTAAGATCCCACATGCTCTAAAGCACAGCCAAAAGTAAATAAAATTAAAATCTGATGCAGGAATAAATCCGTGATGAACAACAAAATTCAAATTAAAATAAAATAACTTACTTAGACATACTATTAGAGAATCACTTGCTTACTTTTCCTCAGGGTATTGTAGAAATTGCTCCATTGTATTATTTTTAAACCAATTTATCGAGTTATGATTGACACGTCAAAGTGAAAGAAAGTGAAGTCTCTCAGTCATATCTGAGTCTTTGAGAGTCTGTTGACTATAGCGTGCCAGCCTCCTCCATCCACGGGATTTTCCAGGCAAGAATACTGGAGTGGGTTGCCATTTCATTCTCCAGGGGATCTACCTGACCCAGGAATCAAACCCAGGTGTCCCGAATTGCAGGCAGACTCTTTATCATCTGAGACAGCAGGGAAGTTCCAAAACTGTGCTTATTTAATGTATCCAACCAGATGAGTTTAAAGACAACTCTACCCAGTATGACCTTTTCCACAATTTACTCCAGAAGTGTAAACTGCTTCTCTGTGGCTATCTGAGAGCAGCCTGAATTTCCTTCTGAATTGCTTTTACTACTGGGATCCCTGTATATTTGGACTTGTTGACAACTCATTGCTCATTCTTCTGAAATGTTTTTTGACACACAGAATGTCCCTTGAAGCCATAAACAGAATTGTTCATTTAGAAATGACTTAATTAAATGTGTTTTTTCTTCAATTATCTTTGTTTTTTTAATCAAAAGCAACAATTGCAAGTATTTTAAATCCCCTTGCTCTGCCTTTGTATCTTTTATTTTTCTAACTTTAGTTTTACATATTTTGTACTTTTCATTCCCACTGTGTCTCTCTATGTACTGCCCACTGTACTTATTCTGGTGTTAGTTTTCCCCTGTGGTATTAAATATCAGAATCTCTGCATTTCATTCTGATCATCAGGATTCCTTTCTACATCAGGGATTTCCTCTGCCATTCTCTCTCAGCTAAGAAGTTAGGTCACAGTCAAATATGACATCACTGTCAGTGCCTGATTTTTTTCCTCCAGTTTCCACTCCCATGAGGTCTTCCACTACATACAAACAGTGTCCCCATTTCCCTTTGCCTAGAAACTTACTCAAGTCAGTTAAATAGTGAACTGGAAAATGTAATACTTACTTTTAACATATAGTTCAACCCTGTAATTGACTTCATATATATCTTTTTAGTTTCATTAGTTTCTTTGTTTTTCAGAATATTTCAAAAAAAAAAAGTGGAAATAAAGGTATCTCATCACAACCATCTTTTTGATTAGCAATCACAAAGACATTTTCACCTGGAATGAGTCAAATAAACTGGAGTCAGTGGTGGATTTGTCCTGGTCATCTTTCATTTGATTTCACCCTGGTTTCCAATAGCCCCCAAATTTCTCTGACTTGCAAAAACAAAGGTTTATTTATTTCTCATGCTCCATCTCCATCATTGTTGTTTTCATTTTGAAACCCAGGGTAATGAAATATCCAGTCTCTGGAAATTACTGTTATGATGATATAAGATACCACAGAATGGCTCTTAAAGTTTCTGCTGGCAAGAGGAATGTTTCTCTGCTGATCATAGTCAGAGACCCAAAGAAACACACATGACTAAGTGTGAACTTAAAGGTATAGTAGCTAACAGCTAACATATACCTGTAGGGAGGAGAAAAGAGTACTTGAGGTTTGTGATGAAACCTAAATCTCACCATCTTCTGAATCCTGTGTTCACCTTTTAATTCCCAGGAAAATTTAACTCAGCCTTTGTTCCCAAGAGGAAACACAGCGTCATTCAATCACAGATGTACTTCCTAGTTTTAATGTCCTCACTCATCTAACATAGACTGGTGACATCGGGGTGGCTTGATTATATTTACCACATTCATTGTGAAAATGAAGAAAGAGGACCACATGAAAAATACTGGTCCATAGTATTTATGAAATCTTGGCAAGGAAAAGTTGAGAGGGACCCACGATGGGTCATGTGTCTGAAGGCTCAGATCTTCTCCCCAGCCTGCTGCACTTCGTGGATCCTGGCAGTGCTACCTCTGAGGACCTTCTTTCCTTGCCACCCTTCTAGCCCTTTCTAAGAGGGACTTTTCAGCTTGCTTTTTCTCTATGAGAAAGCTGGTAACTTAATAAGCAACTGATGTCTTAAACTGTTACTGTATTTTTATATTCAAACCTGTAGTTCACTGAGCAGTAGAATTCTCTCCAAACCTTATTTGATCTTCTCTCTACTGCATTCACTCCCAGTTGGTTCTGTGTGACAGCTATCTTACTGATAATTATTTTCTAGATAGGCCTCTCACTTTACATCTAGGAACAGGTATATTGAACATATTTAAGGGACTAGATCAGGTAGGCAGAGTGCCTGATAAACTATGGATGGAGGTTCGTGATATTGTACAGGAGATAAGAATCAGGATCATCCCCAAGAAAAAGAAATGCAAAAAAGCAAAATGGCTGTCTGAGGAGGCCTTACAAATAGCTGTGAAAAGAAGAGAAGTAAAAAGCAAGGGAGAAAAGGGAAGATATACCCATTTGAATGCAGAGTTCCAAAGAATAGCAAGGAGAGATAAAAAGACTTCCTCAGTGATCAGTGCAAAAAATCAGAGGAAAATATAATGGGAAACACTAGAGATCCCTCCAAGAAAATTAAAGATGTCAAGGGAATATTTCATGTAAAGATGGGCTCAATAAAGGGCAGAAATGGTATGGACCTAACAGAAACAGAAGATATTAAGAAGATGTGGCAAGAATACACAGAAGAACTGTACAAAAAGGATCTTCATGACCCAGATAATCAGGATGGTGTGATCACTCACCTAGAGCCAGACATTCTGGAATCTGAAGTCAAGTGGGCCTTAGGAAGCATCACTACAACAAAGCTAGTTGAGGTGATGGAATTCAAGTTGAGCTATGTCAAATTTTAAAAGATGATGCTGTGAAAGTGCTGCACTCAATATGTGAGCAAAATTGGAAAACTTAGCAGTGGCCACAGGACTGGAAAAGGTCATTTTTATTACAATCCCAAAGAAAGGCAATGCCAAAGAATGCTCAAACTACCACACAACTGCACTCATCTCATATGCTAGTAAAGTAATGCTCAAAATTCACCAAGCCAGGCTTCAGGCAGTACATGAACAGTGAACTTCCAGATGTTTAAGCTGGTTTTAGAAAAGACAAAGGAACCAGAGATCAAATTGCCAACATCTGCTGGATCACCGAAAAAGCAAGAGTTCCAGAAAAACATCTATTTCTGCTTTATTGACTATGCCAAAGCCTTTGACTCTGTGGATCACAACAAACTGTGGAAAATTCTGAAAGAGATGGGAATACCAGACCACCTGACCTGCTTCTTGAGAAACCTGTATGCAGGTCAGAAAGCAACAGTTAGAACTGGACATGGAACAACTGACTGGTTTCAAATAGGAAAAGTAGTACATCAAGGCTGTATATTGTCACCCTGCTTATTTAACTTATATGCAGAGTACATCATGCAAAACGCTGGGCTGAAGGAAGCACAAGCTGGAATCAAGATTGCCGGGAGAAATTTCAATAACCTCAGATATGCAGATGACACCACCCTTATGGCAGAAAGTGAAGAGGAACTAAAAAGCCTCTTGATGAAAGTGAAAGAGGAGATTGAAAACGTTGGCTTAAAGCTCAACATTCAGAAAACTAAGATCATGGCATCTGTTCCCATCACTTCATGGGAAATAGATGGGGAAACAGTGGAAACAGTGGCTGATTTCATTTTGGGGGAGCTTCAAAATCACTGCAGATTGTGATTGCAGCCACGAAATTAAAAGACACTTACTCCTTGGAAGGAAAGTTATGACCAACTTAGATAGCATATTAAAGAGCAGAGACATTACTCTGCCAACAATGATCCATCTGGTCAAGGCTATGGTTTTTCCAGTGGTCACGTATGGATGTGAGAGTTGGACTATAAAGAAAGCTGAGTGCAGATGAATTGATGCTTTCGAACTGTGGTGTTGGAGAAGACTCTTGAGAGTCCCTTGGACTGCAAGGAGATCCAACCAGTCCATCCTGAAGGAGATCAGTCCTGGGTGTTCATTGGAAGGACTGATGCTGAAGCTGAAACTCCAGTACTTTGGCCACCTGATGCGAAGAGCTGACTCATTGGAAAAGACTCTGATGCTGGGAAACATTGAGGGCAGGAGGAGAAGGGGACGACAGAGGATGAGATGGTTGGATGTCATCACTGACTCAGTGGACATGAGTTTGAGTAAACTCCGGGAGTTGGTGATGGACAGGGAGGCCTGGTGTGCTGCGGTTCATGGGGTCGCAAAGTGTTGGACACGACTGAGCAACTGAACTGAACTGAACTGATATTGAACATATACTTGTTCCATGGGAGAGTCATGTCTTAGATGTCTTCTCTGAGTGATACTTTTTTCCCACATTTTAATCGATTCAGACATTTTAACAACCATTGTGCCTGCAATGCAGTTGATTGAACACTTTATGGAAAGCTGTGTTTTAATAATACTATGTTGCTTAAAGGAATTCCTAGTCTTATATTTTCCAGTTGTAAATAAAAATCAGTTCCAGAGTCCTCGTTCTCTTTAATTTTTGCCTAATTATGTGTCAGTGATTTTTCTACATGTCCTGAGTTTTTCTATTTCTTGGGAAATATTATCAAATGAGAAAATAGCATCCAAGTCTTATCAATTGTCCCTCCAGCTCTTCACCAAAATCTCATAATCATTTAGTACATTACATAGATTCCACATTGCTGCTAGTGATACCCAGCTCTTTTGATACCACTAATGAGAGTTGTCTTTTTTCCAGTCTATCAGTTCAGTTAAGTCACTCAGTTGGGTCCAACTCTGTGACTCTATCAACTGCAGAATGTCAGACTTCCGTGTCTGTCATCAAATCCTGGAACTTGCTCAAACTCATATCCATCAAGTCAATGATGCCATCCAACCATCTCATCCTTTGTCATCCCCTTCTTCTCCTGCCTTCAATTTTTCCCATCATCAGGATCTTTTCCAGAATCAGGTCTTCACATCAGGAGGCCAAAATATTGGAGTTTCAGCTTTACCATCAGTCCTTCCAATAAATATTCAGGACTGATATCCTTTAGGATGGACTGGTTTGATCTCCTTACAGTCCAAGGGATTCTCAAGAGTCTTCTCCAACACCACAGTTTAAAAACATCAATCCTTTTGTGCTCAGCTTTTTTATGGTCCCAATCTCACACCCATACATGACCACTTGAAAGCCATAGCTCTGACTAGAGAGACCTTTATCTGCAAAGTAATGTCTCTGCTTTTTAACATGCTGTCTAGGTTAGTCACAGTTTTTCTTTCAAGGAGCAAGGATCTTTTAATTCATGGTTTTAATTTCACCATCTTCAGTGATTTTGCACCCCAAGAAAACAGTCTCGCACTATTTCCACTGTTTCCCCATCTATTTGCCATAAAGTGATGGGACAGGCTGCTATGATCTTAGTTTTCTGAATGTTGAATTTAAGTCAACTTTTTCACTCTCTTCTTTCACTTTCATAAAGAGGATCTTCAGTTCCTCTTCACTTTCTGCTATAAGGGTGGTGTCATCTGCATATCTGAGGTTATTGATATTTCTCCTGGCAATCTTGATTCCAGCTTGTGCTTCAACCACATGTCACATGTCACTCTGCATATAAATTAAATAAGCAGGGTGACAATATACAGTCTTGGTATTTTCCTTTTCCTATTTGGAACCAGTCTGTTGTTCCATGTCCAGTTCTAACTGTTGCTTCCTGACCTGCACACAGGTTTCTCAAGAGGCAGGTCAGATGGCCTGGTACTCCCAACCCTTTAAGAATTTCCCACAGTTTGTTGCAATCCGCACAGTCAAAGGCTTTGGCATAGTCAATAAAGCAAAAGTAGATGTTTTTCTGGAGCTCTCTTGTTTTTTTGATGATCTGACAGATGTTGACAGTTTGGTATGTGGTTCCTCTGCCTTTTCTAAAGCTAGCTTGAACTTCTGGAAGTTCATAGTTCATGTACTATTGAAGACTGGCTTGGAGAATTTTGAGCATGACTTTACTAGAGTGTGAGATGAGTGCAATTGTTTGGTAGTTTGAATATTCTTTGTCATTGCCTTTCTTCAGGATTGTGATGAAAATGACCTTTTCCGGTCCTGTGAACATTGCTGAGTTTTCTCAATTTGCTGGCATATTGAATGTAGCACTTTAACAGCATCATCTTTTAGGATGCAAGTTAGCTTAGCTGGAATTCCATCTCTTCCACTAACTTTGTTTATAGTGATGATTCCTTAGACCCACTTGGCTGCACACTCCAGGATGTCTGGCTTAAGGGAGTGATCACACCATTGTAATTACTGGGTCGTGAAAATCTTTTTGTATAGTCTTTTGTGTATTTTTGCCTTCTTTTGTTGATATACCCTGCTTATGTTACATTTCTATAATTTATTTTTCCCATCTATGCATGAAATCGTCCCTTGTTATCTCTAATTTTCTTTCTAGAGATTTCTAGTCTTTCCCATTCTATTGTTTTCCTCAATGGTTTTGCATTGATCACAGTGGAAGACTTTCTTATCCCTTCTTGCTATTCACTGGGACTCTGCATTCAGATGGGTATATCTTTCATTTTGAAATTTACCTTTAGCTTATATAATGAGAGAGAGAGAGAGAGAGAGAGAGAGAGAGAGAGATAGCTAAACCAAATTGCATGTCCACATATAATTTAACCAGACCAAAAAAATATGATTCTTAGATGGGAAATTACAATAGTGTATTTATAAAGGATATTAAGACAGTGAAAACAAACATTATCTGTGATCTGAGTACGAATGAGCTCATTATATCTAAAATACAAAAACATATATCAATTTGAACAGAATGGAATTCCTCTAAAATGATCCACTAATGTTGGCCTTTTCTTGAAATATCCTTCCAATTTGAACCAGAGTACTGAATCAAATTGTGGATGAAATTCAAAGATTCTTGTTTTTTTGTGTGTGTGTGATATTTTAGCAATGTAAACATTGCAACCGGTTTCTGGCACTATTTAGGGAGGTCATGAATTTGATTTTTCACACTGTTCTAAAATGTCAACTATTATATTAATTATACTTCGTGTAGTGGACAACTTGCTGCAAAGTAGAATTTCCTACAATATATATATTTTTTTTTAAAGCCCAGGTACACATGGGCACATTATTGAACATTTCTGTAACTCTTATTTTGTAGGAAAGCAGCACATCTAAGGAACATTTGAAATGAGATAATCTATGTGCTTCTTTTTACTGCTGTACCTAAAATAAAAAATGTTAAAATCAAAGGATTGGGAAATAAATCAAATGAAATGGAACAACAAAATCCTCAAAGCAAGAATAAAATGTTTATAGCAGATAGCAGAATTGGTTAAAGCATTGAAGGATGTTCATTTTATATTGATAAGAATTAGAAACTACAAAGAAAATATAACTCATTAATCTTTTTGTATTAGATAGCATCAAAATTTGTAAAGCAAAACAGTTTAAAATGCAGAGAGAATGCAATAAGATGGCTACACAATAGAGTGTTTAATATATAACCTGTAGTCAATGACAAACCGAGGAGACACTAGTTAAATATAGTCACAGAGAACTTGTATTATGTAAATAATACTATAATAAAGGACATTTTAAAATTATATATCTTATCAATACGGATTCACATTTTCATGGGTTAATAGAACTTTTATTGCAAAGTATTCATCAAACAACTGTCTATTAATTTTGGAAATTTTAAACACCTATTTATTAATTTTGACCTGTATCAAATTTAATATGTCATACTTTGTGAACATGTCTGCCTTTATTTTTTAAAATATTTATTTATGTATTTTGCATCAAGTCCCAGTTGCAGATCTTCATCATAGCATGTGAGATCCTCCACTGTGGTGAGCTTGCTCTTTGTTGCAAATAATGGCTTCTCTCTAGTTGTGGTGCATAGGCTTAATCACCCCATAGCATGTGGGATATTAGCTCCCTGACCAGAGATTGAAGCCTCATTCCATACATTCAAAGGTGGATTCTTAACCACTGGACCACCAAGGAAGTCCCCATATCTACCTTTATACTCGACTCAGAAGCCAAACAGTTCTTTCTACCTCCGTTCCTTATGTCATGGTCTCAGCCATCATCAGCTTCCACCAAGATTATTGCACATATGCTTATCAACACTGCTAATTTACACTCTTGCCTTTTAAAAGTGCATTTCTAGCACAGCAGGAAGATAATCATTTATAACAGAAATAAGGTCATCTCACCTGTATGAATAGACCACTGATATTTCTCTCCATTTCACAGGGTACAAGCTCGTGGTATTACAGGGCCTTCAAGTTCTTGTAGGAGCATCCCCACTTTTTCTCTGACCCCCTTTCCTAAGAGTCTCCCGGTGCTCCAGCCTCTCACCTACAGGCCACCCCTTCAGCATCCCTGCCTCCGCTCTTCTCTTTGTTCTGCCCGAGACACTCTTTTGCCATAAAACTCTTCAGATAATTCTCTTGCTTCCTTTTACTCTTTTACTTAAATTTAAATTTGACAATGAAACTTATGATTAGCACTCTGAGTATAAGCAGTTTTTTGTATGAAACCACCCTTGGCAGGAAATCCCTTTTCTTGTCACTTTAGTGAAGTTATATTATAACTTACTTTTAACCAGGCAACCTCATATCTCCTCATCTCCAGCCCGAACACACATTTCAAATCTTTTAAATCCCTAGTGGCTCCACGGTAAAGAATCTGCCCTCATGAAGGAGATGCAGAAGACCCAGATTTAATCCCTGGATCTGGAAGATTCCCCGGAGCAGTAAATGGCAGCCCACTCCAGAATTCTTCCCTGGGAAATCCCATGGACAGAGGAGCTTGGGGGGCTACAGTCTATAAGGTCTCAAAGAGTCAACCACAATTGAGCGATTGCGCACACACACATACCTTGTCTAACCTGTTGATTCTTTCCATAGATCAAAGAAGTAGAAATGAAGATAAATAATAGATGACTGAGCTCTTACTTAGCTTTCCCTTCAGAATCCTGCAGACTAACTGTGTGACCAATACAGCATCTAGAGGAAGATCACCGGGAGTCACAAGCTTGCATACAGCTTGGGTCGCAACAACCCTAGTCCCCCATCACAGTGATCAACTGAGATTCCTTCCGTGCTTCCCATAGCTTTCGTAGCTGAGCAGAATCTTTGGAGGTTCGTTTGGACAGATGTTGAGTCCACCATCTCCCCAGATTGCTGGCCTTCTAATGAAAGGCTCCTTTCCCTTCTGTCATTTGTGAGTATTGATTTTGTAAGGAGTGGGCAGCGGGAACCCCCCATCCCACCAGTCCATTTGATAACATAATTATTGTTATAGACAGAGCTCCCACACATACCTAAACTCTTTGCTTTATTGTATTTTGTACTGTACTTATCACTGTCTAACCAGCTCCAATACTCTTTGCTCTATTGTCTGCCTCTCTCTGCTAGCATGCATGCTCTATGCACATACAGATATTTATCTACTATGTGAGAAGTTACAGAAAATTAAATATTCAATAATATACTTCTGAGCAAAGGACAAAAGAATGATGTATAATATATAATATATAACATGATTACCATTTACTGAGCCACTAGGAGTCAGTCAATAAAAAATGGCCATTGTTATGTTTCAGATTTTTTTTATATGCAATCTCATCTATTATTAAAAATAGTAGTTAGGGAGGCATTAGTGTACCCATGTGTCAGATGAGAAAACCGAGACTCAGATTGAATTACTACTAAGTAGCAGAAGCGTGATTCTAACTAGGTTTGTCTCTCCTCTCAAACTTATCAAGGTAAAACAATAACACAATCTGTTTAAAATAGCAACTTCTCGGTAACCCTGATATTTTGGAATAGAAACTTTATTTACATCATGTTTATTCTAATCATCTCTTTCTTGGGGAAAATGAAAAGAAAAAAATTTACATTAAATCTTTTGAAGTAATGTGTAACTTTTCTGTTCATAAATTGAACAGAGACAGGAAATGGAAGCTTCATTTGCATAATGCAGTCAAATCACATTATCTGGTCCCTTCCCCTGCAAATCTTCCACAAATTATAGAGCTTCCTGACAAACTAAAATTGAAAATAAACTTCCACATTAGTTATGATTGCCAGGGAAGTAAAATGGAGTTTGTAAAAAATCCATATTTTGTGAATTTCAAATAGTATGTCTACAAGAAATTTCTTAAAAATGAATTTCATTGTAAAATAACCTTCCATGTTAATGTGTACATAGAAAGATACACATTTGGTTCTCCCTTTTTCCCATTTTCGAGATTGCATTACTTATATTTTAACTCCTTTATCACCTGTGATTCTATCTCCATTTCTTATTCAGATAAACCATCTGTACTCACATTCTGATCTAGACCCCTGTGGTCAGTGAAATAATGGATCCTTACAGATGTCCACATCCTTATTCATAGAAAATGTCTTAGAAATGGGGACTTTGCAGATATGATTAAGTTAAAGATCTTGACAGGGGGAACTTATCCTGGAATAAAGAAATTCACCCAGTGTAGTCACATAGGTCTTCATAATAAGAGAGCAGGTGGATTAGAGTCAAGGTAGTGTGATGATGGAAGCATGGATTGAAGTGATGCGATCTGAAGGCAGAAGAAGGGGCTACAAGCCAAGGAATGTGAGTTGTGTCTATAAGAAAAACAAGGCAATCGTTTCTCCCCTGGAAATTCTAGGAGACATGGGACTCTGCCAATGCCTTGATTTTAGCCCTGAGGCAAGGCTCACTTTGGACCTTTACCCTTCAGATAATAGTTCATGTTGTTTTGAACTGTTTGCTTTGTGGTGATTTATTACAGCATGAAAATAAAGCTAATACAGTCTCTGCACTCTTCTCTTTCTTTATCACCATTTCCACAGCAATTTTTTTAAAGGCCTTTACAAAGTTCATGTGGAAAGCGATCTGTTCCAGAAGTCCCTCAGAAAGATTTAGCAAGATTTAGACAATGCCTTATTTTTAGAATTCAAGGAAAGGTGTTTGTAAAACATCATAGTATGAAATAGCTCCTTAACACCAAAAATTATTATATATGTTATATATATATGCATAAATTTAAACAATGCCTTAAATGTGTGGTTATAGGTTCATTTATTGATTTATTTTTCTACTCAAGAAACCTTTCCAAATATCTACCAAATCACACAATTATTCTGTAAGATTACTATTAAAATCAGGAAAATGCCACACATTCTTATGACCTCCCCCCAGATAGAACAACATATAGTCTAGTAATTCAGCCAAGAAAGCAACTCATGAAAGCCAACAAGAGGAGCAGTAAAGTACAGGATGTTAGTCCAAAAGACAAGGTGATTCTCAAAAATAAATGAAGGGTCTGCAAAAACTCTGATGGAGAAAAAAAATCTGGAGCAGGCTATGGGTAATTTTGAAGTTAGAGAAGGATCACAGGACTCTGGTTAGATCTTGGAAATATATGAAATATAATTGTCTGGGCCGTTGTATGCATTCTTAGTTGTTGTCTTCCCTCTGTAAATGTATTTTTTAATTACTAAGCATTATTTGTAGAGAAGTTTTAGGTTTATAGATAGCTGAAAAGATAGTAGAGACAGTTCCCTTATATGCTCTCTCACTCCTTTCCCCTTTTATTTTCCATTATTAACATGTTACTTGATGTGGTATATTTATCACAGGTGAATAGATCAACATAGAAACACCACTGTTAAATAAAATCCATAGCTATGTTGAGTTTCACTCTTTAATGTTGTGCAGTTCTATATATTTTGACAAATGAATAATGTCATGTTCACCATTACATATCACACAGTTCCACTGACCTAAACACCATTTTTTAAAAATATACCTATATATTAATATTGGGCTTCCCAGATGCCACTAATGGTGAAGAACCCAGCTGCCAGTGAAGAGATGCAAGAGACACATGTTTGATCCTGAGTCAGGAAGATCCCCTGGATGAGGGCATGGCAGCTCACTCCAGTGTTCTTGCCTGGAGAATTCCATGAACAGAGGAACCTCACCAGCTATAGTCCATAGGGTTGCAAAGAGTCAACAGGACTGAAGCGAGTTAGCATGCATGCACACAATATTAATATATTATTTCTCTTCCCTTATTTTATAATTTATTTTTGTTTATTTACAACAAATTATTTTGCTTAATAGACAAATCCTTCTAGGATGTTACACCAGCATTTCATTTTTCTCTGATTTACTCAAACCTGTTTTTCTTAAAAGCAAATTTGTTTATTCATTGCCATGGAGCCAATGATTCTTCTTGCCTACTGTAACTTTGCCTGTGCCAGGGATGACTCTTCACTTTTCTCCATTGTGCAAATCACCCAAAAATTCCTGTTCAAATTTCATCTGTTTGGACTAGTCTGTGCCATGTCAGGCCTTGTTCTTTTATGGATTCCAAAGCAGGCACTCTTTCTATGCCAAATATCTAATAGTTAATCATGGATCATTCTAGACCCCTCTCATGACATCATCTGGTATTGTTACTTTACTTTCTTTTGTGTGAATACTTTGAATCATAATGAAGGCAAGGATTCTTATCTAATTTTTTCATGCAGCCCAGTCATCTGTAACTCAATATCTTTGTACTGATTGGCAATAATAACTGAAAGAAAATTATTTCATTACCATTTTGTGGTGTAGAATGGTGGGATTCTCACTGAGCAAATATGTCATGTATAGATTATTTTATAATAATAATAATACAGACCTGAGCTGGAGGAAAGAAGGTTTCAAAGAAGACACCTAAGCATAGAAATAGCACAAAGAAAGTTAGAACAGCTTGGTGGTAGACTGTCGATTCCATTCTGCAGTCTCAGCATTGAAGGGAAAGGCCCTTCAACAGGCCATGGGGAGGATGCAGGGCCTCGAAGCTGCAGCTCTTTCCTCTATGGCTCTCTTTCTCTTTGCTCACTCATACATTGACATCCTCACAGCCTGCCTGTTGTGTGTGTTTGTGCCAGCTTTGTTGTCCTCTTCCTAATCTCTGTGTGACTGTTTGTGTGGCTGTGGTTATGAGCTCAAAGCTCTCTTCAAAGAAACATATGCCTTCTTGGACCAGCCTCATATTCAAACTCAGATCTTCCTTTGCAAAAACATTCATGGACAGATGATTGTCTCGTCTCTAGACACCAGTGTAGCATTACCTGACAGACCTTCTTCCATAGCAGAAGAGCAGAGGAACCCATGCTTGTGGAATGGACATATGCATATATCATTTTATCCCTCTTTGATTGAATACTCACCCTGGGAATGGTATGGGTTGGATAATGGGAAGAGTAGGAAGGGTGGGGCCGAGGACGGCAATTCATTGGCATGTATGGTGTAGCCTCCGTGGACCATTCCCTGCGATCCTACATTTTACTCTTTTTCAAAACAGTCCTACCAGATGCCAACAGAGGCTCAACAAAATGCATTCTTTTCCCAAGTCATGAGTCAAATAGGCTTCAGCTCTAGTCTATCTTAATCCAAAGTATGTGCTTCTCCTCTGTTCTGTTTTAAACACTGCAAAAAAGGAGTGAGAAAAGGGAAACTTTTTAATAAGCGCAATGTGTGGCAGCTATAATGTGGTTGAATCTCTACTGAAAACCAATTTTATGTGACCAAAGCCCATGCTGATCCTACAAGGGATTAATTATGTAGGTTTTCTTTTTCGTTTGATAAAGTATTTTAAAAGCTAATGAAAATTACTTTGAGCGTGCATCTCTTATTTCCCTCCTGAGTTACAGTCCTAGGAATGAAGACAGTTAAAAATTAAAACAAACAAACAAACAAAATAATAATTGGACCCCCAGTGCCAAAGATCATTAATGGATATTTTCATGAGTGTGTTTAAGAACCTGAGCATGAGGCTTCTATTGTTTGCTTTAATAATCTATGAAACTCATGAATGTCTCACAGCTTACCTATTTTATCCAAGCTTTGAATCTAAACAGGAGAGATTTGATGCTTATAGATGCTATTTTTTTGGTCATGATCACTTATCTGTTGAGCTAATGTTAACAGTTTTCATTCATCTTCTGCCTTAATTTTTGTACAAAATAGGACCATTTCTGTCCTAGCAAACTACTGCCACCTGCTTATCAGCAAAGATGCTATTTTGAGTTTTGAATTTACCAAAAAGCTCAGAATTTAATAGCTCTTTCACATGTGTTTGACTATAACTCTTCATAGAATCAGATCTGGTTACAGGAATCATTTATGTTATGCTATAAGTTGAAATTAATATACCGATAACTAATGTATCATGTCCCAAATAATCACTGTGGGGAGTTTTTTTTTTTTTTCTCCCTTAGATGTGAGTAGAATAAATAACTATTTTTTTCAGTAAATATATGTATTGTGGACTTCTTGACTGTGTGGCTGTCACTGAGTTAAATGCCATGGTTTGTGTGCAGAAGAGTGCATCAAATTCTAGGGGATGATACAAAAATTTTAAATACATAACTCAATACACAATGAAAGGTGTTATCATGGAGTTAGACAGAATTACTGATCAGATATTCATTAAGTAAGCTTACTGCTTGTCACTTTTTTTTTATTTTTATTTTTTCCCACAGAATCAGGTTACTGAAAGGAGAAAAACATAGAATATTCATAGAATTGAGAGAGAGAGAGAGAAGGATCAATGAGGATCCTGGAAACCATTTTCAGAATCCCTTGAACAACACTAATGTTAATCCAAGGCTAAATAAAGAAATTCTCCAAACCAAGCTTCAACAGTATGTGAACTTCCAGATGTTCAAGCTGAATTTAGAAAAGGCAGAGGAACCAGAGGTCAAATTGCCAATATCCATTGGCTCACAGAAAAGGCAAGAGAGCTCCAGAAAAACATCTACTTCTGCTTATTGATTACACCAAAGTCCTTGACTGTGTAGATCATGACAAACTGTGGAAAATTCTTAAAGAGATGGGACTACCAAACCACCTGACCTGCATCTTGAGAAATCTGTATGTATGTCAAGAAGCAACAGTTAGAACTGGACATGGAACATCAGACTGGTTCCAAATTGGGAAAGGAATACATCAAAGCTGTATATTGTCACCTTGCTCATTTAACTTATATGCAGAGTATATCATGAGAAATGTAAGGCTAGATGAGGCACAAGCTGGAATCAAGGTTGCTGGGAGAAATACCAATATCCTCAGATATGCAGATGACACCACCCTTATGGCAGAAAGTGAAGAGGAACTGAACAGCCTCTTGATGAAAGTGAAAGAGGAGAGTAAAAAAACTGGCATAAAACAACACTCAAAAAACAAAACTCATGGAATCCAGCAAAGAGATGGGGAAACAATGGAAAGAGTGACATGGCAAAGAGATGGGGAAACAATGGAAAGAGTGACAAACTTTCTTTTCTGGGGCTCCAAAATCAGTATAGACTGTGACTGTAACCATGAAGTTAAAAGACACTTGCTCCTTGGAAGAAAAGCTATGACCAACCTAAACAGCATATTATAAGCAGAGATATTATTTTGCTGACAAATGTCCAACTAGTCAGAGCTATGGTTTTTCCAGTGGTCATGTATGGATGTGAGAGTTGGACTATAGAGAAAGCTGAGTGCCAAAGAATTGATGCTTTTGAACTGTGGTGTTGGAGAAGACTCTTGAGAGTCCCTTGAACTGCAAGGAGATCCAACCAGTCCATCCTAAAGGAGATCAGTCCTGAATATTCATTGGAAGGATTGATGCTGAAGCTGAAACTCCAATACTTTGACCACCTGATGGAAAGAAGTGACTCATTGAAAAATACCTTGATGTTGGGAAAGACTGAAGGCAGGAACAGATGGGGTTGACAGAGGATGAGATGGTTGGATGGCATCACCAACTTGATGGACATGAGTTTGAGCAAGCTCCAGGATTTGATGATTGACAGGGAGGCCTGGCATTCTGTAGTCCAGAGTGTTGCAAAGAGTAGGACATGACTGAGTGACTGAATTGAACTGAAATAAAGAAAATATGATGCTTCAAAAAGACTGTAGAGATAGTCTTTACTCATCAACTCTCGTAACTTAAGATAAATAAATGGGTTTACTGGCCTTTATTATCATTGTTTATCTTGGGGTGAGGTAGGCCTTGTCTGCCTTTGTTACCCCACCTCAGGAGAAGTAGAACAACTTTTCTGACATCACAGAATCGGTAATGGAAAATTTAGTGTTCCCACTCAATCTTGTCTTCAAAGCTTTCCCTCTATTTTGCCATGTTTCAAAGTATTGTAGAAAATATAGCAACTAGTTGGTTCAGTGCTTACTAGTTCCTTCCCAGTGATGAGGGCATAATTCTACAGAGATGCTGGAACTATTTAGGCAGAACAGTAAGAGGTCATTTAAGTTTAAATGTGATGAAAAGTCATCTTAATACTAATAACAATAATAGCAAAATTAAAAAAACACAACAATAAAAATATCTGAAATATACTGGATACATACAATTTGCTAAGCAAAACACAACTATAAATTAGATATTCTTGCATTATATATGAGGCAATAGGCACAGAAGCATCAACCAACTTGGAATCGTGATTTGAAAGTAGGAGTCATAGTGAAAAAACTCCCATGGTTAACCATCGTGCAATGCTCTACAAATATTTCCATAGGTGCCTGCCACTGAGGCATTCTTAGAGTCCATAAGGCAGCTGAGTTTCAAAAATGTTCTATTAAAAAATAAAAATGTTCATCTGCATATAAAATGCCCCATTGTTTCCTCAAAATGTTTATTTCTGATGATAGTGTCAGTTTAGATCTAGCTTTTTGCCTTTTCTCAGTTTCTTTGCAAATCTGCACATCATTTGGGTAACAAATCAATGTCCCCAAACACCCAAAATTTCTGAGAACAGAAAAAATCAGGATGATTCAGTCGACGGTCTCTTGAGTCATCTTAAAACCCTCCCTCTAGTCACAAGAATGATCCACATTAAATGCTTCCCAAGTGGGGGAAAAAAAAATCACACAATTTTTAGACCCTCTCATCAAGACAATTAGGATTTTGAAGCATAACCTAGACTCCTGAAGAAAGTCGCTCCTCACCAGAAGCTTACTAAGAATAAAGGGAACAACGTTCAGCAAGAAGAAACTGCGTTGTGAACTGGACTGAGGAAATAACTGCATTTCAATGCGGTTCAGGGCGGTTCGAGTTTATTATCTGGAGTCTTCCTTTGTCTTCCTGATGCATTATTAATGCCGTGTAAATAAGGGCTCACAATGAACCAGCTTACATGAATTTTCAGCAACCAGTCCTGCCCCAGGGAGCTGTGCTTGTAATAAAAGGAATAAAATCAGTGTACTTCTTGTGTCATTTGATGTAAGTCAAGTCTCACTCTATAGGCAGAGAGTTCTGAACTATGACTGTGAGTGGGCATGTTTGTTTTATTCTGTTTTAAGCTACTTAAATCTCAGCTAAGCTAATCATTATGGTTAAGTTTAGGTTACATGGAAGAACTGAGCAAATATTGTCTCTTGATCTTATGCTGGACTTCAATATGCCCTCATTGCATATTTTGTTTCTGCTTCTCAAACTTGCCCATTTGACAAGATAATTCACTTTCTTTTTGGTTGCTTTTTAGCTCCCTGTTGACTTCCAGTTACTCTCTGTCTGGCTCTCTATGTTAATTTGCTATTTCTGCCATGCTCTTGGGTTACATTTGCATCAGTTGAACCATAATAAATACAAGCTTAATCTGTTTATCACATAAAGGAGAGCTTGGACTTTCTCATGATTTAGGCCAAAAAACAAATAGTACTTGTATAATTTCCTGAAGGTTCTTAATTTGTACTGAAAGATAAAACTGTTGAAATTGAATTTCTATTTTAGGAAATGTTAACTCAATATAGAAAGGTGTGTGTGTGTGTGTGTGTGTGCCCACATGTGTGTGTTTAAGAACTGAAGACATACATACAAAATCTAAACCGTTGGAGGGTTGAAAAAAAATTATGGTTGAAAGACAATGAGTGAAATTTCCATCAAAGACCTTGCTCCAAAGCCATAGACGTGTCTTTCCAAGTCTCTACATTATATCCCTATTCAATAGGTCCTTCTTCATTTTTTGTAACTTCAATCTGAACAGAGTTGCTGAAGTCATTCTATGTCATAGCTGGAAATCATTTTGCCAAAAGGTAGAAAGCAACAAATGCATTAAAACTGAGGTAGATAATCTTCCTCCTCCAAGCATATTTGATTGAAATGAAGCAAGTACTTATGTTGTGAATCATGTCACATCAGTCTCTAATTTACCTGAAAGCTTTGGCTACTTGAGAAGGTGTCCTAAAAGAGCTAATGTGACATGGTAGTGATAGTGATGAATTGATTAAGATATATTTCTTTGAGGCAGACAGAGGTGTATTACTTACTCATGATGGGTATCGCAATCATTGACTCTACAATAGCTACAATAGCTGGATTTATTGTGTTTCACCTCTGTCAGCTGCTCTTTCAAAGGTTTTCTATGTATCGACTCATGGAATTATCACAACCATCTTAGAAGTTAGAAATTGTTGTCCTTACTTTATAGCTGAGGAAACTGAAACCTGAAGAATTTAAGTAATTTGTCTAAAATCAAACAACTAATATCCTGCTTATTTATCCCAGACTCTTCATTCAATCATTGTGCTATTCTATCTCTGGAAGCATGCTCATCCAAATCACGGACCGATACAGAGCAATTCCTAAAAGTTTCTACCCCTCACCTAATGCAGGGTATCAGAAATAACATGAGAGTAAAAAAAAAAAAAAAAAAAAGAAAAAAAAGAAATAACATGAGAGTTGTGGCCTTCATACTCTAGAATAAAAACAGCATGTGTTTCCTACAAAACTGTATTCAACTCACAATAAGGGTATTGAGTGTCTCCTATCAGTGTCCAGTCCAGGTACCTGAGACCCACAGTGTATTTACCGGAATGTCTCCTTCTTCACCTGGTCTAGACAGCGCTCCCTTCTGCTTGCAGCTCACACCCAAGTGCCAAGGAAACAAGGTTCTTCCATATCAAAAAGCCATTTGCTTGTTTCACTTGTGGTTGTGAAATGATATGTTTGTACCAAATGATGTAAAATACTGTGGTTTTCTTGCTCTTAACCAAGTTGCCGACCAACTTCAGTTTTCAGAACTTTAGTTTCTTCATGTGTGCAGTAGGCAAGAGTAAAAATGATGCCTTCTTCATGTGGCTCTGTGTCTATGTGTGGAGTTTTTACATGTAAATTATTTTGCATCTATAATAACAGATGTTAGTTATTAGAGTGGGTACTGATACACTGCTGTCACTGCATTCAGGGGTGATGGGAAGAGAGGCAGATTGGAAACATCATATCTTTATTAGAGTCTGAACAAAAAATAAATCTCTTATTGCAAGACTTCATGGGTTCCTGTGCTGCACCATTCCACTGTTTGACACCAGCAGAAGCTGAGGGTCTGGTTCCTCCTGGGCTGTTTGGACTATAGTGGTTGTTGACTGAAAAAATAGAAACAGACAGGCAAACAGAAACAAATAAACAAAAAAGGAAAGCACAACATGAGAGTTGTGAGTTAAGTTTTATTTGGGGCAAAATGAGAAGCATAGCTCAGGAGACAGGACCTCAGATAACTCTGCGGAACTGCTCCAAAGAAGGGGGTCTGAAGTAAAATTCACATTTTGTGGCAAGATGGGAAAAATTGAAATTCTTCTCTGTCCTTTGCAGTGCCTCTTCCTTCACTGTTCATTGTACAGCCACACTATGCATTGACCAAACACTCCCCTATCAGCAAGAATACCTGCCCAACCATAAACAGAAAGCTTCTAGCATCAGCAAGACAACTCCATAAAAGATGGCATTTCTTCTCAATCTTGTGAAGGGTCACAAGGTCTACCACTGAATGAAGAAGCTCAGTCATGTTAGACTCTTGGTGATCCCACAGACTGTGCAGCCCACGAGGCTCCTCTGTCCATGGGATTCTCCAGGCAAGAATATTGAAGTGGATTGCCGTTCCCTTCTCCAGAGGATCTTCCCGACCCAGGGGTTGAGCCCCAGTCTCCTGAGGGGCAGGTAGATTCCTTACCATTTGAGCTACAGGGAAGACCTTGAAAGGTCTACCACAATGGCACTTAAATCTGGATTGTGTAAACTGTCTCTAATACATCATTCAATGTGCAACCCTTTGCCTCAGAAATGTATAAACTGTGTCTTGATTTCCAGTGGGGAGAACAATTCTCAGAGCTTTCTGAGACGCTCTTCCTGGGTTATAATCCTCAAATTTGGCTCAAAACTTTCTAATTCTTTCTTAGATCAACTGACTGATATTTTGTTTACAGATCTGTCAGCTACAAATTGGCTCTTGCCATTGGCATTAGCCATCCACTTCTACAAGGATTAAAGCACAAGCTACTGCAGCTGCTGATTTCAACACCCCCTGAAAGGAGTCCCGGGTGGAGAGCAGAAATGAGGCACTCTGTGTTTGGGGGAAAACTGGCAGGACAGGTTTTCAGATAAATGTTTTCAGAAGTCAATTTTACCAGCCCAATTCTTGTATCTCCTCATATCTAGAAAAGCACTAAAATCCTTCAGGGTGATGTCTGCTTCTTGTGACTTGTAGAAATGTGCAAAAAAAAAAAAAAAAAAGAAAAGAAAAAAAGTGCTTGATTGCATGTATTCCACCTTCACCAAAATCACATATATACTGATCCTCCCTCTCCCTCTTCAGACCAGTTTCTCAGCGCTATCTGAGGTGCTGTCTCTTTGGGTGCAGCTCTCATTTTGTCCCAAATAAGACTTAACTTGCTACTCTCACACTGCATTTTTTTAAGTCAACAAGGGGACGGTCAGTATTATATATAATTTTAGTCAAGCAGGGTATGTGCAGTCAAGCACATATTTTGGCAGAGGTTTGTCACAAGAAGTAGATGTCACCATTAAAGATTTTAGTGCTTTTCTAGATGTGAGGAGACACAAGAGGTTGGGCTCATAAAATCTCCTGAAAATACCCATCTGAAGACCTGTTCTGCCAGTTTTTCCCAGAGCACAGAGAGCAGCATTCCCGATCTCCACCCTGAACACCTTTCAGGGAAGCTGAAGGTCCGTGACTACAGAGCTCATGATTTAACCCTTGTAGAGACAGATGCAAGTGCCAATTTTTTGTTGTCATTAAGAAGGAGCAAACAAACAAAAAGATGTTTTCTTTCTTCCCTTCTAGATTCTTCAGTCAGTTTAGTATTTAAAATGACATAAGATGATTAACAGAGGAAGAAATTACACATATATGTGAGTCTCATAAATACAGCCAATTAATTGAAGCTTATATAATGCCCTGAGTTAAGGAAAGGGGAAGCATCATGGATATCAAACCAGTTAACCCTAAAGGAAATCAACCCTGAATATTCATTGGAAGGACTGATGTTGAAGCTCCAATACTTTGGCCACCTGATGTGAAAAGCCAACACATTGGAAGCGTTCCTGATACTGGAAAAGATTGAGGGTAGGAGGAAAAGGGGTCACTAGAGGATAAGATGATTACATAGCACTGCCAGCTCATGGGGACATGAGTTGGAGCAAACTCTGAGAGATAGTGAAGGACAGGGAAGCCTGGCATGCTGCAGGCCATGGAGTCTCAAAGAGTCGGACTTTACTGAGCAACTGAATGGCATCAAGGGATACAGAGAGGATGAGGGCTTTCACAGGAAGGCGGGGGCCATGCTTGGAAAACAGACTGCTCTGTTAGGCAGATGTTTCTCAAGTAATAACGCATCAATGGTAATAGCACTCTTTCTACTGTAAATATCAGCAGTTGAGTGCCTGCTAAGCTTCATCAGTCATGTCTTACTCATTGTGATGCTTTGGACTGTATCCCTCCAGCCTCCTCTCTCTGTGGAGTTCTCCAGGCGAGAGTACTGGAATAGGTTGCTATGCCCTCCAACAATTGTTTTTGTTGTTTAATTGCTTGGTTGTGTCTGACTCTTTGGGACCTCGTGGACTGTAGCCCACCAGGCTCCTCTGTCCATGGGACTTCCAAAGCAGGAATTCTGGAATGGGTTGCCATTTTCTTCTCCAGGGGATTTTCCCAACCTAGGAATAAAAACGGGATCTCCTTCTTTATCACTAGCACCACCAGGGAAGCCCATTAAATTAAAACAGCAGTTGAGGAAGAGGTAAATAGCTTTTCTTGAATGAACTGGGTTTTTGATTGCCTTTTATGTCAAAATAATTCTCATACCAAAGTGACATATGTGAAGGTAGAAAAACCTGCCCCCCCTAAGCAGTAATGAACCTAACATCATAAATCGCTTTGTAGATACTCTTCAGCATTAACCAGATAAAGAGGACCAATATCTTATGCCCTTAATTCCTCAAAGCCATTCTTTATGTACCTTTGGCTTTGGAAATATTGGCTATAACATCTGCCAACTAAAAACTGGCACTTGCCATCTGCCTCTACAAGGATTAAGTCACAAACTGCTGGGGCTGCTGACCTTCAACATCCACTGAAAGGAATTCAGGGTGGAGATCAGGAATGAGGCATTCTGTGCTCTGGGAAAAAGTGGCAGAGGAGGCCTTTATATAGCTAGATATTTTCAGGACAATTTATGAGCCCAGTTCTTTCATCTCCTTGGATCTTGTAAAGCAATAAGATCATTAAAGGTGACATCTGTTCCTCACGGCTAGCAGCAACCTTCTGCAAAAACGTGTGCTTGACCGCACATACCCCGCTTCACCATAGTCACATACATCACAACCTTCCCTCCCACCTCTCCAGAGCATTTTCTCAGAGATGGCTGAAATGTTGTCTCCCAGGTTTAGCCCTCATTTTGCCCCAAAGAAAACTTGACTCACAACTGTCACACTGTGCATTTATCTTTCCACTGGACGCATCAGCCAAGGAAAATGGGGAAAGATAAACTGTTCTTTCCAATTTCCAGGTTTCTCAGAAGGGAGAGAGGGAAAATAGTTCTTATCTATTATTGTTAAGCAACTTAGGAAATCCTTTTCTGGAAATGTACAGAGGTCAATTCTTACTCATTTAAAGCCCTCTTGTGTAAAATTCACCACCATTATATCACCAGCTAATTTATATTACCTCCTCCTCTCAAAAATGCACAAACCCACATCTTTCCATTGGCACTAGGGATGTTTGTTTAAAAGTTATTCTTGAAGGGTTTCATTTTGTAAGAAGCTGTGTCTGGGTGCTCAGTTGCCATGTGTTCTCCTAGATGACCAACATGGAGCAGCTGCTGCGGTGCATGTTTGCTCAGTCATGTCAGACTCTGTGACCCCATGGACTCTATCCCACCATATTCCTCTGTCTGTGGACTTCTCCAGGCAAGAATACTGGACTTCTCCAAGAATACTGGAGTGTATTGCCAGGCGATCTTCCCAACCCAGGGAATGAATTCACATCTACATTGAGAGGTGGATTCTTTACCATTGCACCACCTAATATGTGACTGGGCACATGAAATATCTGGATCCAGATTAGTTTCCAGCTGTTAATATAAGCAGCTTATCCTAGGGGCCCAGGCTTAGTCCACATAAGCTTTGCTAATTAGGAATGACTCTCAGAACTAATGTCTCCTGCAAGAGTGACTTAGGAGGAGCATGCTGTTTCAAGGTGTGACTTTAAATCCTTCATAACCTCCATTAGTCCCCAGAAGCTATCCCAAGTTATACTAAATTGTTGCATAGAAACAATTTCTATGCAAAATGTTGCATTTTCTATGCAATGTAGTTTTGAGGCAGGAGATAAATGGGCCCCAGGCTGAGTAGTTGGAGTTTGTACTCCAAGATGAAGATAGGAGAGGCTGAGCCTTGCCGAGATGAAAGATAGAGACCGTGTATTTCTCATTCTCAATGTCAAGGAGACCTTCCCAACTATAAAGCTCCTTGAAGGTCAAAAAGGGAGTGGCGCCAACCTATAATAGGTGATGTCAACCTACCCATTGGTCTCTTTGCTAGAATCTGTCTTGGCTAGGAGATGCATGTGCACATGCATGGGAGGAGCCTGAAATAAACCAAACGTGGACTCAGAAACATGCAAAGCAAAATGACTGGCTAAAGGAAATCTGGAAGATATGCCCCATACAGTTGATTCAAACTACCAGGAGGGCACTCCCTTAGTCGGCCCTTGTATAGTGTCTACCCACATGCACCCTTTTTCCTCCTAATACACACTACTTGTTTCACCACTTTCCATCTTTGTGGGAATTCTTTTCTTCAAAGCCAAAGGGCCAGGGTCTTATCACTGACCACTGGGCTAGTGACTAGGATTCAACGTTCTTACTGCCACAACCTGTCCTGAATCTTGGCGAGGAGCTGAAACCCTGCTTCAAGATGCTGCAGGCCGAGGCCACCAGAGATCAGTTTCAAGAAACGGAAAAT
The DNA here is from genome assembly GCF_963930625.1 of Muntiacus reevesi. Taxonomy (NCBI): domain Eukaryota; kingdom Metazoa; phylum Chordata; class Mammalia; order Artiodactyla; family Cervidae; genus Muntiacus; species Muntiacus reevesi. The sequence continues at coordinate 196,419,442 of NC_089251.1, read as the reverse complement.
AAGACTGCTTCTGTGAGTCATACTTAATAAGTTACAGCTCGATGGCTATGAATATGGTGTCTCCTTCCTTGATGCTTTCTAAATGAGTGGCAGTTACTTAAATCTATTCAGTTGACTGAAGCTGACACTTCCTAGAATGCATCATTAGAAGAGGGCATGGTCTTTAATGGAACCTAGACTAGGAAACCTCCCAGAGGCAAAAATTAGCTTTGACTGGGACATCAGTTACTAAAATGGATGGTTGGAAAATCAGAATCTATTATTTAGAGAATGGATAAACAGCAAGGCCCTACTTATAGAACATGTGTGTGTGTGCATGTGTGTGTGTGTATAAGTGAATCACTTTGCTGCACAGCGGAAGTTAACACCTTGTAAAACAACTGTCCTTCAATTAAAAATAAGACAAACAAACAAAAAACACATACAAAGAATCTGGAAGTTATATGCGTTTTGAAGAGCTTGAGACACAGTCTCTAGAAGGAGTTCCCTTGTTCTCTCCACAACAAGAGCAAATGTTTCTCCAAACTATTCACTCTCTTTTGCCAAATTTACCAAGAATGTCAAGCAGCTTTCTTGTTAGTAAATTGGCTTTAAAGGTTTTATGCATGTAACAGGCTAAGGGATCCTTGGAAAGGGTGCACCAGAGAAGCAGTCACTGGAAAATAATACATCTGTTCAGCATTACTCAAGGAGGCTCCTGGCTAAAGTACTAAGACCATCACATAAACCCAGTTGTCAAGAACTGGCTGGCAAATCTGATCTTTTCTAGTTGTGTCATGTTTTGTAAACCTCAAGAAAAGTATTTCCATCTGAGAACGGGTGCCCTGAGAGACCCAGAGCAAGCCAGCTTCAACTCAAGCTGCTGCTATGACAGGTAGAGGGCCTGATTTCAGAGCCAACAGGAAATTCCTGCTGCTCCAAAAATCTTTCAGCCACTTCTTGTCACAGTGGCTGGAATTTAACCATGACAAGTTGCAATTTGGCACAATCAACACTTGCAAAGATTATTGACAAGGTAAATTGTGGCATGCCTGTTCAGCTCAGGCTGAAAGCTGTCTAGCAAGAAGGGTTCTTTGTGTATTTTGTCTCAATTTGGTAAAGTTCAGTGTGATTACCATTTTGGTGAAGCACAACTAGTTTCTCGTACAGAAATATTTATGGCTCTAAACAGACCAGAATGATTGTCTAAGTGTACCACGAAGATCCTAAAAGGAATCTTGAAGTTATCATTTTAGCTCAAGCCCTTGAAGATCATAGTTTAAGGATTAAGATATGACAATTATTAAAACACTATATTTATTGGACAATTTGGTGACCATACAGTACTCTTTGTGTGAGGACTAGCATTTATAAAAAAAGTTTTGCTCTATGCCAAGGACAGTGCTAACATCTTTGTCTATGCACCTCATTTAAACATTATCATAACCAGGTAGGGTAAATTTTAGAAATGGAAGGACTAGGACTCAGAGGAGTCAAGGATTGGTTATGCCTTCATACTTACTGATGCTTTCATACTTAAGGAAATCTAAGTCACCACATCCAGTTATCTAATTTAGGACAGAAAACTCATGTTGGCCACTGCATGTACTCTTTGGGAGAGAATCAAAGTTCTATTAACTTCTGTATTATGGAAATTTTAATTTTTGGATTCTTGTACTTTATGGAAAGAGAAAAAAAAAGCTACCTGATTTTGCTCACCAACCAGAAAGTGTTTGATGTTTATATATAGTACTAATAGTAATGCTTTGGCATCATCAGACTTAGCAAAACCACAGTATGTCACCTAGGAAAATTATAATATAAAGAAGAAAATGATGTGATAGAGACTTCACATTTCTGGAGTCTTTCTTTTTTCTTACTAAAATTTTTCTATTTTATTTTTAAATTCAATTAATCATCATAATTTGGATAAGAAGTAATCAAATCAATGTGTACTGAATAGCGTTTTTCCGAAACAAGAGCTAGCTTGCATTGCACCTTCCCACTTCAATAACTGCCCTTGTGCAGTTAAAGGTGTGAGAGAGCAGAGGGGTAGGTCCTAGAAAGGTTGGGATGGAAGCAGGTGGCTGAGACATCAGTCTCTTCTTTTTATTTAAAATATATTCATTCCACAAGAAAATAAGTTATATTGGAGTCTTATTTCATAATTTATTTAGTCTCCTCCATGAATTTTTGACCATCAAATTGCAATATTTTAATTTTTCCCTCTTGGAAAATTGCTGCAGTGTGTTAAGATGTGAACCCCAATTCCTGTTACATATTCCTAGTGTATTTTGAAATCTGCCAAGTACACTTCCATGGGAGGGAAAAGCTATGGGTGTTAGCAGGACTATGATTTATAATCATGAAAACATTGCACAGTAAAATGTTTAACAAATAGAACTAAACCTTATGAATCAAACACAGATTGGGAAGACATTCAGAAGCTAAACTTAATTTTGATTGGAGCACCAACTATTTGCTACCACTGGCAACAAGCATAAGACATTATGGTCTTATTTATTTAAGTATTTACATCTATATCCATTTCTATTTGTTTATCAATCTATATATTTACCAATCAATCATCTATCATCTTTCTAGAAATTGTGAAATAACATCTGGCTTGGGGCTTCCTTAGTGGCTCAGATGGTAAAGAATCTGTCTGCCATGCAGGAGACCCAGGTTTGATCCCTGATCGGGAAGATACCCTGGAGAAAGGAATGGCTGGCTCCTCCAGTATTCTTGCCTGGAGAATTCCATGGACAGAGGAGTCTGGTGAGCTACAGCCCTTGGGGTCACAAAGAATGACTAACACTTTATTTTTCACTTTCGTGTTTCTCATAGTTCACATTATTTGGTTTTCTATATGACAATTCTCCATCAGTAAAATTTGTGATGCAAGACCAAGCATTCAAGGAAACCTCAGAATGGACACTCTCTCTGTGGAGACAATTCTGTGGTCTCTGAGTGTTCAAGGTCTTCCTTATCCCCAGCTGGTCCACCTGTTCAGCTCCATCTTCCAGTTGGAAATATCTATTGGTGGAAGCTGCTCTCCCCTCTGTCTTTCTCCTCCACCTATGGTTTGATCCTATCTCCTTCTAGAGGAAAAAAAAAAAAAACAAAACACCTCTCTCCACTATGGACATGAACTTGGGCAAAGTCCAGAAAATTCTGAGGGACAGGGAAGTCTGATGTGCTGCAGTTCATGGCATTGCGAAGAGTCGGACATAACTTGGCGACTGAACACCACCACCACCTACCCAGGCCTTATCCATCCTTTACTGCTCATCACAGACCCTATTCCTTCCAGAACGTGACTCAGGTACATAGTGAACGTTTGCTTTTCTGGGTTCTTAAAGCTTTCCAGTTCAGCTATGGATGTGTAAACACCTCAGTAAAAGCCATGCTAACGTGACTGTTCAGGCTGGAGGTAGATGGTGAAGCTCGTGACTACAGGAATGTGTGAATGTGCCCTGTGAAGTGACATCCATTCTGAGAGAATACCTTTCCTAGACAACTGAATACAGGGTCATGACTTCTGTCCAAACAACACATACCTTAATAAATGCATTTGCATGCTCATGTTTCATATGTGTAAATGTAATGTCTCAGACCACAGGCTAATTTAGGAAAGCGGAAGGTCATTTTCCTTAAACAATATTTTCAGTGCCTGAATCATAGTGTAAATAAATCACTGTTTGTAGAATAATGAAATCAATGGGTTGAGACCTCTTTCAAAAGTAGAGAGCATCGTATAACCAAAGTTGTATTTTTAGTATGTAGAAGACATAAAATAAACATTTAATAAATATAGTCAAATGTAAGTAATAACACATATTTATATATTAATATTCAAATTTTTATATTATTATTGGTGCAAAGGTAGGTCAATACATATAGAAGTTCAGGCAGAAATACATTCTTCCTCTAACCACCAACACTGACTTTAGTCTACATATTTCCCTCGTTCAGGGGTTTATTAGAAATACAATTGTAACTACAGAAAGAAAGTAGGTAATTTTATAAGGTAAATAACAGGAATTTTCACTAAACAATCATTCTGCAATCAGCTGGTCAGTCATCTTTGTGTCTCAACCTCTGATTTTGTACAACTATCATAAACTATAGTTTATGCTTTGTGCACAAACATTGGTCACTAAAATTGGGAAACAAGCTGGACAAATAAAAATAAAGATGCCATGAAATTTTCATTAAAGAGATCCAGAGTAAGCTTAACACCCTTTAACAAGACAATTCCAAGATGCTACACTTCTGTGACTGTCTCCAACTAACAGGGGCCAGACCAGCTGCTGGACACACATTTTTCTTGGAGGCAAGAGGTGCATCCTGTTCAATGAGGCTTTGAAACAGGTTCAGTTTCAAAGCATTAATGAAACAGGTTCAGCGGCAATAATAACTCATCAATCAGAGCCTACAATTGGCACTTCCAGGAACATTTGACATTTTTCTCTTGGAACTCAGAAATACCTGTGGCAAAGCATGCCAGAAGTCCCATCAGTGGCTCGCAGATGCTGGTGTGAAACCTGTACTCAAATTCCGGCGTCTACTTTTTTCCTGCTCCCAGAATTCTACTTGGCAGCATGCTCTTTTCTGTCCTGTTAACTTGCTGGGGTGGTTTACTTTACAGCAGTATCGCCTATATTCTTCTTGATCATTTGCTGTCTTCTCCCATAGTTATATGTCATAGTTTCTTCCTGATCATCCTACACACTCTGACTTGTTCACAGAACCTTCTCTTCAAGTTGCCAATGAAGTAAATGAAATAACTTAAATCAGTAATGCTTAGAATAGGCAACTAGCAAACTTTGGTATAATGGATTTGCTGCAGTAGAGTGTGTTTATATGTTACAGACAAACAAAAAGACCAAATGGAGTTGAGAAACTGAAAGATGAGCCATATTCCTTCAACTTAACCAAAACAAAACAAAATCAAGCATAAAACTGTCTATAAATCTGTCTTATTATAATGCTTTTGTATAGATAACCTTTTGACTCTCAGTGATAGAAAGCCCTGAATTTCAGTTGCAATGATGTATTAGGCCAGAATCTCTGTATTTTGTCTCTTTGTGAATTAATATATATATGCTATACATCATCTTAAAAATTGAATTTCCAGTCTTTAAAATTCAAAACTTTCCTTGTCTTATTTAACTCTGTTTTCCTTTAGCATAATAATTCTTTCTCTTACTCAATTAAATGTCTTTATTTTCTTACATTCTGCTAAGGACTTCAGTGTTACATTGTTGCTGTAATTCTGTGCTTCTTTGTCTTCTGATTGTGCCAAACTGTGTCTTCCCATAGGGCTCATCTGTTAGTTGCTAAGTCGTTTCTGACTCTTGTGACCCTTGTCCCTATGGACTGTAGCCCACCAGACTCCTCGGTCCATAGGGTTTCCCACACTGGAGTGGGTTGCTCTTTCCTTCTTCATCCTATAGGGCAGTATTTTTTGAACAACTAAATGAAAACCTCATAAATCCTCCACAGCATTATAAATGACAATCTATTTCAACTTTTCATCGCCCAACCCTTCTTTTATCTCACTTTAATTAAGATTATGCCAGAAATGATCCTTTTCTAAAGCCACCTCCCATATGAACTCCTTCCATTTGCTTTTATTTCCTTATGTCACTTAAGTCCAAGCTCTATTTTTTACCATATGAAAGGGAGCAATGGATTAATGATTGCTCTAATCTAATATTCAAGATTAAATTCAGGAATCACTTCTTGATGAGCAGGTGGCAAGCTAATGTTTGAGAGAGAAATTAAAAATGTATTCATATGCAAATCTAGTATTGTGCATCTTTGGCTCACTTAATGAAAGGTGCTATTGTTTTAATTAGGTTAATAATTTTGGATATGTAGATAATCAATTAAAAGAGTAGAGCTCAATGGGAAAAGTCATATCTTAAAGAGACAAACTATCAAGGTTGAAGGCTCCAACTGACTGAAGTGTTACTCTATTCATCCTGGTATTAATTACATTCATCAACTAACATGTTAGTCATGGCAATAATTTAACTTTTCAGCAAACCTGTGATCCAGTCCAAATATTTCTCTTCCTTTGTTGTTGTCTACTCAGAAAGCATTTGTCAAAAAAAAAAAACTACATAAAATGAATAAAATATTGGAAATAGAAGGAAACTTGAAGTTTATTTTGTCCATTACTATTTTTCCAACATTTGTCCAGTCTGTTCCTCAACATCATCCAGCACTGGGAAGCTGACATCACACAGACCGGACAAGAATCCAAGGCTGGACAACTTCAGATCATCCTAAACCTAAACTGAATACACTGAACTCAAGTTTGCCTTTCTTTCAGTGATGCTGGTCTACCTGCTAAAATCTAGACCATCAGCTTGGGATATATTTTTGAAACATATAATACTTTTAACAGATACATAAGGTTATCATGTGCTCCATGAGATCTCTCTTTATAGTATAAGCATAAGGAAAATTGCTTTCAAAATATAGCTTTTTAAAATAACTTATATTTTTTCTGTGTTACATTAAAAGTTTAAGTTCGGAAGTAATCACCATATTCCAGATAAGTCTAGCTAATGCATATTCAATGACAATGTTTCATTAAAATGTTCATACAAACGCAATTTATTTCCTTTTTTGGGTAATAATAACATCATCTAACTTAAAAACTGATTCCCCTTTAACAATCTGTACTTTTATTTTTTCTGTGTCCAAGAGCTCTTTGTGTTTTTCTTATAAAAAATGTAAATGACAAGTATTTCATAGGTTGAGATTTTTAAATTTTTTCACTCAGTGATTTCCAAATGTCATTCTTAAGTCTCCACAAATTTAGATTGTTGCCATGATGCTTGTGTACTTGCAACCCCATGGACTGTAGCCCACCAGGCTCCTCTGTCTGTAGGACTTTTCCAGGCAAGAATACTGGAGTGGGCTGCCATTTCCTTCTCCAGGGGGTCTTCCCAACCCAGGGATCAAACCAGGGTCTCCTGCAGTGCAGGCAGATCCTTTACCAACTGAGCTACATGGAGGACCAGCATGATGCTTAGGGGTGGTAAAAGGAGAAAAAGAATTGATTTCCTCAAACTGAAAGGTTTTCTTCAGAGGTCCTTAAAACATAGGACTCTGATACCATCAAAATCATAAATATTCTGTTCAATGTTTGTGCTTAATTGCTCAGTCCTGTCCAATTCTTTGCAACCCCGTGGACTGTAGCCTGCCAGGCTCCTCTTGCCCATGGGGATTCTCCAGGCAGGAATACTGGAGTGGGTTGCCATGCCCTCCTCCAGGGGATCTTCCCAACCCAGGGATCAAACCCAGGTCTCCCAAATTGCGGGTGGACTCTTTACCATTTGAGTCACCAGGGAAGCCCTCTATTCAATAAAGACAATACATTTTAAAATGGATTAATTTGGTTTGTTGGCCAGTGTTTTTAATAATTTGCCAGTTCATTTGCTATCTTATCTCAGGAACACAGAAAGATTCAGAAAAAGAAGAAGAGAATCTCAGCACAAATAAATAGCTCTGTGACCTTGAACAAGAAACCAGCTTCTCCAAGATTCAGTTTTTCTATCATGTGGAAAGTAGGTTATTTATTATTATTATTTTGCAAGATCATTTGCGTGGATGAAAAGTGATAATTAATGCATGTAAATCATATAATACAGGGTTTGCGTCGAGACAGATGAAAGGAGTGAAGTGCAGTCACTCAGTCGTGTCTGATTCTTTGTGACCCTATGGACTGTGGCCTACCAGGCTCCTCCATCCATGGGATTTTCTAGGAAGGTACTGGAGTGGGGTGCCATTTCCTTCTCCAGGTGATCTTCCTGACCCAGGGATCAAACCCGGGTCTCCCGCATTGTAGGCAGACACTTTGCCGTCTGAGCCACCAGGGAAGTCATAGATGAAAGAACATATTAGACATTATTACTTTTTAAAATGTTGAAAGTTAAATGAGCAGGATATTTTATGTTAAATATGTTGGTTTCCGAATAATTTAAGGAACACACATTTCAAAATATCTGTCTGGCTTGTTTTAAGACTCTGCTTATTCATTGTGAACTGCGGCATACTTGAAGAGAAAGAGCAACTAACTATGCATACTTGACAAGAACACTTAGATGACAAACCATATTGATGTAGCTGTTTTGGCACAAAAGCTGCGTAAATATTTTAGAGCTTCTGGTACCGAATGGTATGAGCCACTGACACCCTCTATCATACCTGTCTCCTGACTCCATCCCTAGCTCACACCACCGCGTTTGCTCTATTTTTGGGTTGCATAGGATAGGATTTCACAGTTAGGGCAATCTCCAAGGAGAGCACTGCTTTTGATAACTTGAAAGGTGATGTTATTAATAATTTATCTCTGTGGAGACATAAACAGAGAGTGGAGGGTCAGCATCCATCCAGCCAGAGCAACTGGAAACATACACCAAGGTTTGCCAGATGCTTCAGACAGTGCCTTCTCCTATCTCACATTTCATGTTCATGATGATGCTGTAGTTTTCAAAATACTACAGAGGCAGATTAAAAAATTCACTGTTTTCAAAGGATGTTTGAGATCATGCAAAGGTGGTGTGTCACCCTTTAATAAACTACTCTCTCAGGGAGCTAGGATCAGTCTTTCAGGGGCGATCTGAGTCCAGAGATCATACTTCTTGTCAACTAAGAACTTTACTATAACATGGTCAATTGTGGCAAAATATGCCACTCCAATATATGCCATTTGGGCATAAGGGTTATTTTGGTCTAAAGGCGCTTGAGAAGTAACAGATGCAATAAGGGTGTCCTAATCTCCTTTTTTTCTTCCTGAAATTGAAAAATAAAATGCTCCTGTGAAATATGCTCTCCCTGTATCAGAAGAAAGCAAACTTTCTTTGACAGGGAGTTAAAGCTGAGAAAATTATGTAAAAATAGAACATATTAAAATAGTTTTTATTTTCTTTCAGCCACTCCATATGATTTTGTTACTTTCCCCAAATTGCTTCTCTTTGTTCAAATAAAAGAAGTTAGGTCTTGCCACTTCTTTCAGTTTTCCTTATGAAACCTCTTATATCATACAAAAAAATTCAATAAATAAATTTGTGTGTTTGCCTCTTATTAATCTGTCCAATAGTTTTAGTCCCAGGCAAAAGCTCAAAGAGGATAGAGGTAAATTTTTCATCTCCTTTGCAAGTGCCTGAGTTAAAATTACATTTCTGTTCTGCCACTCTCTTGCTCATGCATTCTGGCTATTCTGAATTTACATATTCTTCATTTCCACAATGCCAGGCAAAACTCCTTTTGTGTGTTACATAGTGCAGTTCTAACGTTGGGAGACAAAAAGAAATGAATCAAAGTGTAGAGTAATTGGTCCTTACTGAGCATCCACACATTGACAATGACCACATTGTCTCCTACATTTACCATCTCACTAAATACTTACTACATTATTCAAAGTAATGACTATTTATCCTTTTAACAGATAAAGGAACCAAAGCACTACAGAGATTGAACAAGTTACCAAATACATAGATTGGTAAATAGAAAAATTGAAATCAATATTCATGTATAACTAATTCTAAGTCTGTACAGTTTTTATAATCATCTGCTGTCTTTCTAGAAAAAAATACACTTCTTATTAAAGCAGAGAGACATCCTATAATCAGTGGTAATGGGAAATAGTTTAAAAAATAATATAAATATAATCACATATTATATATTTAACTAAATCAGTTTGTTGTATGCCAGAAAGTGACACAACATTGTAAATAAAATATGCTTCACAGAAAAACCAAGAATAGATTTATAAAATAAAAAAAGAAGAGATATGTGAAATGTAGTCATAAATATTTTCATAAAAATAATACTAATATTAAAAGCTCTATTATCTAAAATAAGAAATCTCAGTTATCTGAAAGATTAACTTTCATGGAACATATCATTCTCTAACACTGCTGAATAAATTAGGCATTGCTATGACTGAGAAAGAGAATAAAATGATTGATAAAACACCAAACGTTACATGTGAACTTGCTTTTAAAACTTAAGACTTCTTGCTTAATGAAGATTCATATCAATTGGATTTTACATCTGAGAATAGTCACTTCAAATCATTCTAGTGCAAAATAAATTCAACATTGACAGCATTAAGAAAATGCTTTCATCTATATATTTATAAAATGGATTCTATGCTTATTTAGATTCAATTAAAGCTAAATGAAACAAAGACTGTCACATTATTGGCTGAAATGCTACTTGTCAAAATTAACACAACAGTGAATCAGAAAATGAATACAGCATTTCTGGAAATGCAATATTAAAGTTTATACACACAAACATATACACATCTGAAGCACAAATTGTCACATAATGAAGTTACTTGGAAATAGATTTCCAACATACAAATGAAGAAGGGTAAAATGAGGAAAATTTTAAAAGAAAGTGAAAAAAAACTAGCACTCATATATCAATCCCAGAGAACTTGAAATCTCTCTCTCACTTATTCTCTCCTCACCTTTCTCCAACTTTTCAGAGCTTAGAAACAAGAAATCAAGCTGACAGCTTTTCTTTCTTTCTTTTTTAAATTGAATGGAATGCACATAAGAAATCTTGAATATGTTTAATCTCATAGGTTGCTGGTGGTATGGTAGTTTAAGCTGATGTAAATATCTTGGATAAAATTTAGACAGATAGATGATAAGTTTATTTGAATATACATATTTGAAATAGTTTTCCTCAAAATTTCACTTCTGAGAAGTTATGCAAGATATACACAAGTATTTTACTTAACATTCTTTATCATCATAAAAATTTAAAACGTTCTTAGTGTTCTACCTATACCAATCTTAAAGAAACTATATAAGCAAGAAAATAAAGTAAAATAAGTTGTGACTAAATGTTAATGATATATGGGCACACATCTGCACATGCAAAGTAGACCAATCTATAATATGTATAGAAAAACACAAAACCTAATGCTAGCACTGCAATTTTGAGTAATATTTTCTTTCTTCATTTACATTTTCACTGTCTAATTTTTCATAAATAAAATATACTGTTCCTTGTAGTCAGAAAAAGAAAATTTTATTCGTTCCTAATTTATCTAATCATCTGAGAAAAGATCATCCATTCATTCATCCATATATAGATAGAGAATTCACAATGCGTTTGATATTGTATGATGTGGTATGATGGGCTGGGATAAATCGGGAATGTTGTTGTTGTTGTTGTTATCGTTGTTTCTGTTGCCAAGTCGGGCCGACCCTTTGAGACCCCATGTACTGCGGCACGCCAGGCCTCTCTGTCTCTCATCACCTCCTGGAGTTGGCCCAGGTTCATGTTCATTGCATTGGTGATGCCATCCAATCATCTCATCCTCTGATGCCCTCTTCTCCTCTGCCCTTGATCTTTCCCAGAATCAGGGGCTTTTCCAATCAGTTGTCTGTTTGCATCAGGTGACCAAAATACTGGTTTCAGCTTCAGGATCAGTCCTTCCAGTGAATATTCAAGGTTGATCTCCCTTAAGATTGCCCGACTTGATCTCCTTGCTGTCCAAGGAACTTTCAGAAGTCTTCTCCAGCACCACAATTTGAAGGCATCAATTCTTTGGCATTCTGCCTTTTTTATGATGCAGCTCTCACAACAGGACATGATCGCTGGGGAGACCACAGCCTTGACTATATGGACCTTTGTCGGCAGAGGAATGTCTCTGCTTTTCAACACACTGAAAAGTTTGTCCTCATTTTCCTGCCAAAAAGCAATCATCTTCTGATTTCATAGCTTCAGTCACTGTCTCCAGTGATTTTGGAGCCCAAGAAGAAGAAATCCGTCATTACTTCCACATTTTCCCCTTCTATTTGCCATGCAGTAATGTGACCAGATGTCATTTGCGATCTTAGTTTTTTTTTTTTTTGGTTTTTTTTTTTTTACTATTTAGTCTTAAACTGGTTCTTTTACTCTCCTCCTTCACCTGCATCAAGAGGCTCTTTAGTCCCTCTTTACTTTCTGCCATTACAGTGTTCGGGAATACAGAAGACAGAAAGTTAATAATTCTTGTTCAGGAGTAACTCACCATCTATCCATGACTACAGAAGGCAAGATCATCATAACAATAAAGTACAAAGTGAAGCACTTCCTTCTTGATAAAATGCTGAATTTTGCTCCCAGAAATTCAGATTTCATGAGAGAATGAAATAAATAATATTATACTGGTTAAAATATAGTTATCAAATTTTACTGTGTAATGTAAAGAGATTTAAATAAACATTAAATGTAAAAGCATTTATTATCAAATTGCTTAATTGATACAGAATTTAATAAAATTGTCCTTTTTTTGTAAAATTTGTTAATTTGAAAGTTCATTCTTAACATGAGACATAGAATAATTCAAATGAATGATTACCTTACTGAATCTCACACTTTATTTTGAACATAATTTTTGCAGAAATCTTGTTTTACATGTAAATAATGCCTAAGATAAAGCAATGTTCTAACATTTCCTTCAATTTCATGTATTCTGAGCAAAAACTTTTGAGGCCATTTATGTCTAAGTCTGAGCATTTTTGAGCCCTGATTTCTCAAGTCAAAAATGTATTCCTATGGATATTCTATCAAAAAAAAACTGTCATATTCAACACTAGTCATTAGCAGTTGAGAATCACATGTGTAGCTATTATCAGTGTATCATCTTTGTTCCCGTTATCCTCGCCATCATCATCATCACCATCCTCACCACCACCTTCAGAAACAGCAGCAGCAACAATACCATCACTATTATGAGCACCGTTATTCAACTTCATCAGTTGTTGATTCTATTTCAACGATTATTAAATATGCTAGAGGGATTTACATGGATTTTTCTCAATTAATGTTCACTTTTACCTAATGATATTTCTATACACTAATTATTATCACTCACAGATGAGTAGCAGAGCCTTAGAGGAGTTACCTAAGATCACATTGGAAATAAATGTCAAAAGTTCCAAAAGCCTGACCCAGAATCCTGTTTTATTTCTTGTGCTTTAGAGCAGTTGGAGCAACATCTGGTTGAAAGCATAGTTCATGTCATCTAACCCATGCATCTGTTGTGAGACTAAATAAAAAATAATCCCCACGAAGTAGTCAAATGTAGATTAACGTGAAACATAAAGACATCTAAATATATTCTCATTAATTAGAGTACCTTTGATGTAAATTTTGGAGCAGGAAATGGCAACCCACTCCAGTGTTCTTGCCTGGAGAATCCCAGGGACAGGGGAGCCTGGTGGGCTGCCGTCTATGGGGTCGCACAGAGTCGGACACAACTGAAGCGGCTTAGCAGCAGCAGGTGTAAATTAATAAGGTTTAGGTTATGAGGAAGAAGCGTATAAATGTATGTAGAAGGATGTGAAAGTGAAAGTCGCTCAGTCATGTCTGACTCTTTGAGACTCCATGAACTGCACAGTCCATGGAATTCTCCGGGCCAGAATACTGGAGTGGGTAGCCTTTCCCTTCTCCAGGGGATCTTCCCAACCCAGGGATTGAACCCAGGTCTCCCGAATTGCAGGCCGATTCTTTACCAGCTGAGCCACAAGGGAAGTCCAAGAATACAGGAGTGGTAGCCTAACCCTTCTCCAACAGATCTTCCCTACCCAGAAATAGAACTAGAGTCTCCTGAATTGCAGGTGGATTCTTTACCACCTGAGATATCAGGGAAGCAAAGAAGAATGTAGCATCGCCCAAATGCTATAAGATTTTTCTTTTTGAACATGGACAGGTTTAAGAAGTTATAATTTAATTATAGTACTCTTTTCTTGCATGTGGCATATAAAGTCTTCTCATTCCCAAGACTTTCTGTGTTTGACATTCATGTGGGACTCTGAAAGAGGACAAGGAAATCTTTCTGATACATTCTTTTCTCTAGCAAATCAGAAACAGATTTCTTTAGCAAAATATGGTCAGATTTTCAAAGATAATATCAAATTTTATAAAATAGATCTTATGTGAATATACATATATGAAATTAAATTTTTCACACTGATTGTAATAGATTGAAGCTTTTGTACAAATCTAATTTACATTAATCTTACTTTAAGTTTCATTAGAAAATATAAATATATTTGAATTCAGTTTTCTACAATAAAATCACATATCATGGTGATTTTTAATCATGAATGATGTAAAAACACCTTTTATTATAGCATTTGTTTTATCATATGAGTGTGTAGATGCCAGTTACTCTTTCCTTTATAGGCGTGCCCATATTTTAGGATGCTTCCTGCAAATTTTTTCCCTTTCCTGTAAAAAATGTTGTTGTTTTTTCACATTTTTTCCCATTGTCTTTCTGTACAAAGTGTTCCCCCTGTAAGAAATAGCTGGGCTCCCCTGCTATTTCAGTGGTTTAAGAATCCACCTGCAATGCAGAGACACAGGAGATGTGGGTTTGATCCCTGTGTAGGGGAGGATCTCTGGAGGATGAAATGGTAACCCATTCCAGTATGCTTGCCTGAAAAATCCCAAGGGCAGAGGAGCTTGGCAGGCTACAGCACAAAGGATTGCAAAGAAACGGACATGATTGAGAACAGTGTCTTTGGGGCAGAAATAGCCACCTGTCCTTGGGGCTAGTATAACTGTCTTGAAGTTTTTCTGATATGTAGCAGCAGTGTTTTCATTACAAGTAAGTTTGTTTTTGAGAACAGAACTGACTCTCATATGTGTATATGAAGGCTAGGATATATTCCAAAGTTCTTTGAAGATGTTGGACAAATTATCTCTCTGTTAAAATGCTTCTATATTTTCAATAGATGTTTTACTACAGTGGAGATGCAATTTTACATACTACAGACTGAAAGAAGATGTAAATGTATTTATTAAATATATGAATTTCTATAAAGTGTCATTGTCATGATTTTGATCCATCTTATATTCTTTATAAATTTCCCTCAAGATGAGATGATATCTTTTAAAAAGCTTAACAGAAAAATAGATGGGCTAAGTGCTGGACAGTTTTAGACTTTCTTGCAAAACATATCCATTGCAACTACCTGATGTCAGATATCTTTATAATACATTTCTGGAAGAACACATTTGATCTAAGAATCTTCACATAGTCTATTATTTGAGCCTCATAATAAAGTCAATCAATGGTAGGACAGGTTTTGTTCCCTCTTTGACAGTTGAGAAACATATATGCAAAGAGCATTATTTGCTCGGAGTTAGAGATCTAATGAATTCTAATGCACAATTTCAGTTTTCTATTCCTTCCATCTCTGCGCTTATTGGCTAAACTCCCATGGTCCCTATTAATACATATATTATCTGCCAATAATAGCTGATTATTGAACACAGTCACAACATTTGTTAGGCAACTGCTAAATTATAGACTGCATATGCACTGCCTCATTTAAATATCACAACTAGATAGAGTTGATACTATTTTCTGTGAATTACACATAAGAAAATTATAGTACACATTGGTAGGTTCACCTCTATTACCTCCATCATTAGCAATTACTTACAAAGAGGAATGTTGATTCTGTTACAACTTTGTGCATAGCAATTGGTATAGTCTTATATGTCATTTGAATGAAGATTAATATTTTATTCTGTGGAAATCATGGTAATTAAACCAATGCATAGAGTTTATTAGCTACTTAATATAGTTCTTAATTATACAGAAGACCCCATTAAGGAACGGCATTGTATCTATAGAATATACCCATGTGAAGTGGTCAATGATCATTAGGCTCTAATATTTCCCAATGGCTAGACATAATTCATTTAAAACAAAGCAAAGCAGAAACTGATTTTTTTTTCTTCTTGGATTGAAGAAATTCAGTTGGGTGCTAGTTATTAATGCTTACTGTACTGTTTATTTACATTCCATTAAGGATTCCTCTGGGATTTTTTGTTCATTGTCTGTTATGTCAGAGATACAACCCACCTGATTGTGCAGGGAAGAAGAGGAACTTTTTGAATGCTGCTATTATTTATTTCAAGTAGACAGGCCAACCACTCTGTCAGACATGGGCCTGTAGTTAACCTTACACTGTGCATTTTCTTGTAAAGAGATGAAATAATTCCAGAAAATGACTAGGAGGGAGACTCCAGAAATTCTGACACTTAAATATTTCAGGTGAAAAGTTGTTGAAGGCTATTATACATCTTTTAAGTCAAACACTTTGTGAAATTTATTAAAAGAACAAAGAGTTTGTGTCACTTATGATGTGGGAAACTTTTTCAATGTGCTTTTTCTTGACTTTATCTTTCCATTAATTCTCTTCTTGTAGCAAGATTGTAGGACTAAGTTTCTGAATTCTACCTCTAACCTCCAATCCCAAGAAATGCTTTCTCTTTCTGTTTTGAATAAAAATCATTTCCCTACGTATCTTCTCTTTGGAGCATGGAATTATGCAGTGGTTCAGAAACTTCAACGTACATAAAAATCACCTAGAGCCTATGATTACAACGCAATCCAGACTATTCTGAGTAGGTCCTCAGGATAGTGCCCAGGGACCTTTAAACTCAGATGACTTTCATGTACTGCTTGAGGGAAGCACACCAAATCAATAGTCTGAAGCTGGGGTTGACAAAATGTGACCAATGAGAGAAATCCAGCTCGATGCTTGTTTTGTTAAGTTTCATGGGAACACTGCCAAGTCCCTTTGTTTACATGTTGTTTATGGCTTTATTCATACTCTAAGGAGAGTTGAGTACTTGCAACAGGGTCTTTATGGACTGTGAAACTTAACATACTTACTCTCTGGTGTTTTGTAGAAAACGTTTGCTGACTCCTGAATTAAAGTCCTGAAATATGTTTGAATTATGTGTTCAGGCTCAAGTACAGAATATTGTCAAACACTACTCCTATCAAAAAATGAAATACTACCACCTTAGAGACACTTGTTTTCATTCAGGCCTTTGGGAAAGCTTCCATTGCCATGAACACTAAATGAAAGTTTCCAATGCCATGACTTAAATGAACTAAAATGTGCACAAAGATAGTTTCCCCCATCTGAAGGTAAAAGAACTGAATGAGTGAGCTTGTGTACATATTTTCTGCTATCTGTCCAACTCCAACTGTAACTTGAAAGTTAAGTTGACTCTGAAAGGATTTAGTTGTTCATAGTTCTATCTTGAAAAAAGAAGGAAATAATTTTAGAGTGAGTAGTGGACTGACTTTGTGCGTATTTCCTGGAGTAATCTTGATACTGAGAGATAGTCAACTGTGGGGTGAAGATGTTGCAACCATGAGCTAGGATTTATTTTTAAGTTTACTAATGATTAACTCAATTTCTGAACATTTTTAAGCATTTGTTTGAACCTCACACATGCTACTTTTTAAGTTACAATTTCAAATCCCATTTACTGCACACGGCTTACCTTTCAACCACCATAAATATCTGTGCCAATCATGGCGTCATTTATGAAATTTAAGTATATTTGAAAGGATAATTGAATCCTTAACATACTTAAAAATATATATTTTTATTTTTGTTAGCAAAATGGTGGACCAGGAAGCTCTAAACTCTTGTTTCTCCACAGAAACATTGAAAACAAACAAACAAACAAAAAAACTGATTTCTAAACCAACTTAGACCTCTAAAAAGAGTCAAAAGTTTACAACAACCAATCAAATTCCAATCAAGATTTTTCTTTAAAATTGTAGGAAGGTGTTGTGGTATTCATATCTGTCCTGCATCAGTCCTTCCACAGCAAAGCAGTGGTCTTCATCTTGAGCAGGTGCCAACTCAATTCTAAGTCACCCCTCAAAACTGGAGAAAGCAGGATAAACTTTATTGGTAAATTATTGTATATAATTGTCCTAACTTGCTTGAGGGGCATTCAAAAGATTGATACAACATATGTATCAGTTTTGTATAACACGGAAGGCAAGGGAAGAAAATGATGGACACTGCTTTTTAAACTACAAGAAGACTGAAAAGCCAAAAAAATTTGGGGTAAGAGATTGTGGGTGGAAAAATATAACAGACCATCTCAGGAAAGTCTAGGAAGGAAGATCTAAGGAAGGAAAAGAAGGGGTGAGTTTTCTGTGGAAAGTTAAACCATTCCAAAGTGATTGTACATACAAGTGTCTCATGCCCGAGGAAGGTGCATGCTCAGCAAAGCCCTGAGGCTGGCTTAGGCTTTTGTCTTGAACAATCCAGAGGCTCAGAGAAAACTTAGCTGAACGAAGAATCAGCACAGTGCCCATCTGCAAACACTGGGAGAAGTGGCTGATATCCCTCTTATAAATATATTTTGGGAACTTCATCTGTGTGTGTGTTTATTTCATTTCTTGGCATTCTAGGAAATCACTGCCAAAAGCTTAACTGAACACAAGCTAAAGTATCAGATTTCCAAGAGTCACTCATAAAGAGGAAAGTCTCTGTGAAAAAAATCTGGAAGTTTCTTAAAAAGAAAGGGCTACTATGGTCTTCAAAAGCCCAAACAAAAATCAAGGCAAAACCAACCAAATCCAATCAGCAAGCCCTGGGGAATAAGGAAAATCTGATTTCTAGAGTAATCATGTTAAAATAGTCAAATAATCAAATCTCAACAACAGCAAAAATTACAATAAATGCAAAGCAACAGAAAGAATTGCTTAATTCAAAGGAAAACTAAATTGACATTTATCTGGAAGCTACAGATAGATAGATAAACATACATAAAATGAGACTAGATACTGAAACTACTAATCAAATATTTTAAAATAGTTGACTTAAGTATATCCAAAGAGCTAAGGGAAAAAGAAAAATGCACAAAGAGTTAAAAACAACAAAGGAGAAAAAAACCCCAAAAAACAATAAAAGTATGGTTTAAAAAAGGAAGTATCAACAGAAAGAAAGACATTACAGTAAGCATTCAAACAGCATTTCTGAAATGGATACGCACAACACCAAAAACAAAGACAACAAGTTTATACAAGCAGGAGAAAAAATCAGCAAACTTGGAAGATAAGATCACTGAACTTACCAAGTCTGAAGGAAAAAAAAAAAAAAAAATGAAAGTGAAGCATCTAGTGAATTGGTGGGACATCATCAAACAGATCAGTATGATTATTATGGGCATTACAGAAGAAAAGAAAGAAAATGAGGCCAAGGTTTGTAGAGTAGCATGGAAACATATGCATTACCATGTGTAAAATAGATAGTCAGTGGAAATTTGCTGAATGATGCACAGAGCTCAGATTAGGTGCCCTGTGACAGCCTAGAGGGGTGGCATGAGGTGGGAGTGGGAGGAAGGCCCAAGAGGGATAGAATATGTGTGTATATATATGTATATACATACATGGCTGAATGTTGATGTATGGCAGAGACCAAAACAATATCGTAAAGCAATTATCCTTCATCAAAAAATTTAAAAATCTCAAAAAAAAAAAAAAAGAATAATAGACACAACCCGTAATTTTATGAAAAAACTAATTGACAAATCTAAGTCATGCAATAAACTCTAAGTGGAAAAAACCCAAACAGACCACTTGGAGACACAAATGGCTCAAGGTTGGAAAAAAAAAAAAAAAAGACACATCTTAAAAATAGCAAGAGAGGAGTGATTTGTTATGTACAAGAGTTTCTCCATAATAGTATCAGCTAATTTCTCATGAGAAGTTGTAGAGGTAAGAAGACAGTGAAATGATCTATTTAAAATACTGAAGAAAAAAAAATTACAAAATAAATAAATAAAACACAAAGAATTTTACATCTGGCAAAAGTTTCCTTCAAAGTAAGGAAGAATGTAAGACACACCGATTTTTGAAAACTGAAGTAGTTTACTACCTATAAGCTTGTTATACAGAAGGAAAAAAAAAAGAAAAGAAAAAAGAATCCATTAGGTTGAAATAAAAGAAAGCTGAAAAGTAACTTCAAAAATATGAACATATAAAATTTCCAGTGAAGGTAAATACATGGGCAAATTTAGAAACCAATATTATGATTTGTCACTCCAGGTTTCTTTCTATTGACTTAATGTATGAATGTGTAATTTGTGGCATTAATAACAGAAAAAGGCGAATGAAGTTGTATAAAAGTATAGCTTCAGTATGAGGTTGAACTTCAGTTAATATCAATTCAATTTAGACATTTTTAACTTTAGGATGTCATATGTAATCCCCATGTTAACCACAATTAAAATATCTACAGAATACACATGAAAGGAGGAGAAACTGTTACCCAGTTCAGGCTCACTCTGCCTGCCACATGACAGGGCAATAAATCCGAGAGACAAGATGTTGAAAAGGGGTATGACTTTATTCAGAAAGCCACCTAACCAAGAAGATGGTGGACTTATGTTCAAAATAACCATCTTTTTGGTGTCTGGATGCCAGGTTGTTTTATAGAACAGAGATGTGGGAAAGGTGAGACAATAAAGTAAAAAAAAAAAAAAAAAAATGCAAAATGGAGAGGGAGAAGAGGTGAGTAAATAAGATGAAAAGGGCCATGGGAGGGATGTGCTAACCTTTTCTTTCTTTCAGCCTTTCACAAGGTGAGATTATTTCTCTGTGAGCAGGGTCAGATTATTTCTCAGTGAGCTGAACAAACGCAGTTTAGCTTAACAGTCAGGCTGAGGAGTGAGGTTTTCTGAGACAGGCCATTATGTATGCTTATAATAACAAAAGCAACAAAAATAAAAGGAAACAGATCCAGCATGGAGTCAAACTTTGCTCTTCCCTATAACAAAACTGGAATCAAAATGTATCACCACAGGACATCAGCAAAAGACTAGAGTAGGAAGCTCCAGGCTCTCGTTCCTTATTTCCCCATAAAAACCCCAAACAATAATATACAGACAAAAGTAGCTTTGTGGAACACTGGAATCCAATTAAGGTTCTGCAGCAATCAAACAAATGCCTAACTGAGAACAGCACATTCAAAATTATAGAAAATATTGTGATATTTTCCCTTACCTTCAGCCCAACCCCATACCCAAGACAATGGGACGTGGTCAGAAAAAAGCCATCTAGCTCCTGCCTCCTCCATCAGGTTGGAAGCTGAAGCAGAAACTTCCTTCCAAGTTTCGTCTCAGGAATCTGCCTGTGTGTCTGTCTCTCCTAACCCAGAGGGCTGACGAGAAGTGTGGCATCAAGATAGAGGCCAATGTAAGACGCTGAGCCCCGAGTTTGCTGCAGGGGGATGCATAGCCGCGAGTGCCTGGGGCCAAGAGGGTATCCACGAGGATGTGCTATCGAAGACATGGCTAAGACTCTCAGAAGGAGCAAGGATAGGACTGCCAGAAAACTAAGGCCTTTAAACACAACAGTGTATGCAATGGGACTAGAGTATAAATTCACACACAGACTCGGAGAAGATACACCCCCAGAAAAGGCTTGAGCTTTTAGAACAGGCTGATTTCTGTCCTAAAACTAATGGCCAGACTACAAAGAATGAGAGAAGTTATTGTTTTCTCAAAGGTCCGATTTTCAACAAAATATCATAGAACATCAGAAAGAAACACAAAAATAAAACAAAAGTATAAGCAAGGAAAAAAGACCCGTTGAAAAAAATGATAATAAATCTCTAATATATAAACAAAATGAGAATATAAACAAGAGGTAAAAAGAAAGAAATAACCCCCAAATTCTGAAGTTGAAAAACACAACAACTGAATTGAAAAGTTTACGTCAGAGGGTTCAACAACAGAGTAGAACACTTAGAAGTAACAATTAGAGAACCGAACTCAGGTCATTTGAAATGATTGAATCTAAGGAGAAAACAATAATAATAGTTGAACAGAGACTAAGGCACTTATGAAACACCATTATGCAGAACAGCATATGAATATAGGCATTCCAGAAGGTGGATAGAGTGTGAAAAGTGCAGAGGTCTTATTTAAAAAAATACTGACCAAAATTTTTCCAAATTTGGAGAAAGCGAAATATAAAAATACAAATGCAAGAAGCTAACACAATGCAAGGAGGAAAAAAATCCAAAGAGACTCACATTGGAGCATATTATGGTCAAACTTTTCAAAGTCAATGACAGAAAATCTTGAAAATACAGAAGAAAAGTGACGTGTCACATATGTGGGGACCTCTATAAACTTATCAACTGATTTCTCAGCAGGAACTTTGCAGGGCAGAATACAGTGGGATGAACTATTTTGTGCAGAAGGAAAGAAAGTAATATAGAACAATTCCATATAAAACAAAACTGCCCTTCAAAAATGATAGATTATTTATGACTTTCCCAGATAAATACAACCTGAGAGAATACACTGCATGATTTCCATTAACAGGAGTCATTTAAGTTAAAACAGAATATAGTAGACGGTCTCTAGAATGCATGCCTGCTATGTTGCTTCAGTCAGACCCACTCCTTGTGAACCTGTGGACTGTAGCCCACCAGGATCCTCTGTCCATGGGATTCACCAGGTAAGAACAGTGGATTGCCATGCACTCATCCAGGAGTTCTTCCCGACCAGGGATCGAACCAACATCCCTTACGTCTCCTGCATTGGCAAGTGGGTTATTTAACACTAGCACCATCTGGAAAGCACCGCCCCCTAGAATGCATAAGAAAATATAAAGTTCTCAGATAAAGGTAAATAGTTAGACAAGTAAAATCTTGTCTTACTGTAAATTTATTGCAAGCTATACTTTTCATTCTTTTATGTAGTTTAAAAGACAAAAGTATACATGATAATTTTAGATCTATATTAAAGGATATGCTTAGTCACTAGCTGTGTCTGACTCTTTGCAACACCATGGACTGTAGCCCATCAAGCTCCTTTGTCCATGGGGATTCTCCAGGCACAGATACTGGTTGTCATGCCCTCAAGATCTACGGGGCATCTTCCTAACCCGGGAATCAAACCCAGGTCTCTCATATTGCAGGCAGATTCTTTACAGTCTGAGCCACCAGGAAAGTTCATATTAAAGGATAAATAGTACACAAAGATATTACTTGTGACACAAATGATATAAAGTAAGGAAGGTATATGGCAGTGAAAGGACAGAGAACTTTTATGTGATTGAAGTTAAGATGCTACTAACTAAAATGAATTGTTATAACTTTAGGATATTTTATGTAATCAGCTACAGGAAAACAAACATAGAATATATCACACACACACACAAGATCTGAAAACAAAGGAAGACATAATAAAATAAAGAAGGACAATAAAGTTCTAATGCATAAAAAGAAAAAGAATCAAAATAGCAGTGTAAGTCTTCCCCCATCATCAATTACTTTTTAAAAAAGTGGATTAATCAACAGACATGGCTTAGTAGAATGGATAAGAAAAAAGTATCATTTTCTATACTGTTTATAAGAAATCCACTTTTGATAAAAGGACAAGCATTGGTTGAAAATGAATAGGTGGAAAAAGAGGGCATGTAATTTGTAACCAAAAACAAACAAATAATCCAAAGGTGAATAAAACAAAATTTAGCAAATAAACTTTAAGTAAAAAGCAGCTACAAAAAAAAAAAAAAACAGCTACAAGTGATAAGTTAAGAAACTATATAATGATGTGCAATTTCATCAAAAGATATAGCAATTATGAACCAATGTTCATGAGATATATGAACTCCTAAGTATATGACTAGTGTGTTAGTTACTCAGTAGTGTCAGACTGTCTGCAACTCTATGAACTATATCCCGCCTGGCTCCTCTGTCCAAGGAATTTTCCAGGACAGAATACCGGACTGGGTTGTTCTTCCTTTCTCCACGGGGTCTTCCCAACCCAGGAATCAAACTTTGGTCTCCTGCATTGCAGGAGGATTCCTTACCATCTGAGCCACCAGGGAAACCCCATAAATATATGAAGCAAACATTAACAGAGTTGAAAGTAAATATCAACAGTTTTGCAGTAATAGAATATTTAAACAGCTTATTTTGGATAACATATAGAACTAAAATAGCAGGTCAATAAGGAAATATAGCATATCAACAATACTACAGTTCAGATGAACCTAAAAGACACTTTTGGAATAGTGTAGTCCAAAAGAGCAGATTATTATATTGCTCTCAAATGGAAATAGAATATTCTGTAAAACAAACTGTACATGTGGTTTAAATTCTTTAAAAATTTGAAAACATTTATAAGATAGAGTATCTGTAAAATCACAATGGGATAAAATTTGAAATTGATAGTAAGAGGGGAATTTAAAAAATCCAAAAATAACTTGCAGTTAAGAAGCACACCCTTAGCAATCAATTCTACAAAGAAGTATCACAAGGGAATTAGAAAATGCCTTGAGATAAATAAATATGAAAACAAATATCAAAATGTATGGGATGTAGCAAAAGCAGTGCTGATAAGGAAAATTTGTAGCTGTAAATACTTACAGTAAAAGAGAACAAAGATATTAAAGCAATAATCTAAATTTTCAGCTTAAAGAACTAGGGAAAAAAAATGAATCCCAAGCTCTTAGAAGGAAGGAAATAATAAAGATCAGATAAGAGAGAAACAAACCAAAGAATTAAAAGAAGGGGGGGACACTAAGAGTTGGTTATTCAAAACATCAGCGAAATTGACAAACAAGCAAATTGGAGGTTAATTAAGGAAAAAAGAAGACACAAAGAAGTAAAATAAAAAATAAGAAACACAACTGATTTACCAGAAAAAAAAAAAAATATATATATATATATATAGGTAAAAGAGAGTACTTTGCAGAGCTGCACATTGAAACACTGGAAAATCTAAGCGAAATGGATAACGCCATGGAAAACGGTGGTTTGCTGGACTGAATTATGAAAAAAATAAAAAAGCTAGGATACCTGTAACTAGTGAGGAGACTGAATCTATAATCAAATTTCTCAAATAAGGAAAAGCCAAGTACCAGAAATCTTGACTAGTGAATTCTACCAAACATTTAAAAAATAAAAAAAAAACCAAGAAACACCAATTCTCTTCAAATTTTTACAAAAATTTTGAAAAGGAGTGAACACTTCCAAACTCATTCAGTGAGACCAGTATTTCCTGGTATCAAAGACAGACAGAAATATTATAAGAAAATAGAACTATGAAACCATTATTTCTGATGAATATTTATGCAAATTTCCTCAGCAGAATGCTAATAAATAGAATTCAGCAACACATTGAGAGGATTACACATTATGACCAAGTGTGATTTATTTATGTAAATAAGGATAACTTAACAAATAAAAGTTAATTAAATTAAAATACCTTGTTAGCAAAATGAAGAAAATTACATACATGGTTGATACAGTAAAAGCATTTGGAAGAAGTCAATAAGTTTTCATGGCATAAGCACTTAATAAACTAGCTATAGAAGTAAAAACCTCAGCATAAGAGTGGTCATACATGAAAAGCCCATATCCAATATTTTTGATGATTAAAGACTGAAAACTTTTTCTCTTAAATTTGGAACAGGAAAAGGATTCCCACTTTCACCATTTCTACTCAATGTAATACTGAAAGTTCTAGCCAGGACAAATAGATAAGAAAAAGAAATAAAAACTATCCAGGTTGAAAAAAGCAAAGCAAAATTATCTCTTCACAGATCACATGATTTTTTATGTAGAAAACACTAAAGGTTCCACAAAATAATGCTAGAACTAATTCAAAAATACAGTTTAACTGCAGGGCACAAAATCAATGCACTTGAATAAAAAAAATCATACTTCTATACATTAACAATGTACCAATTAAAAAAAAAATAGGAATACCACCTCACACACACATTAGAATGGCTACTATCAGGAAAGAAATAAACACTAAACAATCTGATGTTTCCTCAATTAAAATACAATTACCACATAATTCTACTAATCAATAATTCTACTTCTATATATATGTACACCTAAAAAATGGAGAACAGTGTCTTGAAAAGATATCTGTACAACCGTATCTATACCAGTATTATTCACAACAGCCAGAAGGTGAGGGTAAACTGAGTGTTCATCAACATGTGAATTTGTTGCTGTTCAGTCACCAAATTGTGTCTGACTCTTTGCAAACCCATGAACTGCAAAACACCAGGCTTCCCAGTCCTTCACCATCTCCCAGAGCTTGCTCAAACTCATGTCCACTGAGTCGGTGATGCCATCCAATCGTCTCATCTTCTGTCGTCCCCTTCTCCCTCTGCCCTCAATCTTTCCCAGCATCGGAGTCTTTTCTAATGAGTCAGCTCTTCACATCAGGTGGCTAAAGTATTGTAGCTTCAGCATCAGTCCTTCCAATGAATATTCAGGATTGATTTCCTTTAGGATTGACATTTCAGTCCAAGGGACTCTCAAGAGTCTCCTCCAACACCGCTGTTCAAGAGCACGTCCTTTAGTACTCAGACTTCTTTATGGTCCAACTCTCACATCCATACATGACCACTGGAAAAACCATAGCTTTGACTCCATGGGCCTTTGTTGGCAAAGCTATGTCTCTGCTTTTTAATAGACTGTCAAGGTTTTTTCAACAAGTGAATAGATTTTTGATAGTGTGCATATATATATACAATGGGATATTGTTTAATTTTAAAAAGGATGGGGATTCTGACACATGCCACAATGTAAATTTAAGGACATTGCTAATTGAAATAAGCTCATTACAAAAAGACAAATACTGATGATTCCATTTACATGAGGTACATAGAATAGTAAAAAATATGACACAGAAAGTAAAAGAGGGGGAGGAGGTTAAAAGGACTGTGCTGGCACAGGTAACTGCTCGCTAAACACAGTCCCTGCTCGAGCTGATGAAATGTCTCTGGGGATGGTGAGTGGTGACATTTGCGCATCACTGTGAATGAAATCAACACAGTAAGTCTGACACTTATAATGATAACAATGGCAAATTTTATCTTATGTATATCTTACCATAATGAAAAATTGAATGGAGGAGAGAAAACGAGAAGGGAGGGAAGAGGAAGGAAGGAAGGAGGAGGAAAATAAGTGGAGTAGAGGGAAAGAGGAGAAAAGGCAGACAGGAGAGAGACTTCCTGGCTGATCTTAGTTAGGCTACACATTACATGCAGGTTTTTAGAAAGTCTCTTGAGCTTTTCCAGTTTCATTTTAAAAAGTATCTAGATTTTAGGTTTGCTTAAATCTTGTATTAAACAAACATGCAATTTGTCAGTCATCATTCTAACAAAGGAAATCAGTTATTTCAAGGAGATTTTGTGGTAGCTTATAAATATAAGTTGGCACAGTAAAGTTACACACATGCGTCAATGCATTCACAAGACTGTACCCAGCTTGCTAAAGGGAACACATCTCATGCTTTCTTCTGTAACAGTGCCGTTGATACAGCCACAGGTATCTGGGCGTTTTGAAGTTTATTTGATCCAGATTGATTTACTCAGTTTTACTAACGGAAACAAAAAGAAGTTTAGGAATAATCTAGGGAATTCATACTATTGTTACATCATCTATTTCTAGGTTTTAGTTTAATAAACTTAAAAAAAAAAGTCTTTGAGAAGATTCTAATCTCCCCAAAGTTATATAAGCACTAAAATTGAAGACTCCCAAGGATGAACAGAAAAGAATTTGAATATTCCTAGGACAAATATAATACTATAGTACAGTTACTTTCATTGAAAATACAGAGAAAAAAAAAATATATATATATACAGCTGTATCTTGCAAAACTCAAAAGCAGTGATCCAACTGGTAACTTCAAGAAGTGAAATAATATTGTTAATAGCCTCCAAAATGTCAGATTCAGCAAGATTAACAAGAATCTCTATAGGATGACTGTGGGGAATAATTTACCAGTGACACTCAGAGCCAAATATATATTGAATGTGTCAATGGTATCTTAAATTTATTCTTTATTTTAATTCAAATACAGATGCCAAATTCTTATTGAAGAAAACCCATTTGTAATATTTGCATCTTATTCATGGAACAATTGAGCTTTTTATTGCCACTGTTTATATGAAATGTACTGTGATATAAATGGTTTTCATAAGTGTTGCCAACTTCCAGCCACCTGCTGAGCGCTGACAGCAGTAGCAGCAATTCTGCTCCTGCGAAATAACACTCATTTGCAATATCTACTGTCAGATCCACAAATCATTTTCTTAGGTTAAGTGGTTTGCTGGAATAAGACAGAATTTACTAATTCTCCCTTGCTATCTCTCAGTCTTCTTGGCATTATTCTCCTTGATTGATTCCACCAAGGCCTGGGGCAAGCAGAAATGTGCTCCTGTGTGGAAAGTTCATTTTCCTGCGGTTCACATAGGGAGCAGCTACAGGAAAATGTAAGGTTTGTAGAGTTCACAGATGGAAACAGGCCCAGGGATAGAAAATGTAGTGTAAAATGGAAATGCCTTCCTGTCCATTCAGCTGTTTCTATGTCATTTTGTGGGCAATATTTCGTTGCAAAACTTGGAGCTGATAGACCAGGATGTCAGCAAGAAAGGGGTTAAGATGCCCCCAAGTTAATCTGGTATGAGGAAATACTTGTATGGAAAAGAAATATTTTCTCCACATACCAAGACATCTTGCTATTACTTGGGGGAAATAATGGGAAAAAATAAAGCAAGGGTAGGTTACCTTTAGTGAAATTTCAAAAGCACAAATCCTCCACCAGTGGCCACATAGCAAAATTAAAGTGGCTTATACCCAAAGGGATCCTGAAGCCGATATAAATGGCTTAAGCAACCCAAGAACATGCACCTAGATGTAAATGAAGAGATCCTTGGGAATGGTATTTCCCCATTTAAGGGGTGCAATTGCTTCTCAGCTTCTGCTCATTGTTGCCAAATTAGTATGAGTCCATATTCCACTTTCTCAGATATTTTCTCTTCTTTTTATGAATGACAGAAATTTTAATTTTATGTAAAGTATTGCAAAATTCCAAGTCAAAGGTCAAGGTAGCCTGGGAGGTATAGCAGGGGAGTAGAGTCTTCAGGGGGTACAGAGCAAAATAAAGATCAGTAAAGAATATATTATACTTGCTGAACTGGAAAGTGTGTTTATGGGGGTGTAGAGAAGACAGGGAGAAAATATTAAAAAACAATGCATACTCCTTTCTTATTCCTTTAAATGGTAAGGTGTGCTTTCCATCTCCACCTTCTTGGAAGAATAAAAGGAAGTCATTTATAAAGAAATCCAGCCAATATTTGAAGAAGAAGGTATTATAAGCCCAGTGAACAACATATCTTAAGGCCTGGATATTTAACTACTACAATAATTATGTAAATATTTCAATAAGGCTGCAATGAGTTTATAAAAAAATTCAACAGAGAAGGCAAGGCCGGGTCATGATTAGGAGTTTGGTTTCATCCTGAAGCAGATTTCTAGCAATCAGTTTACATTTTAGAAAAGAGCTAATCAGCAACATTATATGTGTAAAATATCCCAAGGTGAGCATGCTAATATAGATAAACTCATTTAGATCTGAATGGCATGACAGCTTTCAATATTCTTCAAGGATACACAAATTAATCTAGCTTCCCAGACTCGTCTTTGATTCCTATAGGAAATAGGACAAATTGCATGCTTATTTCAATAGAATCTGTTCACTCAATGTCCCTTTATCTATGTCATCTCAACATGTTCTAGTTCTGAGTGAGTCGTGTGATGGGTAGCCAAATCCTAGTCCTTTTCAGTATGGCTTTCTTTATGAACCACACACATATACACAGAGACACAAACACATGCAGTGAAGTGTTGAAAGCATGACACTGTTTTTCTGTGGTAAAATAGTGAAATGTGTTCGCAAAAGGCCGTTCTTGTAAAGTAGGACAGAAAAATAGCTGTAGGTTAGCATGGTTTGAGAAGTATTTTCAGACAAAGTCAGAAGTGAAACAGAGCTTACAGAATAAGAAAAAAAAATAACTAAATGAGAGTGAAATAATTTTCAAAGAAAAATTTGGAGTAGGGGTTGAGCAGGTACAGGGAGGAACTACATAAGATTCTTAGGAGAGTGACCAGAACATGTAATGTGTTCAGTAAATATTAGTCATAGCAGTTCAGTTCAGTTCCTCAGTTGTGTCCGACCCTTAGCGACCCCATGGATTGCAGCACACCAGACTTCCCTGCCCATCACCAACTCCTGGAGCTCACTCAAACTCATGTCCATTGACTAGGTGATGCAATCCAACCATCTCATTCTCCATCATCCTCTCCTCCTCCTGTCTTCAATCTTTCCCAGCACCAGGGTATTTTCCAAATAGTCATTTCTTCCCATCAGGTGGCCAAAGTGTTGGAGCTTCAGTTTCAGCATCAGTTCTTCCAATGAATATTCAGGACTGATTTTCTTTAGGATGTACTGATCTCCTTACTGTCCAAGAAGATCAAGAGTCTTCTCCAACACTGCAGTTCAAAAGCATCAATTCTTTGGCAATCAGTTTTTTTTTTTTTTTTTTTTTTTTTTTTTTTTACAGTCCAACTCTCACATCCATACATGACTACTGGAAAAACCATAGCCTTGACTAAATGGACCTTTTTGACAAAGTATATTGACTCTGGTTTTTAATATGCTGTCTACGTTGGTGATAGCTTTTCCTCCAAGGAGCAAGTGTCTTTTAATTTCATGGCTGCAGTCACTATCTGCAGTGATTTTGGAGCCCCCAAAATAAAGTCTGTCACTGTTTCCATTGCTTCCTCACCTATTTGCCATAAAGTAATGGGACCAGATGCCATGATATTATTTTTCTGAATTCTGAGTTTTGAGTCAGCTTTTTCACTGTCCTCTTTCACTTTCGTCAAGAGGCTCTTTAGTTTCTCTTCGATTTCTTCCATAAGGGTGGTGTCATCTGCATATCTGAGGTTATTGATATTTCTCCCGGCAATCTTGATTCCAGGTTGTGCTTTATCCAGCCCAGGATTTTGCATGATGTACACTTCATATAAGTTAAATAAGCAGGGTGACAATATACATCCTTGAAATACTCCTTTCCCAATTTAGAACCAGTCCGTTTTTCAATGTCTGTTTTCCACAGTTTGTTGTGATCCACACAGTCAAAGGCTTTGGCATAGTCAATAAAGCAGAAGCAGATGTTTTACTGGAGCTCTCTTGCTTTTTCAATGATCCAGTGGATGTTGGCTATTTGATCTGGTTCTTCTACTTTTTCTAAATCCAGCTTGAACATCTGGAAGTTCATTGTTCATTGTTGAAGCTTGGGTTGGAGAATTTAGAAGATCACTTTGCTAACTTGTGAGAAGTGTGCATTTGTGTGGTACTTTGAACATCAAACATTAGTCATATAATGTTCATATATGAACATTAGTCATACAATTTAAATCAACTCTACTGAAGTTTGGGGGCAGTAAAGTGTGCTGGGATCTCCTGAATAGTGAAGCATGAGGAGATTGGTAAAATGCAGTTCTGGGAGCTCCACCCTAAACTAGCTTCTCTTGGGATGAAATCTAGAAATCTTAATTTAAAAAATATGTACATAATTATAGTATATCTGCTGAAGTTTAATAATTAATTTACTATTAAAATCTTAGAATCAATTAGTTATTAATTGCTAATGCATGAAAATAATTCATCTTGTTTCTATAAATAAGAAGTTGATGGCAGCAGAGAGATCAAGCAAAAACAATGTGGTTTTGGTGTCAGGCAAACCAAAGCAATTAGATTAATTTTTATGTTTTGGAATCCTCATAAAATAAAGCAGATAATTTTATTGCTTAAGTTAAATTAATGAGCATAATATTTGCCCTAACTCCTGAATGAAGGTGAAATGAGATGTGTCTCTTGCATATAAGTGACTATTAAATAAGAGTTCATTGTTATTTGGGAATATTTTGTGTGAAATAAATGACCAGCAATATTTAGGAAAAATTAATTTACTATTAATATTTTAGCATTCAGGAAAATGTTAAATGATTAGACTATTAAATGGGGTACTCTTTTAAAAAATTGTTATTTGCATATAGTTGCCTTTCAATGTTGCATTAGTTCCCGTTATACATCAAATGAATCAGCTGTATGCGTACATACATCCCCTATTTTCCTGGATCCCCTTCGCGTTTAGGTCCCTGCAGAGCCCTGTGCAGATTCCCCCGGGCTCTCAGCGGGTTGTCTTCAGCTATCTGCTTTATAAACAGCATCAGCAGTGCACGTACATCCATCTCAGCCTCCCATTCCGTCCCTCCCTTCCCTTTCGGTGTCTATGTCCATGCTATTGAACGGACTGTTCTCTTCCACTCTTGGCTTTTGGTCATGTCTGTGTCGCTTGCAGCACTGTGGTTCCATCCAGGGACCAAACCCAGTGCCAGCAGTAGGAGCATTGAGTCCTAAGCACTGGACCTTCAGGGAATTCCTAATGTGTTACTCTTTTAAAGTTGCATCCCTCCACTCCATGCATGCCAACTTGCTATGTCCCCCCCCCCCTTTATAAACTAGTCAATAGTTGATTTAGAGCCTAAAATCATGAAATTTCTCAACTGTTTAAGTGGAATGGATAAGTTTCCATTTTTTCCTGGCAAATTTTAATGGTGGGAGTATTTGAAGTAGTATTATTTTCATAAAGTAATGAGGTGATTTTAAGATATAAATCATAGTTTATTCAGCAAAGTTCAGGTCCACCTTAATCTTAGAGTGTCAGTTTTGTTAGATTTAATCCTAAAGATAAAAAAGAATAAGTGAAGACTCTGAATACTAAGTAATATATTTTAAAACATCTTATTATATTTTTATCTCCATCCTATTGTCTGTCAGAAAATTCTCTATCCTGAACTACACCATCTTTTTTATGTGTTTATATATTTGCTATTTCCCTCGCACTTCTCCAGGTTTCATCTTTATAAGGCCATAACAATGTTTCATTTCTGTTTAAAAATCATGACGATCAAGGTTGAAAGAGCAAGATCTGACTGTTTTTAAAAACTGAAGTCAGAAAGAATTCTGGTTATATTGTGCATTTTACTGACTGATTAACCAAAAATGATTCACTAGTTAATTTGTCCATTGACTGAATAGAATTTTATTATTTTTATTAATAAAGGAAATAAACCAGTATTCTTAAAAATAAAAGTTTGAACAAAGGGGCTAAATGTGGCAATAAATTTTCCTAATTTCCACTTTGAATGCACTGGGCCAATGAAGGAGATTGATTGGATTTCAACACCATGAATTTCATCTAATTCTCATGGTGTCCAAAATTCTGTAAGCCACAGACTCCAGAGGAAATGTAAGAAACTTCAACTTTCCACAGAAATCCAGGAAGATTAATTTAACTGAATTAGCCTGGTTCACACCTTGCACATAACCAGAAAATCAGAATGTTGCCAATTGATATGATCCTATGAACTCTACTGGGAACAGAGAGAGTTTTCACCTGAAGGGGAGGGGAGGCAAGTATTGCCTGCAATGAAATGTTGAGTTCTAAGGCATGGATTTTAGTCTTTTGGGGCCACAAAAAGACTAAATATTGAGATTATGAACAATGAAAATAGTAATAATAACTTGTTTTGGTATTGCATGTAAAAGCATTTAGTTGGACTATTTAAATCTTACAACAACCTATATCTCTGGTTATTATGTTTTAGAGGCAAAGTAAAATATTAATAACCAGGGTGCAATGGGGTATAAAATTGTAGAGAAAATTCCAAATGTGTCTTTGTCTTTTGTGACTCCTCTGGTTTCCCAAGCCGTATTTGACAAGTTTTGTTACACAATAAACATCACTCTTCTCACTTATAAAAATACTACCTACAGTGGCTACTTCAAGATGTTACACTAAGATTACTTTTTCTTCTGTTGAAGGTTATCTCATCCTATCTTGCTCTCTTTTAGTTTGGCTTCTCATGGCATTAACATTATTAAAATTGTATTCAACAAAGATTGGAGCCACAATCCTTGTGTTCAGTCTTAGCTCAGCCACATAGCTAGTTAAAGCCAAACATGTTATATAACCTGAGACTTAATTGTCAACAAAACAGGGGCAGATGAAATAACATGAACAAAAGGAGAATTAACAGTAACTCTTTATACCCAGGCTCACCCTGCAACCTTCCACTACTACCACCTGTCACAACTGTGTCTAGCCCTGTATCCAAAGGAACTGAGTTGTCTAGCCCTGTATCCAAAGGAATTGAGTATTAAGTGGTATAAATCGGATGATTAGTTTTCTTTTTATACATTAGCTTCTGACTTATTTTTTCAGATGCTATGTTATTATTTCTTTACTAAAATATAAAGGCTACAGGATAATCATTTAAATGGTAAGGATTTCAATTCAGGGTGCTGCAAATGATAAAAGAGGACCTGTTAGAAAATGCAATATGTGATTGGTGACAGTTGATGTTGACTCCTGGTAAAGTTGAGTTTTGCATTGGAAACATCACTGGATAGATAGCAAGCCGGCTGTGTAAGAACTGATCTTCAGGGAAAGACTGAAAAGGAAATACTCTTTATCAGAGCTTTCTGTTCCTAGAGAGTCTAGGAATGGTAAATGCCTGGGTTTCAGTTAAGGAACTGAACAAAGAGACAGGGAAAGCAATCTTAATTTACCCATCTTTTTAAGGGAAAAAAAATTAAGTTTTTCATTCTTTGCAAGTTATTTGATATGATATGTTTGAAAGAGCAAGTTCTTGCGGTTCACAAAGAATGTGCTTGAAGCCATGCTCCATCATGGTGTGATCTTGGTAAACATTCTCTTCCTGCGCAAGTGTCCTAATTTAGGGAGACAGTCCTTGATGTGGATGGAAAAGGGAAGGATGAGGGAATGACGTCAGCAGTAGTGAAGAATAGAAAGCCAATACTCAACTTTTGAAAATTTGATTAAAATATGTCCTAGTATATACTTTTAAAAATTCATTTTATTTTGAATCAACTAGGCTTTGTAAGTCTGAACATGCATTTTCTTCACCAGATGCTGAAAAAATATATGTATTAAAAGAAACATTTAGCCCTTCCTCTGTCTCTTCTGAGCCTCTCAAAAGGCACGTAATGGTTCTTGTAATCGTATCCCATAAATACCTATGGCTTCTTCACTCTTCTTCTTTGGACGCATGCCTACTCTTCTCTTCGCACTGAGGAGGGGTCTGACGAGTTGCACTGGCCTTTGCATTCTGCACCACGGGTCCTCTGGAGCAACGGCGTTCTGCCCAGATGTGTTTTATTCTCAGTAACTCCCCAGGCCTCTAGTGTTCCATACGAGGATTCTTAACAAAATGGAAGCAGTGATTTTTTTTTTTTTTTTTTTTTTAGCTATTAAGAAGCTTCAGTGTGAATATAATGACCCACCCTATTCAATGCCTGATACGTGTTAACTAATCATAGTTTATGGACTGTCTCAACTATCTTTTCTTTATTTACATGTGCTACAAAGGGGGACTGAACCTCAGGTGTTTTTTTTTTTTTTTTTTACTTTGTATAAATTTGTTTGTTTAATTGAGGTGTAGTTGACTTATAACATTATGTTAATTTCAGTTTACACCATAGTAATGCTTTTCTGAAATTTTTGACAGATTATGTTCTATTATAGGTTATTAAAAGATGTTATTGAGTATAATTCATGTGCTATTAGTACACAGTAAATCTTTGTTACTTAACTATCTTATAATAGTTTCTATCTATTAACCTCATACTCTTAATTTACCTCTCCCCTGCCACCCTTTCAGTAGCCATAAGTTTGTTTTCTATATTTGTGAGTCTGTTTCTGGTTTTTTTTTAACTCCACATATAAGTGATATTTCATTACCTTTGTTTTTTTCTGACCGACATTTCACCAAGCGTAGTATTCTATAGGTTCATCCATGTTGCCACAAGGGAAAGGGAAGTCTCTAGCCGTGTCTGACTCTTTACGACCCAATGGGCTGTAGCCCTCCAGTCTCCTCCGTCCATGGAATTTGCCAGGCAAGAGTACTGGAGTGGGTTGCCATTTCCTTCTCCAGGAGATCTTCCCAACCCAGGGGTCGAACCCAGGTCCCCTGCACTGCAGGCAGACGCTTACCATCTGAGCCACCAGGACCATGTTGCCACAAATGGCAGCATTTTTCTTTTTTATGGCTGAGTAATATTCCATCCAGCCATGAAAAAAAATAAATATGCAATATTCCATATATGCATGCACACACACACACACACATACATATAAATGTATACACACACACACACTGCATATTCTTCAGTCAGTCATCTGGTGATGGGTACTTGGGTTGTGTCCATGTGTTGGCTATTAAAAATAGTGCTGTTATGAACACTGGAGTGCATGTATCTTTTCAAATCAGAGTTTTGCTTTTCCTGGATTTTTAGCTAGAGTAGAATTGTTGGATCATATAGTAGTTCAGTTTTTTTTTTTTTTCAGGAAGCTCCATACTGTTTTTCTTAGTGGCTATACCAATTTGTTTTCCCACCAATAGTGTAGGAGGGTTCCCTTTTCTCCAAGTCCTCTCTAGCATTTATTTTTATTTGTAGACTTTTTCATGATAACCATTATAATCAATGTGAAATGATACTTCATTTTCATTTTGCTTTGTATTTCTCTAATAACATAGTGGTGCATCTTTTCATGTGTGTGTTAACCACCTATATGTCTTTCTTTGCAAAAATGTCTATTTTAGATTTGCTCATTTTTGATTAATTTTTTAAGATTTAGTTGTATGAATTGTTTGTATATTTTGGACCTTAATCCCTTGTCAGGTGCATCATTTAAAAATATTTTCTTTCCTTTCATAGGTTGTCTTTGTTTTGTTCATGGTTTTGTTTATATTTGAAGCAACTGGAACAATTTCTAGTATGCAAAGAAAAAGATCTCTTAGCTGAAATTTGTAAAGATTCTTGTTTATTAAATTCAACATTCTTAGATACAAACTAATTTTGTCCATGATTTTGGAAGGAAACAGAATCAATTTTGCGAATTCATTCCCTGTGCTGACTTGTCTGTTTGATTGCTTTACAAACAATATATTATATAGTTTTTAACAAGGAGATGTGGTAAATATTCAAGTGTTTGGTTTTCTTTTGAACACACAGAAAATTTTTGATAATTCCTTAATTTCATTAAAAAAATTTTGTACTATATATTTTAATGTATCACACCTTTTTTATCAATATGCCACTAAAATGTTAATTTCAATATTGGAAAAATAATTTGAAATAAATTTCTTATTCATAGTGCCTGCTGCTTTTCTGATCCTCTTTACATTCTCAAATTCATTCAGTCAACTTCACTTGAGCATTTCCCTCTATTTCACAATTTATTTCCTTTTTCTGCAATTTTACTATCAGAAAGCTGGTTCAGACTCTGCCATCTTTCCCCCACACTTGTCGTGTAGGTGTCAACATTCAGCCTCGTTCTGTCTAGGGCATCTTCTGTACTTTGCCTGGTGTGTCTTA
This sequence comes from Muntiacus reevesi, assembly GCF_963930625.1. Classification (NCBI taxonomy): domain Eukaryota; kingdom Metazoa; phylum Chordata; class Mammalia; order Artiodactyla; family Cervidae; genus Muntiacus; species Muntiacus reevesi. Next base: position 196,382,302 of record NC_089251.1, on the reverse strand, counting down.
CATAATACAGATGAGGAATAAAACTGATAAATGATCCTCTTCCTTTTGGATTAAATAATACTCCTATCTTTAGAAATCACTTCTTCTGAATTATATTATAAACTGTTTGAGGAGGATTTTTTTTTTTTTTTTATTGAGGATGTGGTATTGAAAGTTGTATTTGAGATATGAAAACAGATAAAATGCATTTGCACCTGAATTCAACTACTTAACCTCATACTAAAAATGTGATCTTGAACAAATTGCAAAATTTTATGGTCCTCACTCCCCCAATTATAAATAGAGGCAATTATCAAATTTTCTTGTCCAGAGTTGAACTAAGCTATTCAACTGTATTGTTGACTTTGCATCTGTGTTGTTTGACCAAGTGGCCTGCTGGGGTCTTATAGTGACATAGCCCCTTACATAAGTGTATTCTCTAGTTAGAAGCCCACAGAGATACACATAAATGTAAGCTACTGGTATGACTTCCCTACAGTTTTTGTGATAACAGTTTTCCCCCACTTTTCAGGATCTTCCTCTTACGTGCCAATTAAATAAGATTCCCATCAGTTCAGCTCAGTTCAGTCTTGTCTGACACTTTGTGACCTTATGGACTGCAGCATACCAGGCGTCCATGCCCATAGCCAACTCCTGGAGCTTACTCAAACTCATGTCTAACAGGTCGGTGATGCCATTCAACCATCTAATCCTCTGTTGTCCCCTTCTTCTCCTGCCTTCAATCTTTCTCAGCATCAGGGTCTTTTCCAGTGAGTCAGTTCTTCGCATCAGATGGCCAAAATATTGGAATTTTAGCTTCGACATCAGTCCTACCAATGAACATTCAGGACTGATTTCCTTTAGGATGGACTAGTTGGAATTCCTTGCAGTCCAAGAGATTCTCAAGTCTTCAACAACACAATTCAAAGGCATCAGTTCTTCAGTGATCAGCTTTCTTTATAATGCAACTCTCACATCCATACACGACCACTGGAAAAACCATAGCCTTGACTAGACAGACTTTTGTTGACAAAGTAATGACTCTGCTTTTTAATATGCTGTCTAGGTTGGTCATAACTTTTCTTCAAAGGAGTAAGCGTCTTTTAATTTCATGGCTGCAATCACCATCTACAGTGATTTTGGAGCACTTAAAAATAACGTCTGCCACTGTTTTCACTCTTTCTCCATCTATTTGCCATGAAGTGATGGGACTGGATGTGATGGTCTTAGTTTTCTGAAAATTGAGCTTTAAGCCAACTTTTTCACTCTCCTCTTCAGCTTTTATCAAAAAAACTCTTTAGTTCTTCACTTTCTGCCATAAGGGTGGTGTCATCTGCATATATGAGGTTATTGATATTTCTCCCAGCAATCTTGATTCCAGCTTGTGCTTCTTCCAGCCCAGCGTTTCTCATGATGTACTCTGCATATAAGTTAAATAAGCAGGGTGACAGTATACAGCCTTGACGTACTCCTTTTCCTATTTGGAACCAGTCTATTGTTCCATGTCCAGTTCTAACTGTTGCTTCCTGACCGACATACACATTTCTCAAGAGGCAGGTCAGATGGTCTGGTATTCCCATCTCTTTCAGAATTGTCCACAGTTTATTGTGATCCACACAGTCAAAGGCTTTGGCATAGTCAATAAAGCAGAAATAGATGTTTTACTGGAACTCTTTTGCTTTTTCGATGATCCAGTGCATGTTAGCAATTTGATCTCTGGTTCCTCTGCCTTTTCTAAAACCAGCTTGAACATCTGGAAGTTCACAGTTCATGTATTGTTGAAGTCTGGCTTGGGGAATTTTGAACATTACTTTGCTAGCATGTGAGTTGAGAGCAATTGTGCGGTAGTTTGAGCATTCCTTGGGATTGCCTTTCTTTGGGATTGGAATCAAAACTGACCTTTTCCAGTCCTGTGATCACTGCTGAGTTTTCCAAATTTGTTGGCATATTGAGTGCAGCACTTTCACAGCATCATCTTCCAGGATTTGAAATAGCTCAACTGGAATTCCATCACCTTCACTAGCTTTGTTCATAGTGATGCTTCCTAAGGCCCACTTGACTTCACATTCCAGGATGTCTGGCTCTAGGGGACTGATCATGATCACACCATCGTGATTATCTGGGTCATGATGATGTTTTCTGTACAGTTCTTCTGAGTATTCTTGCCGCCTCTTCTTAATATCTTCTGTTTCTGTTAGGTCCATAACATTTTTGTCCTTTATCAAACCAATATTTGCATGAAGTGTTCTCTTGGTATCTCTAATTTTCTTGAAGAGATCTCTAGTCTTTCCCATTCTATTTTTTTTTTCTCTATTTTTTTTTTGCACTGATCACAGATGAAGGGTTTCTTATCTCTCCTTACTATTCTTTGGAAGTCTGCATTCAAATGGGTATATCTTTCCTTTTCTCCTTTGCTTTTGGCTTCCCTTCTTTTCTCAGCTATTTGTAAGGTCTCCTCAGACAGTCATTTTGCCCTTTTGCATTTCTTTTTCTTGGGGATGGTCTTGCAACCTGTTTACTGTACAATGTCGTGAACCTCTGTCCATAGTTTATCAGGCAGTCTATCAGATCTAGTCCCTTAAATCTATTTCTCACTGCCACTGTATAATCATAAGGAATTTGATTTAGGTCATCCATGAATGGTCTAGGGCTTTTCCCTACTTTCTTCAGTTTAAGTCTGAATTTGGGAATAAGGAGTTCATTATCTGAGCCACAGTCAGCTCCTGGTGTTGTTTGTGCTGACTGTATAGAGCTTCTCCTTCTTTGGCTGCAAAGAATATAACCAGTCTAATTTTGGTGTTGGCCATCTGGTGATGTCTATATGTAGAGTCTTCTCTTGTGTTGTTGCAAGAAGGTGTGTGCTATGCCAGTGCATTCTCTTGGCAGAACTCTATTAGCCTTTGCCCTGCTTCATTCTGTACTCCAAGGCCAAATTTGCCTGTTACTCCAGGTGTTTCTTGACTTCCTAGTTTTGCATTCCTGTCCCCTATAATGAAAAGGATATCTTTTGGGGGTGTTAATTCTAGAAGTTCTTGTAGGTCTTCATAGAACCATTCAATTTCAGCTTCTTCAGCCTTACTGCTTAGGGCATAGACATGGATTACTGTGATATTGAGTGGTTTGCCTTGATAACGAACAGAGATCATTCTGTTGTTTTTGAGATTGCATCCAAGTACTGCATTTTGGACTCTTTTGTTGACTATGATGGCTACTCCATTTCTTTTAAGGGATTCTTATAAATTCTTCTAAGGATCCCCATGGAGTTAATAAAAACTTTTTTTTTTTTTTTTTGTCTGTTTGTTTGAGCTGACCAATCAAACCTGAGACTGAGAATTCCATGGCCCTCCACCCCTAGGGCCTAATAAAGACACACGCCTTGGGTCTTGCCACTCTTTCTAGCTGCACCTGTGCCTTGACCTACCTATGTGGCCCCTCAAGCCATGGAATACACTATCTCCAGAATCAGTGATTAGTAATCTATTTCATTCCCTTGTGGTCTTTTGCTGAACCAAGGGCCACCATCCAATACCCAAGCACTCTGCTTAACTTTGTTATTGTTGTTCAGTCACACAGTTGTGTCTGACTCTTTGTAATCTCATGGACTGAAGCACACCAAGGTTCCCTGTTCTTCACAATATCTTGGAGTTGACTCAAACTCATGTCCATTGAACAGGTGATACCATCCAACCATCTCATTTTCTATTGTCCTCTTCTCCTCCTACCTTTAATCTTTCCCAGCATCAGGGTCTTTTCCAATGAGTCAGTTATTTGTAACAGGTGGCCAAAATGTTGGAGCTTCAGCATCAGCACCAGCCCTTCCAAAGAATATTCAGGGTTGATTTTTTTTTTTTTTTTTTTTTTTAGGATTGACTGGTTAGATCTCTATGCTGTCCATGGGACTCTTAAGAGTCTTTTCCATCACCACAATTTGAAAGCAACTATTCTTCGGCACTCAGCCTTCTTTATGGTCCGACTCTCACATGCATATGACTATTAGAAAAACTAGAGCTTTGACTAGACTGACTTTTGTTGGCAAAGTGATATCTCTGCTGTTTAATATGCTATCTAGATTTGTCATAGTTTTCCCTTCAAGAGTCAGAGGTCTTTTAATTTCACGGTTGCAATCTCCATCTGTAGTGATTTTGGAGCCCAAGAAAATAAAGTCTTTCACTGTTTCCATTTTTCTCCATCTATTTGCCATGAAGTGATGGGACTGGATGACATGATCTTAGTTTTTTGAATGTTGAATTTTAAGCCAGCTTTTTCACTTAACTTACATGATAATTTAACATAAATCACAACACTACCTAATAAAAGTTTTGCGACAATTAAGATGATTCACATATGACCTTAGCAGAGTGTCTGACACATCTTAAAAATTAAATATGTATTAGCTATTATACTGTAATTCTGCCTATAAGAATAGTGGATCACAATATGGTAATAAGTGACTCAGCTTTGGAATACAATACATACTTGAAATAATAAATATAGATATAATATCTTTCCTAATTAAAAAACACTAACCATGTCTACTCAAAAGTACTTGTGTACCACTCCTATAAGTGTCTTGTGATCTCACAGAAGTTGTGCCCATTTACCTTCTGTTTTCCAAGGTAAATCTTTATTCTATAGAAACAGTCAAGAGCCTAGCTCAGAATTAGCAGGGCAAGAATCTGAATGTTTGGGTGTTCCACTGCTATTTACTCTCCAAGAGTATTATTTATGCATAATTTATGCATAATTATTTTGCATAATTTACAAAGAATTATGTAACAATTGATTGAATATTTGTTTACTAAATTAAGGACATTATATTTTTAAAACTTTTTCTTCAGGAAAAAGAAAAAAAAAAGACAAAAACAAGAAGATTAAGAATTGAAGAATACTGTTGTGGATAGTTGGAAATATACAGCAATAAGAGAGAGGCACATAAATCACCAAGACTGCATGCTGATTTCTGTTAAATCCCCCAAATATGATAATTATTAGGCAATTTAAAAAATATTCCATTCCCATTGTGTGATTGTTTTTGTTCTTATTCCATGGCTATTATCTCTCTGTTCTTTTGCAAGTAAATCAAACTTTGACATCTGACTTTGTAATCATACTCTCTAGAACTTATTCAGTCAGTTCAGTTCAGTCGCTCAGTCGTGTCTGACTCTTTGGGACCCCATGAATCGCAGCACGCCAGGCCTCCCTGTCCATCACCAACTCCCAGAGTTCACTCAAACCCATGCCCATCAAGCCAGTGATGCCATCCAGCCATCTCATCCTCTGTCGTCCCCTTCTCCTCCTGCCCCCAATCCCTCCCAGCATCAGGGTCTTTTCCAATGAGTCAGCTCTTCACATCAGGTGGCCAAAGTATTGGAGTCTCAATTTCAGCATCAGTCCTTCCAATGAACACCCAGGACTGATCTCCTTTAAGATGGACTGGTTGGATCTCCTTGCAGTACAAGGGACTCTCCAAAGTCTTCTCCAACACCACAGTTCAAAAACGTCAATTTTACAGCACTCAGCTTTCTTAATAGTCCAACTCTCACATCCATACATGACCAGTGGAAAAGTCATAGCCTTGACTAGATGGACTTTTGTTGGCAAAATAATGTCTCTGCTTTTTAACATGCTATCTAGGTTGGTCATAACTTTCCTTCCTAGGAGTAAGCGTTTTTAATTTCATGGCTACAGTCACCATCTGCAGTGATTTTGGAGCCCCCCAAAATAAAGTCTGACACTGTTTCCACTGTCTCCCCATCTATTTCCCATGAGGTGATTGAACCAGATGCCATGATCTTAGTTTTCTGATTGTTAAGCTGAATGTTAAGCTTTAAGCTAGAACTTATTAGATTCAGTTTTTTGCCTGTTCTAAAAATGGTATTTTTTAAAGTACTGCCTTCTGTCTACTGAAGATCAAATGCAGCAAAACTCTCTGACCTTTGAAAATGTGGGTGTAATAGTCAGATTGAAGGACAGAAATAAAAAAGGAGATGGACGAAATTAAACTATTTTTGATGACAAGGTTTAATCTTTCTATAGTTGCAAATATGCAGGAAAGTTTTCCTTGCTTTCCAAGGTCATTAAGCAACAGAATAGAGATAAAGTCAGACTAACTCTATCTGTCATCTCTGGATGAAGAATTTCCATCAGTCTGGCCGTTCAACCACATACCATGTGCATGACTTTAGGAGAACCCCTCTTGTCTGTCTTGGAAGTATGACTATTTGGCTTGATAATTTTTTTTTTTTTCCTTTCAAAGGGAATTCTATTTCTAGGATTACATTTTAGGAGGTGATTTACTGCAAGGATCCCAGGAGTGTTTAAACACCTGTTAATACCATATTCTTATTGTAGGTGAGAAAAGAAGACATATAGTAGGCAGAAGAAGGTTGATCAATAAGCATGAAGAGATTGAGTCTGTCTCTCCCACTCCTTCTTCCAATCTTATAAATTGGTTTTATGGCTTGTGCGTGTTGCTTTTTCAAAGCGTTTATAATTCCTCTGCATGAGCAGAAATGTGTGAAGGATGTTCTTGAGAGGTTGTGAATTATTTCTGTAAAGAACAATGTGTTAAATGAGTCCTTCCTATGCCCAACTCCTGTCTCCTGAGTATAAGTCTTCATGGGGTAAGACATGACTCACAGTGAAAGGAGAGGAGAGGGCTGTGGAGACCTGGGTCACTCGTGTGTTTTGAGAAGAGGATGTGCTAGGTAGTGTTAGTCACTCAATCATGTTCTACTCTTTGGAACCCCGTAGACTGTGGCCCACCAGGGTCCTGTGTCCATGGAATTGTCCAGTCAAGAATACTGGAGGGGTAGCCATTCACTTCTCCAGGGGATCTTCCCCACTCAGAGATTGAACCTGGGTCCCCTGAATTGAAGAAGATTCTTTACTATCTGAACCACCAGGTAAGCTCATGTTCGGTAATGCTGAGATCAAAGTAAAATAGATGATGGCAGAGAAAGGGAAACAGATGTGGGCTTCATAGTTTAGGAGCAAAGCCAGATGTGTGCTGGAAACCCAAAAAAAGATGAAGTGCAAGGACCGTATGCAAGACTGGGGTCTAAACTATGATCTTCCTGCCATATGGTTGCTTTAGTGGGTAAAGCAGTTGCATGGATACAAACAATAATTTTACTGATCTAAAATTATTCTGTACCAAATTATAAAATATCCCTTCACCTGTGTAAAGAGCATTGTCTGAGAGGTATCCTACTTCCCAGAGGATCCTCATTTAAAATGAAAATAATTTAGCTTATCCAACCATTTTTATTCATTTCTTTTTATGAGATCAAAACACTGAGCGGGACTTCCCTGGTGGTGCAGTGGGTAAGAATCCACCTGCCAATGCAGAGGGCGCAGGTCAGTCTCTGGTCTAGGAAGGTTCACGTGTCATGGCACAGCTAGGCCTGTGCTGCACAACTGCCGAGGCCCATGTGATCTAGACTGGGCAAGCCACAGCTTCTGAGCCTGCATGCTGCAACTCCTGGAACCCGAGACTCTGTGCTATCCAAATGAGAAGATGGTGCACCGCAGCGAGGAACAGGCTCCACTCTCCATGACTAAGAAGGCCTACACAAAGGAATGAAGACCTAGAGCGGTCAAACATAAATACATTAATTAATTAAATAAACTTTGCCACGGCTTTAGAAACAGAAAGCAAATGATTTCCTGGAAAAATAAAGATGTAGCTATACATTAAAACACACACACAGAAACTATTACTATAGAGATATCACCAGACTTGGGGTCTAAAACTGTTCTATCAAGTACTAGCTATTTGACATTGAGCAAGTTAATTCCCCTTTTCTATTTTATATAACAAGGAGCATTATAAAGTCTTTTTGACAGTAATATAAATTAGAGGCCACTGTTAAATTTACTACTACCAAATTGATATTCAACATATTAGGTGAAACTCTGAATAAAAGCAGGCTTCCCTTGTGGCTCAGCCGGTAAAGAATCTGCCTGCAACGTGGGAGACCGGGATTTGATCCCTGGGTTGGGAAGATCCCCTGCAGAAGGGAACGGCTACCCACTCCTATATTCTGGCCTAGAGAATTCCATGAACTGTATAGCCCATGGGGTCACAGGAGTCAAACACAATTGAGCAACTTTCACTTGAATAAAAACAGCTATTGAAACAGAGCAGGATGACATTGTCCTTGCCCGCTCCACCCCGCCCCCAACATGTCCTCTGCCATCCTTTTGCCTGTGGAAAACTATAGTCAAAAAATGAGCTGAATTAGAGAAGTGAGAAATGCTGAAACAAAGGAAAACAGTCTAAGGAGACTAAATAATAATGATGTATTAATAAAGCATAGTCAAGGACCTTTAGTTCTTTCTCGAGGGTTATAGATAATATGCTGAGACATATCCTGTGAGCTGTCTTATAGACACCAAAACAGCATTTGGAGAAGTGAACTACATGATGACAGGACTTTACCCAGGGCTTGAGCTGCCACAATTCTGCAAAGAAATAGGAACAAGTGCACCCCAGAATTGAAGATTAACTATATCTAAAACAACCAAGATGATGCTAGTCAGACCACTGATGACCAATTTGAAGATGATTGTTAGAGATGACTGTTAACATTTCTACATGTAACCATGTAACCTCCCCACTGCAACTCTGTCTATAAAAGCTCTCATCCCTTTGGCAGGGGTGGGGGAGTCTGCCTTTGGACAGATGTCTGCCACCCTCCCCTCCAGGTGCTGGCATCTGAAATAAAGCAAACTTCCCTTTCCAACAACCTGGCCTATTTACTGGCTTTTGAGTAGCAAGCAGTCTGACCCCCATGCATACCTTTTGATAACACTATGATTATATAGGACAAAACAACAGTTGGGTAAAAGAGAGGGTATATTACTGTAGCCAAGAGCTAGAGAATACAAGATGGCCAGATAGAGACCAGAGATGTGCCAAAAAAATGCACCAAATGTGTCCTTTAAAACAAGCAAGAACCTATGGGGCTCCTGGGTATGAAACCTACTTTGTATCCCCTATTTTTGTTTGTACAAAATAGGTTTCATTGAGCCTCCTTGAAGGCGGGAGAAGGGGACAACAGAGGATGAGATGGTTGGATGGCATCACCAACATGATGGACATGAGTTTGAGTAGGCTCTGGGAGTTGGTGATGGACAGGGAAGCCTGGTGTGCTGTAGTCCATGGGGTCACAAAGAGTCAGGAGTCAGACATGACTGAGTGGCTGAAATGGACTGGAGCTTCATTGACATTCCCTGAGTTCCAAAGGGTAGGTTCAAACAGTTGCTAATCAGAGAAGGGAGAGGATGCCGAGACAGGGGAGAAGCAGACTAGAATAGAGTAGCCTTCAGGCAGGATCCTATTTCAAAGGATAGATATAACATATCTTTGAGCTCTTCTGCAGAACTAAAATCCCCAACAAATGGGAGTTTAACTATTTGATGAAGCATTCTTCATTCCAGAGAAGATCACAATTCGATAAACTCCAAAACACTCATAGGCAAGTCTGGCTCACTCTCTTACGAGATCACATGGCTTGACAGTGGCATGTGGTCGGATCAAGGATACTGGCAGTGCAGTCCTGAGAGGTGCAATGTATTGGCTTAAGTCCTCTTGGAGTAGGTCACTGTTGGCTCTTCCATAGAGCCTATAGCGTTACCACAGAGACAGCAGACTCCAGGACTGAGCCAACTCATGGCAAACTATTGGGACACAGCTCCATCCATCAGCAGAAAATTAGACTAAAGATTTACTGAGCATGGTCCTGCCCACCAGAGGAAGTTTTCCTCTCAGCCAGTCACTCCCATCAAGAAGCTTGCACAAACCTTTTTTCCTCATCCATCAGATTACTAAGGGACTAAATTTTGAAAGTTCTCATCACAAGGAAAAAATGATAACTGTGAATGGTGATAGATGCTAACTAAACTCATCATGGCATATAACTTGCATACACACACACACACACACCACAATCACAGAAAACTAACCAGAATGATCCATGGATCACAATCTTGTATAACTCAATGAAACTATAAGCCATGCCATGCAGTGCTACCCAAGATTGATGGGTCACTGTGGAAAGTTCTGACAAAATGTGGTCCACTGAAGAAGGGAATAGCAAATCACTTCAGTATTCATACAACAGCAAAAAGACACTGAAAGATGAGCCCCCAGTTTAGTAGGTGTCTAATATGCTCCTGGGAAAGAGCAGAGAAATAGTTCCATAAGGAATGAAGAGGCTGAGCCATGCAAAGATGGGCACAAGGAAGGACAGAAATGATAAGAACCTAACAGAAGCAGAACAGATTAAGAAGATGTGGTAAGAATACAATTGTATTAATATCTGTATATTAATATTTATTATTAATATTAATATATTTTAATATATTTATTATATTTATATATATAATTAATATATAATAATATTAATATATATTAATATTAATAATTGTAATAATTGTACAAAAAAGATCTTGATGACCCAAAGAGCCACAATGGTGTGGTCACTTACCGCCAAACATCGTGCAGTGTGAAGTCAAGTGGGCCTTAGGAAGAGTTACTACGAGCAAAGCTAGTGGAGATGATGGAATTCCAGCTGAGCTGTTTCAAATCCTAAAAGACAATGTTGTTAAAGTGCTGCACTCAATATGCCAGCAAATTTGGAAAAACTCAGCAGTATCCACAGGACTGGAAAGGGTCAGTTTTCATTCCAACTCCAAAGAAAGTCATTGCATTCCATTGCCAAAGAATGTTCAAATCACCACACAATTGCGCTCATTTCACATGCTATCAAGATAATGCTCAAAATCCTTTAAGGTAGGCTTCAACAGTACATGAACTAAGAGATTCCAGATGTACAAGCTGGATTTAGAAAAGGTAGAGGAGCCAGAGGTCAGATTGTCAACATCACTGAATCATAGAAGAAGCAAGAGAAATCCAGAAAAATAGATATTTTGCTTCATTGACTATGTTAAAGCCTCTGACTGTGAGGATCACAACAAACTGGAAAATTCTGAGATGGGAATATTAGGCCACCTTACTTGTCTCCTGAGAAACTTGTATGCAGGTCAAGAAGCAACAGTTAGAACCAGACATGGAGCAATGGACTGATTCAAAATTGGGAAAGGAGTATGCCAGGACTGTAATATTGTCACCCTGCTTATTTACTTATATACAGAGTACATCATGAGAAATGCTGGGTTGAATGAATCACATGCTAGAATCAAAATCACCATTATAAATATCAGTAACTTCAGATGTACAGATGGCTCCACCTTAATCGCAGAAATTGAAGAGGAATTAAAGAGCCTCTTGTTGAAGGTGAAAAAATGAGAGTCAAAAAACCGGCTTAAAACTCAAGATTCAGAAAACTAAGATCATGGCACCTGGTCCCATCACTTCATGGCAAATAGATGGGGAAACAAAGGAAATTGAGACAGACTTTATTTTCCTGGGCTCCAAAATCACTGCAGTGACTACAGCCACCAAATTAAAATACATTTGCTCCTTGGAAGAAGAGTTATAACAAACTCAGTGTATTAAAAAACAGAGACATCACTTTGCCAACTTAGGTCCATATAAAAGTAGGTGTTAATCTCAGTTGTGTCTGACTCTTTGTGACTCCATGGTCTGTATCCTACTAGACTCCTTTTTCCATGAAATTCTCCAGCAAGAATACTGGAGAGGGCTGCCCTTCCCTTCTCCAGGGTATCTTCCTGTCCCAGGGGACCAGAGCCAGGTCTCCCACATTACAGGCAAATTCTTTACCACATGAGCCACAGGGAAGCCATAGAATCACAACCATGGTTTTTCTCTGTGTGTGTTAGTTGCTCAGTCATGTCCAGCTCTTTGTGATGCCATGAACTGTGGCTCACTAGCCTCCCCGTCCATGGAGTCTCCAGTCAAGAATGCTGGAGTCTGTTGCCCTTTCCTTCTCCAGGGTACCTTCCCGACCCAGTATCAAACCTGGGTCTCCTACATTGCATGCAGAATTTTTACCACCTGAGCTAGCAGGGAATCAAGGTTTGTCCAGTAGTCATGTACAGATTTGAGACTTCGACCATACAGAATGTTGAGTGCCAAAGAATTGATGCTTTTGAAATTTGGTGCTAAAGACTCTTGAGTGCCCCATGGACAGCAAGGTCAAACAAGTCAATCCTAAAGGAAACCAACCCTGAATATTCTTTGGAAGAACTGATGGTCAATCTGAAGCTCCAGTACCATGCTCTAGATGTGAAGAGCTGGCTCACTGGAAAATACCCTGGTGCTGGGAAAGACTGAGGGCAGAAAGAGAAAGGGGTGACAGAGGATAAGATGGTTGTATGGCATCATTAACTCGATGGACATGAGTTTGAGCAAACTTTGGGGGGCAGTGAAGGGCAGGGAAGCTTGGTGTGCTGCAGTCCATGGGTTTGCAAAGAGTCAGATGGGACTTAAGGACTGAGCAGCAACAGGAGAACACAGAAGCTCAGCAGGAGATCACCTGAGGCCAGACTAAAGGAGTGCCGGCTCTGCACACACCCTGACCCTTATCAGCAATCCAGCCCATAAACCATTTCTATAAAACTCCTCACCAAACCCACCCTAATGTGGGACCACATTTTTTGAATACCTAAGCCCATTGTATCCACATTTGCTGGCAACACAACAAAACTATTCTCTTCTACTTCCCCAAAAACTCTGTCTTCAAGATTCAACACTGGTGCACAGAGGTCAAATTTGGGCTTCAGCCTTACAATTTATTCATTGTGACTTTCAAACTTGTGGGCACTCTTTCATGTATGTCTTTCAGTTTGACCTTGGACTACAACTGTCCCCCACAGTGACAGTAAAGAATTAAGTTTGCCATATTTAGGTTAATATGCAGTTCTAATCTTTGACATTATGGTAAGAAGATTCCTGTATGATACTTTAATATTTTTTCTTAGCGGAGAGAGAAAAAAAAAACAAACTGGAATCCAATTTCTATCTCTTCACTGACCTTCAGGATGTCCATTAGGAGTTAAGTTATATACCGCTTTAGCAATAAATTAGGAGATAAGAGTAAGGTACTGTAGTTAAAAGTGAAAACAGTGGGTGAGCAATAATTTCTTTCTATGGTTCACTCCTCCGTATATCCTTCAAACACTAATTAACAAAAGTCATAGATTTACCTTGCTTGATGAAACAGTTCAATTAAAGTTCAGCTATAGTTTAAATGTAATGAATGGCTTAAGAGTGGAGATTTTGTGACAGGACATTATTTTAATATTATAGGGAGATAAAATAAAGTACAGCAAATTCTCTGTCATAGCAGGCTTATTTATAATAAATCCTTGGGAAATTTCATTTCAGTTTACCTGTACTCCTAATTAAGAGTAAAGAAGCATGCTTTTCTAACAGATAGTATTGAAGTCACTCACTTTACTCCAATGATATTTGACTCTTAGAGCTATCTGAACTTAGAATGTTTACAAGAAATGTATAATGATAGCAGTCATTCAATATTCATGCAAAAAGATCTAGCATTTAGCAGTTCCATTTGCTTCATTGCTGATACAGATAATAAGGCCTCTCTCTCAAGAGTTAGTGATAGTGTGGAAAGCAGAAAGTCATAAAGAAGTAATAGGAAAAGTTGTTGTTCCTTAATATTGTAAATGCATAGAAAAGTCCTAGAGGGAGAAACACCAGTGTTGGAGTTTGGAAGAAGGGATATAAACAGAACTGCATCAACATTATGGAGAGCAGGAAATAGGGAAGGAGGCAGACATAGTAAAGAAAATTTCAGCAAATATGAAAATGGATTAGAGCAGACAACACAGAACATGGTAGCAGACTCAATTATTCCTTGTTCATAAAGAATTGCTTATTCACTCTTTTTCATAATTTTACTGATATTTTGCAAGATCTATGTAAGGCATCTGTAAATGGTCTTTATTTGTTAGGTTATGTTATGTGTAATAGTGTATCATCACATGATATCTTGAAAATAAATTGAATTTATCAAACACTTGAAAATTAAATATGGAATAACTCTAATAATTGGCATCTTATGTGCAATATTAAAATTATGCTATTAGCAAAACTTTGTGAAATAAAGTTTCAGAAAGCCAAAGTCTAGTCATATCTTAAAAAGCTCAAAAATATGTCAGTAGTAATTCACTCATATTTCACATTCTAGTAGGATTACTGTGTGGAGTGAGAGAGAAAAGAGAATAAAGGAAATAATGCTTGTTTGGGTAGGTATGAAGCAAAATGGTTTCAGAAAAGCACCCCTATTACTCCTTATAAAACAGAATAACTGCTACACCTCAGGAAACTTGTAGGTAAAAATTAATCAGGCTGATCTCTCTTCAGGTCCATAAATCTCAGTAAACATGGCAATGAGACTGGTTAGTCAGAAAGTGTCCTTCAGTGCTTTGGATATATTTCCTTCAGTGCTTTGGATATATTTCCAGTCCTCAATGCACTTTGATCATCTTATCTCAATTTAAAATTCTTATTTATTATGAAAGATAGCTTCTATGGATACTGTGTTAATTTCTGCTTTAAATTTTAAAACATTTATTGCTTCAAGAACTCCGATTGAGATACACAGATCAGAACAAAGGCCAAATTAATCAGCTATTTACTTACTGAATATTTACATGTGAAGGAAAATCAGGAAGACATGAGGGAGTCCACTATGTGAATTTTAGGTGTCTATATGTAGAAGACCTCAGAAGAGCAGTATTTCTTCATTTATTCCCAACAAATCCCACACTTTTTCCTCCATTATGTGATCTTTATTCTGATAAAAATAATGTCAAATATTCTTAATTTACCACACTTACAGTATTGACAATAATATCCTTCAGAGAGGTTCTATAACTATTTGTAGATAGCAGACAGTAACACTCTCTTTTCTTTAGTAACTGATGAAGGCTAATGGTTGCATTTAGACTAGAATTTAGATTCACTCAGCTTTGACATTGTGGTGAAGGATATTTAACTGGCCTTTGCAGATCAGAGAATAATTTCGAGCGAGAGACGATACATCAGAGCTGGCGATGGGAGGCTCAGGAGGCAGAATAAATGCCTTTTTATAGACTCTCGGTTATGTCAATTAAAGACTAATATATTCTTTAAACTTCTTGAGAGTAAGACTTCTTACTGTTTTGGACTGCGGTGATGGGTTTTTCTTAATATCTGAACACTGAAAAATGTTGTGATATTTAGATACTATAGTAGTGTCTGTATATTAAATTGTAAGTGTGATTTTGTCAAATTTAAATTTTTTAATGTGAGCTATTCCCTCAGAGAGCCTCTAGATGAAAGTGAAAGAGGAGAGTAAAAAAGTTGGCTTAAAACTCAACATTCAGAAAACTAAGATCATGGCATCTGGTCCCATCACTTCACGGCAAATAGAGGGGGAAACGATGGAAAGAGTGACAGATTTCATTTTGTTGGGCTCCAAAAATCACTGTAGATGGTGACTGCAGTCATGAAATTAAAAGATGCTTACTCCTTGGAAGAAAAGTTATGATGAATCTAGAAAGCATATTAAAAAGCAGAGACATTACTTTGTCAACAAAGGTCCGTTTAGTCAAAGCTTTGGTTTTTCCAGTGGTCATGTATGGATGTGAGATTTGACTGTAAAGAAAGCTGATCACCAAAGAATTGATGCCTTTGAACTGTGGTGTTGGAGAAGACTCTTGAGAGTCTGTCCCTTGGACAGCAAAGATAGCCAACCAGTCCATCCTAAAGGAAATCTGTCCTGAGTATTCATTGGAAGGACTGATGTTGAAGCTGAAACTCCAGTGCTTCCGACACCTGATGTGAAGTACTGACTCATTTGAAAAGACCCTGATTCTGGGAGACATTGAAGGCGAGAGAAGAAAGGGGGACAGAGGATGAGATGGCTGGATGGCATCACCAACTCAGTGGACATGAGTCTGAGTAAGCTCCGGGAGTTCGTGATGGACAGGGAGGCCTGGTGTGCTGCAGCCCATGGGGTTGCAAAGAATAGGATACGACTGAGCGACTGAATTGAACAGAACTGGTTCCCTCAGCACTATGCTCAGAAAGAGATTATAGAGAATTGGTATAAATTCTTCCTTAAATGGTTGTAGATTCACCGTTGGACACACCTGAAGCTGGTGCTTTCTGTTTTCAACCAGTAGTTATTGATTCAATTTCTTTAATAGATATAGGTCTCTCAGGTTGTCTATTCCTGCTTGTATAAATTATGGCAGATCATGACTTTCAAGAAATCTGTCTGTTTCATCTTAGGTTTTCTAATTTACAAACATAGACTTGTTTATAGTATTAATGTATTGTTATTTTAATTTACATGGGGACTGTAGTGATGTTATATTTTATTTATTAGTAACTTGTGTTCTCAATTTTTTTTCTCTCTCTCTCCTTATTCTGGACAGAGGTTTATTGATTTTATTAATCTCTGCAAAGAAACACCTCTTGGTTTTGTTGATTTTCTCTATTGATTTCCTCTTTTATTTTCATTTATTCTTGCTCTCATTTTTTTTACTTACTCTGTCCTACTTACTTCTTTGTTGTTGTTGCCAAAAGTAGTTTTGGTGACTGCTTTTAGATCTTTCCTCTTTTCTCTTTTATGCATCCAACACTCTAAATTTCCTCCTAAGCACTACTTTCACTGCATCTCACAAACTTTGACAAACTGCTCACATTTTAATTTAGTTCAAAGCCATTTAAAATTTCTCCTGAGAAGTCTTAATTGATCCATATGTTATTTAAATTTTGCAGTTTGTCTCTACATGTTGCAAGATTTTCTAGTTATCTTCTTGTTATTGATATCTAGTTTAATTCCATTTTGGCCTGAGAGGAGACAGTGTTTGATTTTCCTCTGCTAGGTACCCAAAGCAATTTATATCTACTATTTATTGCAGGAACCTTGTTGAGCTTGTGGTAAATCTCACAAACAGCAGGGTCCCCTGAACGACTGGGGCCTCTGGAGGTTTTAACTCACGGAATGATCCACACCTCTGTCTGGGTCTCAACAGCGTGCCAATCACAGTTAGGTTTTCCTACCCTGACAGAAGTTCTCCGGGAGGTTTCTGCTGCTGAGGTTTCTGCTCCAATAAGCTGTGATTTCCTGTAATCACTTCTCTCTCCGATCTCAGGAGTAGTGGTTTCACTATTTCCTCCCTTTATAATTCCAGAAAGAATTGTTGGCTTTTTAGTCTATAAAACTTTTTTGTCAGAATGGAGCAGAGCTTTCCAAACTCTTTACACGTGGAGCAAGAAACTGGTCGTGTCCTCCTGGTATTTCCTTATTCCTTCCTTTATCTTCTCTTTTTGAAGTCATGTGTGTGTGTTGTGAACAACTATTGCTAGATCATTTTTCATCTACTCTCATCCTTTATTTGTTTTTCTACTTTCCATTGAATATACAGAATTATCTTGCTGGTTAACATCATAATTCTGTTTTGAATCTACTAATTAACCCTACTTGCATCCATTTTTCTCTGTCTAATTCTAAATGTAGTAATAGGTATATCTTCCTCTTCAGAGGAAGTGTCTTAGTTATTTGTCACTTCCCTTACTTCGTGCCTTGTGGGTATCTAGATCTAGAGTTTTAGTTTAAGATTGTTATAAACATATTCTTTTGTTGTTTTTGCAACTTTGCAAACGGAATGCTTTCCTAAGTTCATTACTTATCTTTGCATACCATTTATTTTGACATATCCTTCTGAGTTGTTTGCTACTGAATGGAGCTATTCTTGTAGACCACTTTTCAGGAAATAAAATTGTGCTTTACTATTCTGATTCCATATATTATTGTTTATTTTTGCAGTCAATATTATTTTTTTGCAGTCAATGTTATTTCTCAAAAAAAAAAAAAAAAAAAACCAAAGAAAACTTTCTTTCATTTTCATGTATAATAGTGACTTTTTGAGGAGTCTTTTTTATTATCTTATCCTTTTTAAGTTTACAATATAAGAGTATGCACTGTATCCATTTACTTTTGGGGAGACATGCCAATTTTATTCTAATTATTACAATGTTAGTATATTATGTGTTTTTTTTTAATCATTCCTTCTTTTGTGATTATCCTTAAATTTCACTCATGTGATATTTACCAATCTGTGTGCCAAGAGAGTTTTGGCTTTTCATGTTTTAACAGTTATTTCCTTTTTTTTTTTTTTCAAGAAAAATCCCCTTTGTTTACTAATTTCTCTGCTCTTCGGTGATTTCTATTGTAAAAAATATCAATGTTTCTATTTCTATGACATTCCATTGTTTTAACTTTTCATCTCTTTCAGCTTTCATGATGCCTCTTGCCTGACTACATTAGTTTGAATTAGTGTGCATTAATTTGAATATTTTGTAATAGCATCCTTTACACCATTTGAAGAAATCTTTTATTGTACCATTTAAAATTTTTACCTTAATTTCTAACTCTTCTGTTTTTGATACTGATTTAAAAAATATATATATATTTACTGGGAAGGGTGGAGGAGAGCTCATTTTCCTTATAAGTCTTAAGTCTTCCCATTTTATTAAACATTTAGTCTTAATGTTTTGAAAATAAATGGTTGCATTTGTTCTCAGTGAGCCTCAGAATATTTGGCTTTTGATAAAATAATTTCATATTTTCATGTTTTAACTGATATGTTTTATGCTTCTGTGCTTTAAATGTACAATTTTTTACATTTGATTATTGCCTTACCTTCCCCCCTCCCACCCTGTCCTTGGCTTACTTTCACTGAGTTGTCCTTGCCTTTCTGTATTTCTCTTTCTGATCTGTGTCCTTGTCTGAAAGTTTGGCAGTTGTATTATGATTTTTTTTTTTAATTCTCCTAGTGTTTGACATCTTCTCTTTAACTGATATATACAAAATGCCATTTCCATGGTAGTGTATCTACACTACATAATGTACTGCTTCCAGTTAAACAGCTTCATTTCCTATACATTTTCCTTCACCTAAGAGTTATAATTTTCTGAAAATCTCTATTTTCTATTTTTCTTTGTACAGGTTTATGGTTTATGTTTTCCTGCTATGTTTAGACCAATAATCAATTTTCCTTTTAATATACATTCTCTGCTCCAATAAAAATATTAATCTCTTATAAATTCTCATTTATATATTATTTATTATTATTATTTATCATTTTAAGACATTTTATTTATTGTGAAATTAATTACTTCTGTTTTTTCTACTCCTTTTTTTAAACTTTGAGATAAGTCTTCTAGTTTAACTGTTTTCATTCAGTTCCAATAGTTGAGCATTATTTTTGCCTTTTAAGGTACAGTGTTCATGTATTTTCTGTTTTGGGGAAATATGACTATAATATTCTAGAGTGATGCCCTTGTTATTGCTTTTTTCATGCAAGAAGTATTTCTATCTGTAAGTTTGTAAAGTTTAATGTATATCCTGGTGGTTAAAGCATTTCATCAGAAACTTTCATGCATATATTATAGATATATGTGTACATACATGTATGTGTATATATACACGGGCCTGGCCTGGCGGCTCAGCAGTACAGAATCCTTCTGTCCACTCAGGAGATGCAGGTTCAATCCCTGGGTGGGAAGTTCCCCTGGAGAAGGAAATGGCAACCACTCCAGTGTTCTTGCCAGGAACACCCCATGGGCAGAGGAGCCTGGCGGGCTACAGTGCACAGGGTCCCAAGAGTTGTAAACTATTGGTAAAGTCTCCTTCCATCCTAGGGAGGGCTCCTGGATTATCTTTTTTATTGCTGATTTTAAGAATTGGTTGGCTCTTTCTACTTTTCCTGAAGATCGAGGCCTTGAGGTGCAATGGAGATAATAAGTAATGCCCAATGCTTTAGAGACCCCTTGGGTTACCTTAGAAGTAAATGATATCCCACTATCACTTTGTAATGACCTTGGCAGACAAAATCTTGGAATGATTTCATGCAGCGGTTTATTTTTTAACCACTTCCTCAGCCTTCTCAGTTCAGGTGGGAAAACCTTTAATCCATCCTGTGAATGTATCTATCATGACTTATATGTATTTATACCCTTGAGAAACTGGCATTTGGGTGAAGTCCATCTTCCATTCCGCTCCTGGGTAGATCCCACATAATTGGATGGGCTGAGCCAGCTGGGGTCTTTGAGCTCCCTGGAGGTTGTTTAATTGGCACGTGGGACAAAAGGAAATCACTTGCCTTATAGTTGTTTGGAGGCCTGTTCCTCTGAAGCACCATTCTAGTAAACTTTGGAGGGCTTTCTCCCCTAAATGAGTGGTTGAATGTAGGGAGTTAATCAACTTCCATTGGAGGTTCCCAGGCAGAAAAAGGAGTCCCTGTTTTTGGAACCACCCCATATGATCTTGAAAGTCCTCACTCTTAGCTTTAAGAGTCTTACCTTCAGTATATGAAGGAGTTTCTGCAAACTAATCTGCTAAGGTGGCAACCCCTATAGGTCATGGTTCTGTAATGCTGCTCTCTTAGCTGTCTGATCAGCTTCTTGGTTCCCTCGTGCCACTTCCACGCTCTCTTTTTGGTGCCCTTTACAGTGGGAGACTGAAACCTCAGCGGGCAGATGAACTGCCTCCAAAAGCCTAAGGATTTGATCACCATATTTGACTGGGGACCCTCGGGTGGTCAAGTGGCCCCTTTCTTTCCAAATAGCAGCATGTGCATGTAGCACCAGAAAGGCATACTTGGAGTCGGTGTAAATGGCCACTCTTTTTCCTTTTCCCAGCTCTAAAGCTCGAGTCAGGGCTATGAGCTCAGCTAATTGGGCTGAAGTACCTGGTGGCAAAGGTTTAGCCTCTATGGTCTCAAAACTGGAGAATACTGCATATCCAGCTCTTCTTTTTCCATCCAAGACAAAGCTGCTTCTATCAATATACCAGATTTCCTCAGGATTGGTCAGAGGATATCCTGACAATCCCTCTCAGGGTTTTGTCCAATTGTCCAAGGTTTCTAGGCAAGAGTGAAAGGGGGTGAGAGCCCTCAGGGGCAGGCAGGATGGTGGCTGGTTCAAGAACCTCACAAGGGGATATAATCAGGCCTGGATTTTCCATCAGCACTATTTGGTATCTGAGGATTCTTTGATCACACATCCAAAAATGGCCTCTCCCATTTAAGAGTTGTTTCACTTGGTGGCTGGTAAAAATAGTTAGTTTGTCCCCCAAAGAGAGCTTTAAAGCATCTTCTATCAAGATTGCAATAGTGGCAAGATTTTGAAGGCAGGGAGGCAAGCCTCAGGTGGTTGGGTCGAGCCTCTTGGATAAGTAAGCTACAGGCTGAGGCTCAGGTCCCAATCTTTGAGTTAACACTCCCAAGACTCTTCCTTCTTTTTCATGGACATAAAGCTAGAATGCTTTTGCTGGCTCTGGCAACCTCAAGGCAGGTGCTTGAGTTAAGGCTTGTTTTAGTTTAGCCTCCACCTTCTTTTGAGGAGTTCCCCACATCAGTGGGATTGAATCATTGCATCCCTTCAAGCTTTCATATAAGGGCAATTAGACCATAGTTGGTTATCCAGATTATACAATACCCAGTTAGCCCCAGGAAACCTTGCAATTGTTTGTAAGTCCTAGGGGAGGGCAACCGGAGGGTTCCTTGTACCTGATCAGAGGACAGCCTCCTGGATCCGTCTGTAATCTTAACTCCCAGGTAAGTGACCTTTGTCCTAACCATCTGTGCCTTAGCATGGGAGACTTTATATCCCCTCTCTGCCAAAAAGTTTAGAACCTTAATTGCGTGTTGTTGGGCATTTTTCTCATCTGGAGAGCATATTAGTAGGTCATCTACACATTGTAATATTTTCCCATTAGGTCTGGGTCCAGATTTAGGAGATCCCAGCTAACAGCCTGCCCAAACATGTGGGGGCTATCTCTGAATCCCTAAAGTAATATTATCCAAGTAATCTGTTGGTGTCTTTCTCCTGGAGCGTCCCACTCAATGACAAAAAGTTATCATGATTCTTTAGCCAGTGATATGCAAAAGAATGCATGTTTGAGATCCAAGACTGTAAACCACTTGGCCCTGGGGGTGAGGGTGGGGGTTTCTCCCTAGATTACATAGGGATTGGGTACTGTGGGATTGAGGGGGACTACAGCTTCATTTATGATCCAGAGGTCTTGAACCATTCACCAGGTCCTGTCCTTTTTCTTTACAGGGAGGGTCGGGGTGTTACATGGTGAATTGGTGGGGACCAATATCCCACAGGCAAGGAATTTATTTACTAGAAGCTGTAGTCCTTCCCAAGCTTCTCTTCTGAGGGATATTGTTTCTGGTTTGGAAACAGAGTGGGATCTTGGAGGACAATGGTGACTGTTTCAGCTTGGTGGGCTCATCCAGGAGTCCCCTGGTCCCACACCTGGGGGTTAATTTTGTCCTTTCATAGTTTTTGATCCCTTCCTATTGGAGAAGGTGTAATGTGTTCCTCTGTAGTTACCAGAAGCTGTAGGGCTCTAGGAGCTGAAAAGTTTCCCATCACAAGTGTGGTCCCCAGTTTAGTGAGTATATCTCTTCCCAATAAGACAGTAGGATACTCAGGGACCACCAGAACCAGGTGGGAAAATATTTGTCCATCCCAGAAACAGAGAATTTCTCAGTGAATCTTTTAGCAATTGCTTTTCATGTAGCACCCAAATTGGTACAGGTTTGAGAGGAGAAAGCTTAGGATTAGGAGGTCAGGACAGAGCAGGTAGCCCTTGTGTCAACCAAGAAATCCTTGGACCTACCTGACACATCCAGTTGCACCTTGGCTCCAGCTCTGTGATGGCTACCTGTGACAGGCGGGCTGGCTGGAGTGGCCGCTTCAGTCCTGTTGAGCCACCGTGAGGGAAGGCTTGGCGCTTGACCTTAAGGCTCTTGAGTCCTGAGGGCAGAGCGCTGCCCAGTGTCCTAATCGGTGGTGTCTGTAGCAAGCTGCTCTAGGAGACATGTCATGGGTTGGACACTCTTTGGTCCAGTGTCTGCCTGTCTACAGATTAAGCATTTGTCTGATGCCTTGTCCTTCAAGGACTCAGGGCTTGCTGCAGGGCATCCCTGGAGGGCGGCCAGCAGCTGGGCATGTCTTCTCTCTTTCCTTTCTCGCTTCCCTGGGCCTTGGCCTCCCTCTCCTGCTCTCTGTTATAAAGGGTGTTGGTGGCTGTCTGTAGCGTCCTCAGTTCTGCCTCATTGTAGCAAAAATTTGAAGTGAGGGATGGGCCAGTGTTACAGTCCCATGTATGGACGGACCAGTGTCACAGCTCTGTGTTACAACTCAGTTTTATTTAGAAAGTAAAGGAAAACACATCCTCGAGGGTAAGGGTGGGTCTACCCAAAAGACCAGTGCAGAAGAGAAGTCCCCGGCCCAATTTTGGCTCCTCTTTATATATATATATATATTGTTTTTTGGGTTTTTTTTTTCTTCTTTCTCCTCCTCCTGAGCCTACCCTATGTAAACTGGGTTAGCCAGGAAGGCTGTTTGTTTTATCTGAGGTTTTCATTCTGGTCCTTGGATCTTCCTTTGTTCTATTTTCGTGGACTTTTCCCTTCTTTGCCTTTTAACCACTGCCATTCTGGACTCCTTTTTTCCTATTCTAACTACCTAACACTTTATTCTTTAAACTTTATTGCTTATGTCCCTATAGATATAAAAATAATTTTTCTAATAATATCAAAATATATAAATAAATGGAAATAAACATATTTTGTTTCATTGTTGTTAAGTAACTTGAATGAAAAAAAAAAACTTTCAAAAATAAATAGTACCTCACAGCTAGAATCACCATACTGCTAAGTTTTCGTGGATAAAATTGTGATGCTGGCATATAAACACTAATTTGCTTTGCCAAATCAGTTTGTTTACCACCTCTATTACATTGCTTACCACATGCTGAACACACATATACATGTATGTATTCTGTGTGTGTGGGCTTCTCAGGTGGGTCAGTGTAAAGAATATGCCTGCAATGCAGGCAACGTGGGTTTGATCCCTGTGTCAGGAAGATCCCCAGGAGAAAGAAATGGCAACCCACTCCAGTATTCTTGCCTGGAAAATTCCATGGACAGAGAATCATGGTAAGCTACAGCCCATGAGGTTGCAAAAAGAGTCAGACATGACTTAGAGACTAAACAGCAATTTGGTATGTATTTTTCTACCTATAAATATCTATTAATATTAGATCTATCTATATCTATAAAACTCCATTTCATTTATTTAGATTGAGATAAAAATCAACATGGAGACTTCCCTGGTAGCTCAGTCAGTAAGGAATCTGCCTGCAGTGCAAGAAACCAGGGTTCGATCCCTGGGTCAGGAAGATCTCCTGGAAAAGGAAATGGCAAACCACTCCAGTATCCTTGCCTGGAAAATCCCATGGACAGAGAAGCCTGGCAGGCTGAAGTCCGTGGGGTGGCAAACAAACAGGCATGACTGAGCCACACACACACACACATAATTAACATAAAACATTCTATTGGGTTTCCTTGGTACCTCAGCTGGTAAAGAACCTTCTACAATGCAGGAGACCTGGGTTCAATTCCTGAGTCAGGAAGATCCCCTGGAGAAGGAACAGGCGGCCCGCTCCAGTAACTTCAGGCTTCCCTGGTGACTCAGACGGTAAAGAATCTGCCCACATGGCAGCAGACCTGGGTTCAGCCCTTGGGTTGGGAAGATCCCCTGGAGAAGGGAATGGAAACCCATTCATTATTCTTGCCAGGGGAATCCTCATGGACAGAGGATCCTGGCGGGCTACAGTCCATGGGGTCACAAAGTGTCACACATGACTTAGCACATGAGCCCATTCTATTAATTTTAGGTGTACAACATAATGATATATGTGTGTGTGTGTGTGTGTGCATGTGTATATATATATATATATGCAAGTTACATACCATGATGAGTTTAGTTAACATCTATCACCATTCACAGTTATAATTTTCTCCTTGTGATGAGAACTTTCAAAATTTATTCCCTTAGTAATCTACAAATATGCAATACTGTTAACTATATTCATCATGCTGTGTATTACATCCTCAGGACTTACTCATCTCACCACTGAAATTTTATACCTTTCGACCACACTCACTCAATTTATACTCAATTTGAGCACACCACACTCATCTCCCTCCCACTTCCCATGTCCTACAGCCATTAATCTGTTTTCTATAACTATGAATTCAGCTTTTGTTTTCTAAATTATATATATATATGCAGGCTTTCCTTCTGACTCAGCTGGTAAAAAAATCTGCCTGCAATGAGGGAGACATGGGTTTGATCATTGGTTGGGAAGGTCCCCTGGAGAAGGGAAATGCTACCCATCGCAGTATTCCGGCCTGGAGAATTCCCTGGAGTCTGTAGTCCATGGGGTCGCAAAAAGTCAGACACAACTGATTGACTTTCACTTGGTTTCACATATATGCGTGAGATCATATGTTACTTGTTTTTCCCTAACTTATTTCACCTAGCATAATGCTCTCAAGGTCCATCTATGTTATCATAAATAGCAATATTTCATTGTTATCAGCAGATTATATATAATATGTTTATGACTGGTTTATATATTATATATATTATATAATATATATTAAACATATAAAATTAAATATACATATATTATATATATACATATTTCCCACAAGTTTCTTTTCCATTCATTAATCAATAAACACTTGAATTTTAATTATTTTAAATAATGCTTAAATGAACCTATGGGTGTACATATCTTTCGGAGAGAGTGATTTTTGTCTCCTTTGATCAGAAATTCAATAATGGACATGCTGGTTGATATGATAGCTCTATTTTTAATTTTTTGAGTAACTCCAATGCTGTTTTTTACACTCGATGCACCAATCTGCACTCCTACCAGCAGTGTAAGAGTGTTCCCTTTTCTCCACATCCTCACCAACACTTGCCATTTTGATTATATTCTAACAAATGTGAAGCAATATTTTATTGTAATTTTGACATGTATTTATCTGATGATTAGTGATATTGCATCTTCTTTTATGTATGTGTTGGTCAACTGTAAGTTTTCTTTGGGAAAATGTCTATTCAGGTTCTTTGTCTATTTTTATTCAGATTTGTTTATTGTTTTTTCTATTGAATTTCAGTATTTTAGATATTACTCCCTGATCAAACATATTATTTGCAAATATTTTCTCTATGTAAATTGCCCTTCCATTTCATTGGTATATTTCTTTGCTGTGCAGAACTTTTAAAATTTGATATAGTTCCACTCTTAAGAATATTGCTATAATTGACTTTTCTTCTGGTATTATCTTCCTGAAATCATTTCCAGGACAAATATAAAGAAGCTTAACACTTATGTTTCTTCTAGTCTATTTTATTTTTTTAAATTTCTGGTCTTAAATTTAAGTTTTTAATTCATTTTGCGTTAACTTCCGTGGATGATATTTTGGTCCATTTTCATCCCTTTGCATGTGACTGTCCAGTTTTTCTTTTAACATTTGTTGAAAAGACTGTCATCTTTCCTTGCATATTTTTGGCTGTTTCATTGTAAACTGATGAGCAAATATGCTTGAGCTTATTTCTAGGCTCTGTATGCTGTTTCATGGATCTATAATTCTATTTTTATGTCAATATAATATTGCTTTGATTACTATACTTTTGTATATCGTTTGAAGTCAGGAAGTGTGATACTTCTAACTTTGTTCTCTTTCAAGATTTCTTTAACTATTCGGTATCTTTTGTAGTTCCATGCACAGTTTAGAAAATTGCTTTAGAATTTTGATAGAGATTGCATTAACTTTGTAGATTACTTTGAGTTTTATAGACATTTTAGCAATATCAATCCTTATTCTCCGTGAGCCAAAAATGTCTTTCCATCTATTTGGGTCTTCAATTTATTTAATCAATGTCTTATAGCTTTCAAAGTACAGCTTTTCATCTCCTTGGTTAATGCTATTCCTATATATTTTATTCTTTTTGATATAATTATAAAAGGGCTTATTTTTTTACATTTGGAGTTTTTGATTAAAAAAATAAATCTTTAGGTCAATCTGTAAACAATTATATATTTACAAGACTGACTCTTCAACTCCATTTAGTCACAATTTTAAATTTTTTCAATAGTTTTTAAAGCTTCCTGCTTAGAGATCTAGAAGAGGTCTTGTTTCTGCTTGCTTTTATATGCTAATCTTCAATCGTTTCCACACTATAGGGCTACTTTATGCTTAAACATTTCTGACTAATGCTAGGTGCGCTTGTGCTGTGCTGAGTCAGCCGTGCCCTACTCTACAACCCCGGGGACTGCAGGCCCGGCTCCTCTGTCCACGGGATTCTCCAGGTGAGAACTCTGGAGCGGGTCCCATGCCCTCCAGGGGATTCGCCCGACCCAGGGGGTGACCCCAAGGCTCCTGTGGCTCCTCCATGGGCGGGCTGGTTCGCTACCACTAGCACCGCCTGGGAGGCCCCGTGAGAGCAGGTCCTGTGCTGTGTGTAGTCGCGCAGTTGCTTCCGACCCTTTGCGACCACAGTGACTGTAACCCGCGGCTTCTCTGCCCATGGGATTCTCCAGGCAAGGATACTGGAGTGGGTTGCCATGCCCTCCTCCAGGGGATCGTCTGATCCAGGGATTGAACTGGGGTCTCCTGCATTGCAGATGGATTCTTTAGTAGCTGAGCTATCAGGGAAGCCCAGTGCTATATATAAAACATTACTTTACATCAATTTTTAATTCAACAAACATTAAAATATCTCCCTAATGCAAACATTTTTCTGTGCTGTCTCTTAAATTCTCTTTTCTTTATCATAATTTTATCAACCAAAAATAGTAACAGTTTTGCTTCTTTCCAATTTTCTCGTTTCCTGCATTTTCCTGCTTTGTTGCATTGCTGAGGAACTTTTGTCCAAAAATCAATAGAAGTGAGAATAGTTGCTTTCTTGCTTTCCTTGCTTTCTTCCCAAAAAGCAACGCAAATTTTAATGTTTTACCAGCAATAATGTTTACTATTGATAAAAAATAAAAGTTAGATATCTTTTAATAAAGTTTACTTCTATCCAAAGTTTGCTTTCTTCTTAATGAATGTTTATGCATTTTATTGATACTTTTAGCATGTGTTTGGAATAAGAAATTATGTCTATTGTGTGGCAATATGCAAGGGTATACATATTTAGAACTATTATACCTCTAGATCAAGTGAAACATTTGATATTTATGAGGCCAAATATCTATAGTAAAACTTTTTTTCTTTAGAACCTCTTCCTTCTAGATGGATTCAAATTCACCAGATGTATTTGTTTACTTAGAATTCTTTTCTTATTTGATATTATCAATATTCTTGTTAATTTATACTAAGATGTCTTTTGATAGCAATAACATATAATGATTTTTAAATAAAAATCATTTATTATATAATAAAAAAATTAATATAAAAATTTTCACTTTAATTATATTATTTATATAAAGTATATTAAATATAACACTGGTATATATATTTAAATATATGATTGTATTCTGAGCTTTCTGTATGGTAGCCTATTCTATGGCACTTAACTCTTTTATTATTTTTTGATAGATTATTTTTATTTAACTACTTGCTATAAATTTAGAAACATGCCCCCAGTTTTCTAATCTTTTATTGATTATTCTAAGAATTAAAACATAGAATTTTGATAAAGTCTTATCAACATCCAAATTATCTGGTACTTTTTTTCCTTTTCTTAGCAAATGGAAAAATATTAAAGCATTTAATTTTATTTAATTACTCCCAGAATTATATCACATATTTGTGTTCTCGGAGGGCAGGTTCTTATCTCAATGCATAAGGGATTCAGATTTGTGACAGCGAGGTCTAGAAAGCAAACTTGACTAAGGGATAGTGTGCTCTCAAGGGTAGACTGCACACGCTGAGGTGAGCGCTTCCCTGAGTCCTTGGCATAGGAGCTGTTCTGTAGAATATAAAGTGAAGGGCTGAGTGTTCACTGGAGAGAGAGGGGTTAAATGATTGAATTCTTTGGTTTTCATCCCAGCTCTATCCTCCCTAGGAGACGGGGCGGCAGGGAGTTGGGGGGTTGTCTTTATTTAATCTTGATGGGAAATTAAAAGATGCTTGCGCTTTGGAAGGAAAGCTGTGGCAAAATTGGACAGCATATTAAAAAGCAGAGATATCACCTTGCCATCAAAGGTCCGTATAGTCAAAGCTATGGTTTTCCCAGTAGTCATGTACAAATGTGAGAGCTGGACCTTAAAGACGGCTGAGTGCTGAAGAATTGATGCTTTTGAATTGTACTGGAAAAGACACTTGAGACTCTTGGATAGCAGGGAGATCAGACCAATCAATCCTAATGGAATCGACTGAATATTCATTTGAAGGACTGACGCTGAAGCTGAAGCTCCAATACTTGACCCCCTAGATCTTGAAAAGACAGCACCAAGTGGCAGCCTGAAGTGAGATCCTATTTGCTGCCCGGTAATTGAACCTGGGTGGCTTGGATGAAAACCAGAAATCCTAGCCATCAGAGGCTAGAAGTTGATTTTCTCTGTATTTTCCCCACAGTGAAAAATGCGCGATCATGGAAGCATAAGCTGTAAATGCAGGTCAAAGCTTATCACTAGAAGCATAGCACAACAGGAAGTGAGAGAGCGCATGGACAGAGGGCTTGTTTAGCTGAGACAGGAGCAAGGCGGAGACGCGCATCCTGAATAAAAGCGGTGGGCGTCCCCTCAGTGAGGAGGAAGCAGTAAAGAGGCAGCTAAGTCATTTAGATAGGTCAGTTTTTCTGTGTCTTTGTCTTGCTTCAGGTCAATTATCTGGTTTCTTTCTCCATACCTGACTTGTCCCGGGAGCCTCCCCTGGGGTCACATGCAACCTGCAGCCAAGATGGACCGTGAAGCGAAGGCTTCTGGGAAGAGGAAGACTCACCAGGGCCTGGGGTTACCCCTTGACTTTTAACCCACAAGGAGAGCCTTCTGCCTGTGTGTGGGGTCTCCTTGTCCCAAGAGAGGAGGGGGGAGACTCCTTAACCCCTTACTCAGACAGAGCTTTGCCCCTCGTTGCCCTTGTAATGACTATTACCTTAAGGTATTTATAAGAGACGAATATTTCATGCAAAGATGGGCACGATAAAGGGCATAAATTGAATGGACTTAACAGAGGCAGAAGATATTAAGAAGAGGTGGCAAGAATTCAAAGAACTGTACAAAAAAGATCTTCAAATTCCAAGTAACCATGATGGTGTTATCACTCACCTACAGCCAGATATTCTGGAATCTGAAGTCAAGTCTGCCTTAGGCTGCATCACTACAAACAAAGCTAGTGGAGATGATGGAATTTCAGATGAGCTATTTCAAATCCTAAAAGATGCTGCTGCTAAAGTGATGCACTCAGTATGCCAGCAACTTTGGAATACTCAGCAGGGGCTACAGGACTGGAAAATGTCGATTTTCATTCCAATCACAAAGAAGGGCAGTGTCAAAGAATGTTCAAGCTACAGCACAACTGCACTCATCTCACACGCTAGCAAAGTAGTGCTCAAAATTCTCCAAGCCAGGCTTCAGTAGTATGCGAAGTGTGAACTTCCAGATGTTCAAGCTGGATTTAGGAAAGGCAGAGGAACCAGAGATCAAATTGCTAACATCTGTTTGATCTTAGAAAAAGGAAGATAATTCCAGAAAAAAAAAATCTACTTCTGCTTTATTGGTTATGCCAAAGGCTTTGACTGTAGATTACAGTGAAATGTGGAAAATTCTTCAAGAGATGGGAATACCAGATCATCTGCATCCTGAGAAATGTGTTAGTAGGTCAATAGGCAACAGTTAGAACTGGACTTGGAACAAGAGACTGGTTCCAAATCAGGAAAGGAGTACCTTAAGGCTGCATATTGTCATCCTGTTTATTTAACTTACATGAAGAGTACATCTTGAGAAATGCCAGGCTGGATGAAGCACAAGCTGGAATCAAGATTGCTGGGAGAAATATCTTCAGATATGCAGATGACACAACCCTTATGGTAGTAAGCGAGAAGAACTAAAGAGCCTCTTGATGAACATGAAAGAGGAGAGTTAACAATTTGGATTAAAACTCAACATCAGAAAACTGAGATCGTGGCATCAATCCCATCACATCATGGGAAATAGATAGTTAAACAATGGAAATAGTGTGAGACTTTATTTTCTTGGGCTCCAAAATCATTGCAGATGGTGACTGCAGCCATGAAATTAAAAGATGCCTCCTCCTTTGAAGAAAAACTATGACAAACCTAAACAGCATAATAAAAAGAAGAGACATTACTTTGCCAGCAAAGGTCCATCTAGTCAAAGATGTGGTTTTTCCAGTAGTCATGTATGGATGTGAGAGTTGGATCATAAAGAAAACTGAACACTGAAGAATTGATGATTTTGAACGGTGGAGTTGGAGTAGACTCTTCAGAGTCACTTAGACAGCATGGAGATCCAACCAGTCCATCCTAAAGGAAATCAGTCTTGAATATTCATTGGAAAGACTAATGCTGAAGCTGAAACTACAATACTTTGGCCACCTGATGCGACATTGTGACTCACTGGAAATAATTCTCATTCTGGGAGAGACTGAATACTAGAGGAGAAGTGGAAGACAGAGGGTGAGATGGTTGGATATCATCATCAATTCAATGGATAGGAGTTTGAGACAGCTCCCAGAGTTGGTGATGGATAGGGAAGCCTGGCGTGCTGCAGTCTATGGGACATGACTGAGCAACTAAACTGAACTTGCATGAAATGTACATGTTACAATATGGGTAAATCTTGAAACCATGCTAAATGCAACGTCCTGTGTGCCTTGCTTAGTTGTTCAGTCTTTCCAACTCTTTGCGACCCCATAGACTGTAACCCACCAGGCTCCTGTGTCCATCAGGATTCTCCAGGCAAGAATGTTGGAATGGGTTGCCATACCCTCCTCCAGGGGATCTTCCCAACCCAGGTCTCCTGCTTTGCAGGCAAAAGCCAGACATATACAATAAGGACCCACAGTGCCCAACTCTAACTAAATGGGATATGTAGGATAAGCAAATTCACAGGGACAAAAAGTAGTGTAGAGGTTGAGAGATGAGAGAGATGGGACCTTATAGTTTTAACAGATAGTATTTTTTTTATAATAAAATAAAAATTTGGATATAGATAAAGATGGTTACACAATGTTGTGAATGTGCACACTGACTCTGAGTTATATACTTTGAGATCATTTAAATGATAAACATAAATATATGTATTTACCAAAATGCAAAAATATAACTTAAAGAAACATTTTTTAAAAGATAACTGACAAACTACAAAAAAAAATAAAAATAAACTCTTACAAGGTAATAACTATTATAAAAACATGCAATGTGTTCTCTTATATGAATAAAATTTAAACAATAAAAAATAAACATTATATGAATAGTTAGAATAAGTACTAATGACTAATAGATACATGAAAATTTGTCAGTTTCATCAGTAATTGAGTCAGTAAGAATCAAACAATGACCTGATTAAAGAAAAAAGTAAAATAACCTAATATTTTTTTAATGTAGGAAAAACAGTGCATTTAAAGATAGTTCATGATAGAATACATTGAAATAGAACTTGTAAATGCAGTTCAGCAGCTGTTCTAAAAATAAATGAATACATCTTAAAGGAAGAGAATAAAAACGTCAATCTGGATCTTTGACCCAGCAGTTTCTAGACAATTATCTTAAAAACATATGTCCGCATGACAAATGTTTATTATAGCATTCTTTACAGTGACAAATATTCTGAATACTATCTAAAATTCCATTGGCAGAAGAAACTGTGTAAGACTAAAAGTGGCAAAATAGAGAGCTGGAGGCTTGTCAAGCACACCCTCTAAGTTATCTCTGCCTGCCATAATCTTTGAACAGTTCTGTAGTAAACTAATAGTAGGTTCATTTATATATAAATGCAAATCAGTTTAATCCACTCAATGTGTAAATATTGGTAATTTTGTACATATCTATAAATTTATTTAGGTACATTCCCCTGAAGAAGGAAGCAGCAACCCACTCCAGTATTCTTGCCAGGAAACCCCATGGAGAGTAGCCTGGCAGGCTATAGTCTGTGGGTCACAAAGAGTAGGACAAGGTGAGGGACTGTGACGTGCAGACACAGACCGTATTTGTGTGTCTGTGTGTGTATGTGTGTCTGTGCTGAATTCTTTGAACCAGTTCAAACATATTCCTGGTTTAATTAACAGATGAACTAAAGAAAGTCTTTGAAATGTTTTCAATTTATGGTCATATATTTAAAAAAAATTATCCTTTAATATCATAATTAGGAAATTATTATCATCTCTATTAATAAAAGTTTGTTCATCTATTTTGAGGCAGGAACACTACAGAAATTAAAGGAATGAGCCTGAGTTAATTGTTATGAAAAATTCTTTAAGGAATATCATTATTTAAAAAGTTGCTACAATGTATACAAAAACTTAAAATTTGCATATGTGCAAGGCATACAAATTTAAATATGTAGAAGAAATGCATTTACACTACTGTTAATATAATTGATTATATGATTTACCAATCAAACTTATACATTTCAATGAATGGAAAATGTTGCCACTACTTTAACAATCACAGTTATCAAAGCTCAGCAGGTATAAATTGGCAGGTATGGTCACTCAGTTCCTAAGAATTGGTACTTCTGTGAAAGATAAAGTAATTTATCCCTAATCCCTAGTCATGCCAATGTTTTAAAAATTATATAAGAATGCAGTCATTTATTTTTCTACAATTTTATATAAAATAAAGCCATTTTTAACTGTTGTTGTTCAGTTGCTAAGTCATGTCCAACTCTTTGCGACCCCATGGGTTGCAGCACATCAGACTTCCTGTCCTCCACTGCCTCCTGGAGATTGCTCAAACACTTGTCCATTGAATTGGTGATGCCATCCAGCCATCTCATCCCACTGCCTCCTCTCCTCCTACCCTCAATCTTTCTCAGCCTCAGGGCCTTTACCAATGAGTTGGCTCTTCACATCAGGTGGTCAAAGTGTTGGAGCTTCAGTATCAGAACGAGTCCTTCAAATAAATATTCAGGTTTGATTTTTTTTAGGATTGACTAGTTTGATCTCCTTGCAGTCCAAGGGACTCTCAAGAGTCTTCTCCAGCACCACAGTTTGAAAACATCAATTCTTTAGTGTTCAGCCTTCTTTATGGTCCAACCCTCACAGCTGTACATGACTAGTGGAAAAAAACATAGCTTTGACTAGAAGGACTTTGTCGGCAAAGTAATGTCTCTGATTTTCAGTATGCTGTCTAGGTTTATCATAGCTTTACTTCCAGTAGCAAGCTTGTTTTCATTTCATGTCTGTAGTCACTGTCCTCAGTGACTTTGCAGCCCAAGGAAATCTGTCACTGTTTCTACTTTTTCCTAATCTATTTGCCATGAAATGGTGGGCCTTGATGCCATGATCTTAGATTTTTTGAATGTTGAGTTTTAACCCAGCTTTTTCAACCTCATCAAGAGGCTCTTTAGTTCCTGTTTACTTTCTGCCTTAAGAGTGTATCATCTGCACTTCCTGATTCCAACTTGTGATCCACCCAGCCGAGCATTTTGCATGATGTACTCTTCATGGACATTGAATAAGCAAGGTGACAATATACAGCGTTGACATACTCCTTTCCCAATTTTGACCCAGTCCATTGCTCCATGTCTGGTTCTAACTGTTGCTTCTTGACCTGCATATAGTTTTCTCAGGAGACAAGAAAAGTGGTCTGATATTCTAATTTCTTAAAGAATTTTCCACAATTTGTTGTGAGCCATACAGTCAAAGACTTAAACATATTTGGTGAAACAGATGTTTTAACTGGCTGTTCTTAGAAAATACCATTTAAAAAGAGAGTTTGATTACATTGTGGTTAACAGGTCAAATCTTTAGCAGTGGGGAATGATTAAATGAATTGTGCCATAAATTATTGTATGTACTTTAAACCCACCCGTTTCAGTAATGCTTAATTATATGGAATCTAGTACACACAATGAAATTAAAAAACAGTACACAACATAGAAACTAGACAATTCCAGACTAAAATACATATCCTGGGGAAAATGTAGCTGATAGTCCAGAGTAAAATTGATAATTTTTGTGTGCATTATTATGCTTTTCCTATTTGCCAAAATTTTCTGCAATAGTCATTTATTTCTTATTCAGTCATTCAAAAAATATTTGATATGGTTTTGACAGTTGTTAACTTTCTTATTTAGATCCAAAAATCTCTTTTGGAGATTTGGGTCATCTAAAATATTATTCCAACTTCTAAAATCTATTAAACTTTGTTAAATGAAAAATAAAGTTTATAAACATGTATTGCATACTCCATGTCAAAACCAAGGTATTTACATATCTGATAAGGTGTTTGAATATATGACAAGGTGTTTACATATCTCCTGCAAAAAGATAATTTTTTCTAGCCAAATAAATAAATAATTTGTCAGAGTCACAATGAGTATAGTCGATTCTAACTGTTCTAAATACGACTATTCTATGAGCAGTTTTCCCTTTTGAAACAGGCTACTTATATTTCATAGGAATATAAACTACTAAGTTAGAAAAACCTCAACAACTTCCTCAAACTGTCATTCAACACTTGAACATCTTTAATGATGAGGAGCTCATTGCTTTAATGTTTCTTTTTTACTTACATAAAGCTGTTACAGAAATATTATAGGCAAAATGTGTTTCATGATAAATATCTCATCTTTTTATCATTGGGAAAACATTCATCCAATTTTAAATAATTTTAAAAAGTTATGGTGTAAACTTTTTTCTACTTGTCCCTCTCGGTGTCTTTTCCTCAACATAAATACTCCCCATCCCATGTGAGAGCAATTTGTTTATTCAATATCCTTGTCCAGAAATATCTTCACTACCCAAGATGAACCTCTTGTACTGATTCTATAAAGAAATTTTCTCAGTTTTCACAAACCACTTGGATTCAGTGGGATGCCACATAATTTACACATCATCCATTTCTTTGTGTGTTTCATAACATTTCCATTTGTACTATTATTGTAAATAACTATCAAGTTTCAAACTTCAAGGTGATAAAAAGCAATATCCTTGAGTTTGTGTTTATGTTCAGTGCAAAAATACCTACATGTGCTTCAACTTCTTGTGCCAGATTGAATAGAAATTTGAAATGTGTAGTAAACCTGAAAAAGCAATCTATGCATATAATTTAATCCCTCAATAAAAGTAATGTTCCTTTTCATCTGGATATCCCTGCCTCCAAAAGGCACCATTTAAAAATTAAGATTTTTTTTCTCTCTCCTCCAAGTCATGAGTGTCCCTGCTGGGCAAAGTTGGTACTGAGCACTAAATACTAACCCAATTATCACAGCAGCTTCACTTCCCAAACCTGACATGAAAGAACAAGGTGACTCTCTTTGACCCTTTGGATTTCATTGTCTTGACCACTCTAATGAATCTGCCTCAATAAAACTTTAACATTCCACCTCCTCCATCTCCACAATGTATACCACTAACCAAAGTGACAGTAGATTTATTTAGTCCACCGCTTCTGCTCTGGTGTGCATTTTTCAGCTTCAGTGTTTCCAGGGATATACTTCAAAGAAAATAATGAAAATTGCTTTTGAGGTGAGAGTAGTTCTGAAACAGACTTAAGAAAAAGAAATCCCATTTACGGAACTCAAAAGAAATATGAGAGATGCCAGTTATAAATGTAGGTTTATATTCAAACTGGTGAGTGTTCGAATTCTGAGATTCTTCAGAGACAGCACTGGTGATTTTGCAGAGCTCCTCATTTAGAAAGATGCCATAGGAGGAGGCCAGTGTGGGTTCTCAGCATGCCTGGGGGAAGATGCATGCAGTTATGGGGCTTTTTCGTCTGTGCTAGAAATTTGTCAATGCAGTCTAACCAAATGCTTTATTAATTCAGAAGGTGTCAGGACTTTAATTTATTTTATATCTTTTACTGCTCAGACCAAATACTTTACTAATCATCACATGTGTTTCAACGATTGAGGCATACATTAAAATACTTGACAGGGCTCCCATTAATCTGCACGTTGCAGCCCACTCTGCACTTGGCTGAAGGAATTTTGCATTTTATAGACCCATCTTTGAATTTTGATGATTTGGTTCAATATTGTTAGCAGAGAACTTGACTTCTTAGGGAATGTATTGCCCATTAAAA
Organism: Muntiacus reevesi; assembly: GCF_963930625.1. Classification (NCBI taxonomy): domain Eukaryota; kingdom Metazoa; phylum Chordata; class Mammalia; order Artiodactyla; family Cervidae; genus Muntiacus; species Muntiacus reevesi. The sequence continues at coordinate 196,345,281 of NC_089251.1, read as the reverse complement.
GTGACATGCTAGTGTGATTGGGATGTGTTTTGATTTAACAATTAAGTTTATAATTGTATACATTCCATTAATCACAAAGCTTTCTCTGCTGAAAGAGACTTTGACTTCTTGTGTGTTTATATTATAAAATAACTTTCTTTCTTCTACTTTTATACCTTAAATTGAAGCAAAATCTCCTTAAAGGTAAAATGGATAATATTTGAAGATTCTTTGGAACATATATATATATATATATATATTTCCTTTTTTAAAATATCATATCTCAAATCCTACCAAGTTATGCTAAATAAAGAAGTCTTTAGAAACTGACAGTTACAAAGAAAAAAAGCTTAAAATAAAATCCTCAGAACAGACTTTAAGATATTCTAAGTGCTACATTTATACTATCACTAGCTGTATTGACTATCTTCAATATGCTGCCAGATAAATTCAGTAAATGCACAATAACCAAAAAGTAGAAAAAATAGATTATTTGACTTATTTTTATAATGACACATATATTACACTTTTGAATTTTCTCTAGTCATCTTAATCTGGAATCAACACAGCTTTAACCTTGTAGGTCAATCATCCGAAGGATGACCTTAATTGTATGCATAAACATTTATTCGAGACACTTTTTGAACTCCCTACTATATATTAATCATTTGGTTGAATGCAGTGTCCTCAAAGCAGAGGTTGGACAATGAAGAGAAGTTGAGAAACAATTTATCAGAAGTCAGAGTATGACTTTTTCAGTACATTTAGTGCAGTAAAAAGTTAACACTTAACTTGAGAAAAATTAACATCAGTACAGGGATACAAATTGTATCCACTGTAGACTTTGGGTTTAGGTTAAGTTTTACTCTAATTTCAGCCCTGGAATCACAGAGTTATGTGAACTAGAGCAAGATTTTTAAGTCTCTTTATGACATTTCCTTCTCTGTGCATTGAATCACTCATATTGAGCTTATGGATTGCTGTGATGAGTTAAGGATAAGATAGATACTGTGTATATAATGGTTCCAAATTGTGAAAGGAGTACAGTCAAGGTGATATATTGTCACCCTACTAGTTAAACTTATTTGCAGAGTGCTGCTGCTGCTTCTGCTAAGTCGTTTCAGTTGTGTCCGACTCTGTGCGACTCCATGGGTGGCAGCCCACCAGGCTCCTCTGTTCCTGGGATTCTCCAGGCAAGAATACTGGAGTGGGTAGCCATTTCCTTCTCCATATACACAGAATACATCATGTAAAATGCCTAGTTGGATGAAGCACAAACTGGAATCAAGATTGTTGAGAGAAATATCAATAACCTCAGATACAAAGATGACACCACTCTTACGGCAGACAGGAAAGAAAAATTAAAGAGCCTCTTGATTAAAGTTAAAGAGGAGAGTGAAACAGTTGGCTTAAAACTCAACATTCAAAAAACTAATATCATGGCACGCAGTCTCATCACATTGTGGCAAATAGATATGGAAACAGTGAAATTTTCTTCTGTTGGGCTCCAAAATTACTGCAGATCGTGACTGCAGCCATGAAATTAAAAGATGCTTCCTCCTTTGAAGAAATGCTGTGACAAACCTCGACAGCATAATAAAAAGCAGAGACATTACTTCGCCAACAAAGGTTGGTCTAGCCAAAGCTATGGTTTTTCCAGTGGTCATGTATGGGTGTGAGAGTTGGATCATAAAGAAAGCTGAGCGCTGAAGAATTGATGCTTTTGAACTGTGGTGTTGAAGAAGACTCTTAAGAGTCCCTTGGGCTGCAAGGAGATCCAACCAGTCCATCCTAAAGGAAATCAGTCCTGAATATGTCTGCACACAGGGAAGTCTTGTATGCTGCAGTCCACTGAACTGCAAAGAGTTGGGCAGGACTGAGTGACTGAACAACAACGATGGTGGTTCAAGAGCAGGGACATGGTGAGCTGACAGACTTGGATCTGTTTCTCTTAGGGCTAACGTAACAGTGTAGATGGCTATGCACAGAGAACAAGCAAAAGTTTCTTTATCTTATCATCGGTTCCCTAATTCAGAGGTGACTAGAGACACAGGCACCTAATCTAACACATCCACAGCACAAGATGCAGCACCTCCGGCTTCTTCAGGAATCCCTGTGGCCTGGGGTGTTTTGCTCAGTGTCTTTCCTCTGTAAGGGTCCAGGAGCAGATGCTGCTAAGAAGAATGTTTTGCAGGGTCTGACGGGGCTTCTGGTAAATATCGCAGTCCTTGGAGTTAGCAAATCCAGGCTGAGTTGCAGTTTAGTCTTGGCTATGTAAACCTTCATTGACAGACAACGTGGTTTATTGCCCTGGGGACATCGTCTTGGAATTCTTGGATCTCAGTGCCTTTGTGAAGATTCCACTATAACCACTTCCGCTCCAGATGCCCTGGGCAACCCCAGAAGGATAGCTGTCTCCACTTAGCTACAGGTAAGAAAATTTCACCCACTGAAGGAGATTTATTCCATACTGAGAGACAAGTCAAGAAGTCTGTTTCCTCTGGAACTGGACTGTAGCTCAGAAGGCCTGGCCTCACAATGGTTCATCCCCTTCCCTTGGTTCTGCTCCATATGTAGCAGGTGACTAAAGTATATTTGTTGGAGAAGGCAATGGCAACCCACTCCAGTACTCTTGCCTGGAAAATCCCACGGATGGAGGAGCCTGTTAGGCTGCAGTCCATGGGGTTGCGAAGAGTCGGACACGACTGAAGTGACTTAGCAGCAGCAGCAGCAGAGTATATATGTACATATTAATAATACCCATCTCCATACCATTCTTAAGCAAGTGTATATGACACTGCCTGTATCTTGTCCTACAGAGTAGCTTTGGATTCCACTCATTTTTCTAGCTATCTTCTTCAAATTTCTCCATTTATTTTGTAAGGTATACAGCTGTTGTTTAGTCAGTAAGTTGTGTCTGACACTTTTGCAACCCCATGGACTGTAGCCTGACAGTCTTCTCTGCCCATGAGATTTCCCAGGTAAGAATACTGGTGTGGGTTGCCATTTCCTTCCTCAGGGAATCTTCCTGACCAAGGGATCAAACTTATGTCTCCTACATTGGCAAACAGAATCTGTACCACTGAGCCACCAAGGAAGTCCAATGTGCTTATATTCAATTATTTCTCTTTCAGCCAACCAAATTCACACAATTAATAATACTAGATGATTGAAGGTTTTGAACAAGGGTCTCACCAAATTTGCATTTAAGAAGCTTTGCACTTAGGACTGAACTGGGATTAAGTCAGGTTTATGACAGCAGCACAAAGGAAGTGGCATTTGGAAAGGGTGGAAAGGATTAATTATTGAGTGATTGTATAATGATTCTCCTCAAATAAATTTTATTGGATTTTCAACTTAGAAATGTTCTTTGCAGTATATCATCAATAGAATCTGGTCAAAGGTGAGGCACTTGGTACAATGCATTGCACATTCAGGCATGCATGTAAGGATTTTTTTTGACATACTTATTGATTAATTGGACTGCTAAAGATCTCACATATCACTGGTACACAGTCTGTGAAGCCATATCCATAAATGTATGACTTAAGGCTCCCTCTATGATTTTAGGGACCAAGGTTTAATTTTTCATTTAAAACAGATCTGTGTATGTGTGTGTATGTGTGTATAGATAATCACTAATATCATATTGTGGAAATAGAAGCATTTCAAAGGAAAAGAGTTTTCAAGGACTTAAGAATAGTGACAGGTAAATCATTCAGTTCCTAAGAAACAGTATAACACCATGAAGTCTGGAAATTTTCTTACCAAGAATATCCTAATATAATGCTCTTCATGGCTACAGTGGGAAATTTTTGTATACTAAAGAAAATGCATTTTTTTATGCTTTCAGTATAAATGCTGCCTGAATGTGGTATTGCTATAAACCAGAGTTGTGGTTGCCTTTTTTTTTTTTTTTTTTTTCTGTTACACACCAGGGATGGTGAACAGAAGTGAGATCTTCTTCTATGGGAATATTCAGGTCTATGGTCTATATTTCATAACAGAATATATAACTCTTTCTCAAAGAAAGCATATCTAAGTACAAATTGCTTAGAATGATATTACTACAGGAAAATGTGTTTATATATTCATTTCTTTATTTCTTTTGCTTTTTTAGCAATGATATATTCCTTTGATATTCAAACAAAGCAGAATGATTTTTTAAATAATAAATAGTAGTGCTCCCATGCCCACATCTCTAAGTTACCAATCTCTCTGTCCAAAGTCAATTTTGCATTCAAATATATTTTATTGATTTATTCTTTTTTATTTTCTCTGCATAATTTCAACAGTAATTTGGCAGGATTAGATGACAAATTCCTCCCTTTTGATCATAATTCTCTCATTTTTTAAGTGAATTGTCAAAAATATCAGTATGTTAACTGTTCTTAGCAAGTAAAGGTTTATGATTCATCTGCGACCTGATAATGAACTAGCATGTTCTGAATCTGTATTTGAGAAACGAAAACCTACAAAATCTTTTCTGTGTTCTTTAATCACTTCATTGTGGTACAACCCATAGCCTATCTATCTCTATCTAGCTGCCTATCTCTACCCTATCTGTCTCTATCCATCACCATCTGGCTATCTCTCTATCTATCTGTCTATCTATCTATCATCTATCTCTGTATATAATCTCCGTGTGTCTCAGACATTCCCAGTGAACCTCTGTGCCCCATGTACCTTGTTCCATCTTGCTTCCGTGTCTTCACTTACACTTTTCTCCTCATCTGGGTATCCTCACATTTGTTTCACTAAGCAACCAGTGTACTTTAGACCCATTGCGGGTCCATTTCCATGGAACTTCATTTGGCTATGCAGTTGTACTACAAACTTTGCTTTCTATACATATTTTAATAAGAACATGAATAAAACAACATATTAATTATTACAATTATTCTTACACACTCAATATTTAACAGACATTATATACACAGTTGAGTTCAGTCACTTAGTCAAGTCTGACTCTTTGTGACCCCATGGACTGCAGCATGCAAAGCTTCCCTGTCCATCACCAACTCCTGCAGCCGGCTCAAACTCATGTCCATTGAGTCGGTGATGCCATCCAATCAGTTTATCCTCTGTCGTCCCCTTCTCCTCTTGCTTTCAATCTTTCCCAGCATCACGGTCTTTTCAAATGAGTTGGCTCTTCACATCAGGTGACCAAAGTATTGGAGCTTCAGCTTCAGCATCAGTCCTTCCAATGAATATTCAGGGTTGATCTCCTTTAGGATTGATTAGTTTGATCTCCTTGTAGTCCAAGGGACTGCAAGAGAGTCCTAGGGACTCTCCAGAGTCTTCTCCAACACCACAGTTCAAAAGCATCAATTCTTCAGCCCTTAGCTTTCTTTATGATTCAACTCTCACATCCATAAATGCATACTGGAAAAACCATAGCTTTGACTATAAGGATCTTTGTCAACAAAGTGATGTCTCTGCTCTGCTTTTGAATATGCTGTCTAGGTTTGCCATATCTTTCTTTCCAAGGAGCAACTGTCTTTTAATTTCATGGCAGCAGTCACCACCTGCAGCGATTTTGGACCCTAAGAAAAGAAATTCTGTCACTGTTTCCATTGTTTCCCAATCTATTTACCATGAAGTGATGGAACCGGATGCCACCATCTTAGATTTTGAATGCTGAATTTTAAGCCAGACTTTTCACTCTGCTGTTTCACTTTCATGAAGAGGCTTTTTAGTTACTCTTTGTTATCTGCTATAAAGATTATGTAATCTGCATATCTGAAGCTATTGATATTTTGCCAAGCAAGCTTGATTCTGGCTTGTGCTGGAATGGTGAATCACCATTGCTGAGTTCTAATTCTGCCATGGGTGCATGTGTAAAGCAACCATCCAATCATTCTTTTAGACATTGTTTAGAATTTATTTGGGGGGTGGGGTGGGGATTCTTCTGACTGTATTTCTGGTAACCAGTATGCCAGTATGTCTAACCAGTATATCATCACTTGTATTTTACTACCTAGCTGACAGTAATATTTGACAGTGACATAGTGGCTGTGAATCACAAATATTTCATTATCTTTATGCTTTTTTATTGACCGTCAAAGCCCCAGTATGATGAGCCTGTTCGCTCAAGCCAAGGGGGGTCTGCTTCTATTGAAAGGTATGGGGAGTAGCTTTCACCCACCATACTAAACATAGTTGGGAAGAAGCTCCCAATAAGGAGGAGCAGGAAGTTAATATCAACCTGAATGAATGAACACATGAACTGATTCTCCGGTGTTTCATCAACACGCAAGTAACACCATGACTCTCTGGCCTCTCCTGTCACTTGCCAGATCCTTACGTCTTTCTGTGCTTTTGTCAACGTTTATCTCCTCACTCTGTCTGCTTGCATACCTGCAAATTCCAAAATCAAGCAATTATTTTATGGTTTACTTCTAAGAGGTAAACTTCCTTCTGTAGGAAGTAAGATAGCATTAATTCCTTCTAAAGTTTCTTCTAAGCACGTTTTGGGCTTTCCTGGTGGTTCAGTTGGTAAAGAATTTGCTTGCAATGAGGGAGAACTGGGTTTAATCCCTGGGTCAGGAAGATCCCCTGGAGAGGAGAATGGCTACTGTCTCCAGTATTCTTGCTTGGAGAATTCCAGGGACAGAGGAGCCTGGTGGACTACAATCCATGAGGTCACAGAGAATCAAACATTACTGAATAACATCAATATTCTGGAAACATCTACCGTAAATAACTGTTGCTTTATTTATCAAAATAAATGCCTCTCAAAACACTTTCTCCAGCTCATAGAACCAAAAGGCATGAGGGCAACTTTTTTTCTCAAAGAGTTTTAAACTTCTAACTGTTATTTATGTTTCATTTTATGGTTAAGGCCATTTAAAGCTCACTATTAGACTATAGAATTGACTATATTTTATAACACTATACTTGGTGAAAATTATTGGATGGTGACATTTTCCAGCTTCAAGTAATGTCTTTAATATTTTGCTGATCATATCACTTGTTTCCTTTTAAAAATAGCAGTTAAATCTCATATGTGAGAAAATGTTATTGAGTTTAATAAACTTGAAGCAAGTGATGAATGGAGATTCCTTCCAAATTAGTAGGAGGATAGGTACCAGGAAACAGGTATTTCCTGCCTGGCAAAAAGTGGAGTAGAGTATGAACATGATGAGGTCACTGTGGAAGCGAGGACATCACTAGTTTTGATGCAAAGACATTAGGGCCAAAACAGACATGCTGGAAACACTGAGGACCAGCATTCAATGTTGAGGGGCCTATCAATAAGAGTAAATCAAATAAGTTCTACTAGATAAAGGACCATGGCTGCATAATGATATTTCACGTTCCAAGGATGCATTCCAAGTTTGGAACTGAATGAACAAAGATATTTAGAATGAGAATCACTTTCTAAATCTCTATTACCATGATATATGTTTAGCCATTTTATTTTCAAGGAAGAAACTTCGTAAAGTTCTGATATTTATAGGCTAGACTCTGGTAGATTCACTAATATTAAAAAAAAAAAAAAAACTTCTAAAAAGGAGTTGATTTCTCAGTCTTCTGTTATCTAAGAATGCCCTGTCTACCTCTATTATTCCAGTAATTTTCTCCTGCTTTGTAACATAGCCGTTAATATTCTGACGCAACAATATTTTCTTGCTATTTCTCTTCCATTAAATGAACACTGCAATACTGGCTCTGCAGAGTTTTGTAGCAATCAGTTTTATGCACACAGCTCACTGTCTTGTGCTTATTCGGGGTCTGTGACACTGTCTATCCTCCTTCCCTTGATTTATTATATTATGCAGAAAAGTCCTTTACAGGAAATACAGCATCATATAATGTCCAGTACAGAAGTGTAAATAGCGTTTGACTGATTGGAATAATTTCAAGCTGTTCCAAAGCCTAACTTTCATTACTAAGGAAACTGAGGCCCAAAACTATAAAATGATAGGCATAAAATGACTGGATACATGAATTTATGACATCTAAAAATAATGATTTCAATTAATAAATTAATAACATTTTTGTAAGCATAGGAGCATCATAACTGCTTATTAAGAATTTTTAGGAGATAGCCAAGATGGTAACATAGAAAGACCTTGAACTCAAATCTTCCCAAAGATATATTAAAATGAACTAATTACAGAGATACTATTTTTGAGAATAACCTGAAGACTAGCAGGAAATATTTTACACAAGAGAAGACAAAATGAAGATGCCACAAAATGGGCAGGAAGAGCAGAGACACGGTAGAGTCAGGACTGACATTCCTGAGTTAGCAAACCCCAAACAGGAAGGGTAATCAAGATTATAAAGGTTATCTCCATGGAGTACAGGAACTGAGCAAAACATTGAGCTTCTCAGCCTCAGGGCCCTACCCTGGGAAGATGAGCTCCTAAGAAGTCTGACTGAACGAATGGAGCTCATATTCAGGAAAGGTAAATGATTATAGGAAACAGAGACTCACACTCAGAGAGTACCTGAAAAATCTCAGTCTGAGTCCTAGAGCAGAGATAATACTGAAGGGATCTTTGGTCAGGATTGCTTATGGATCTTGGAGAACCCCCAAAAGAGAAAACAGACAGTTAAGAGTCTTCCAGAGACATAGATGCTGGCAGCTGTCACTTTTCGAAGCCTATTCTACTGCAATAACAATGATGCTGGCAATTGCTATTATCTAATCCTCCCTCTAGCCCATTAAATGAAGAGGAACTAAAAAGCCTATTAATGAAAGTGAAAGAGGAGAGTGAAAAAGTTGGCTTAAAGCTCAACATTCAGAAAACTAAGATCATGATATCTGGTCCCATCACTTCATGCGAAATGGATGGGGAAACAGTGGAAACAGTGTCAGACTTTATTTTTTCGAGCTCCAAAATCACTACTGATGGTGATTGCAGCCATGAAATTAAAAGATGCCTACTCCTTGGAAGGAAAGTTATGACCAACCTAGATGGCATATTAAAAAGCAGAGACATTACTTTGCCAACAAAGGTCCAGCTAGTCAAGGCTATGGTTTTTCGAGTGGTCATGTATGGATGTGAGAGTTGGACTGTGAAGAAAGCTGAGCACCAAAGAATTGATGCTTTTGAACTGTGGTGTTGGAGAAGACTCTTGAGAGTCCCTTGGACTGCAAGGAGATCCAACCAGTCCATCCTAAGGGAGATCAGTCCTGGGTGTTCATTGGAAGGACTGACGCTGAAGCTAAAATGCCAATACTTTGGCCACCTCATGTGAAGAGCTGACTCATTGGAAAAAAACCTTAATGCTGGGGAGGATTGGGGGCAGGAGGAGAAGGAGAGGACAGAGGATGAGATGGGTGGATGGCATCACCAATTCGATGGACATGAGTTTGAGTAAACTCCGGGAGCTGGTGATGGACAGGGAGGCCTGGCGTGCTGCAATTCATGGGGTCGCAAAGAGTCGGACACGACTGAGCAACTGAACTGAACTAGCCCATTAGAGCCAAGGAATCAGCCCTACTCGCCAACAGTTTGGCACCACCTCTAAAACCCCATGCACACGCAGACAATATAGGAAGAATCTGCCCTTTCCATTCAGTGGGTCAGCACCAGCTCCAGCCCCCCACCTTGAGTCGGACAACACAGTGATACTGGGACTGAGCCCCACCCTCTGTCTGGAGAGCACCGACCCCAAGACTCCTCCCCTCACCAAAGGAGGCCCACGCAGACAGCCCTTCAGGAAGTCTGCACTGCCATCCAGCTGGCCTGCAGCCACACAGAAGCGCGGCCTCGCAGAAAGCCTGCCCAAAGCCTAGCCCCGCCTGCTCAGCAGTCAGCCCCGCCAGAGCAGAAGGCTAACGCAGCCCTCCGAGGGGCACTCCTAGAGCGTGAGGTTCTCCTGGCAGAGCGGACCTGCTTCCAGGTGCCACAGAACAGATTCTGCCGCGTCCACTTCTCCAAGACTGGGAAACGTAACTGACCTACCTAACACACTGGAGAAAGCAAGTTGGGCAATGTGAGGAAACAGAGGGATACATTTCAAACAGAAATCAAACATAACCTCAGAAAAAGAACTAAATGAGGTAGAGATAAGCAGTCTACACAATAAAGAGTTCAAGACGTGATTATTAAGACTCTCACTAAACTTGGGAAAAGAATGGATGAACTTTGTAAGAAATTTAACAGAGTTAGAAAATATGAAGAAGAACCAAGCAGAGGTAAAAATATAGTAGCTGAAATTAAAAATGTACTAGTAGGATCAAAAATAGATTAGATGATACAGTAAAAACAAATCAGTGAACTGGAGAACTAAGTAATGGAAATCACCAAACTGAACACATCCAAAAAATTTAAAATGAGGATATATTCTAAATTTAAATTTAAATAGGAAGCCTATAGGGCAATATCTAATGGACTATCATTTGCATTATAGGGATTCTAGAAGGAGAAGAAAAGGATAAAAGGGCACAGAACTTATTTGAAGAAACAATAGCTGAAAGTTTCCCTAATCTGAGGAAGGAAACTGTCATTCAGGTCCAGGAAGCACAGAGAGTCCCAAAACAAGATGAACGCAAAGAAGTCTATACCAAACACATCAAAATTAAAATGGCAAAACTTAAAAGGAAAATCAAATTCAGAGAAGAAAGCAACTGGTTATGTTAAATACACATGCATACATGTACACACATGTGCATTAAATACATACACACACATATACACTGGTTGTGTTAAATGCACACACACACACACACACACACACAACTTCCATAAGAATATAAACTAAATTTTAAGCAGAAATAATGAATGTCAGAGTGGCAAGACATATTCAAAGTGATGAAAGAAGAAACAAACATTCAACAAAGTATACTCTACCCAGCAAGTTTATCATTCAGAACTGAAGGAGAGATAAAGAATTTTATAGACAAGCTAAAGCTAAAAGAGTTCAACAATACTAAACTAACTTTAAAAAAATGTTAAAGGGACTTAACACAAATGTTACAGGTACTTAGCAGAAAAGAAAAGGCCATCAATAGAAATATGAAAATTAAGAAAGAAAAATTCTCATTGGTAAAGGAATATAAGTAAAGTTATTATACCAACCACTAATAAAGGTATTCAGAAGCTTAAAAGACAAAATGGATAAAATCATCTTTATCTGCAGTAGGTAGTTAGAAATAAACATATAAAACTATAAAATACAATGTCAAAAACATTAAACATGGAGTAAGTTAAAGTTGCAGGGTTGTTATAACACTGTCAACCATAAGAGCTCATCAACTAATTGCCGCACAATTAAATATGTGTGTTTCCCTTGATGATTTTCAACTAGCAACCAAAACCTTGTTAAACTACTTTTATCTGCCTTGAACAAGATTAAATATCTTTGTGTTTCAATCTCTTCATCTGCACCTTTAAAACAGATTTAGCATCATTTCAGTAGGTGGTTCGGAGTTCTTTTTAATGAGCTGTTTTAAAATCCTACTGCTTGCTATAGAGCACTGTACCTGCTTAGCTGACGGTCTTCTTCCTCCCATGCAAGCCTCATTATGCTGGGGAGATTTACTGTCATTAAAGAAAGATTGGCAGAAGTGCTAAGAGCTGAGCTGCAAAGTAATGCAACTCAAGGATCCATTTCCTAAATAGCATCAAAAAAGAAGTGGTTTTTTTTTTTTTATTATTGAGACTAGATATTATTTTAGCATATGAACAGATCTGATATTAACTAGCTCTTCTGTGTCCCAGAGACACAAGACAGTGTTTCTGAATGCAGTTTTACCCTGGATATTTTTCCTTATGCATTATTTTAAAAAAGGGGGGGGGGTAGTCACGGATAACTTCAGGGTAATGCATTAATTTTGCAAAGTCAAGAGTAAAATATTGATTTATATAGGAAATAAATGAAGAGACAATCACATCACTAAAACCAAAGGAAGAGGAAATCTCCATACAAGACCAGTCAATTTTATTTTAAAAAAAAATCTTTAGATTTCGCTTTAAAGAATGGATAAACAACTTACAGAGGCTTGGCTGAAGCAATGCAAATTCCTACTTTCACATTTAAGAATCAAAAAAACTCACCTACCAAAATAAAATACCAAACACACATCAATATTTCTTTTATGAATTAACATGCTTTATCACTGCACCTCAGTGGTAAATATGTCAAAGATAACGCTTATTATTTTCCATTGCTGAAGAGTAACTTCATGGGGTCTGTAAAAGGTTTGGCTGGTGAAGAATGAAGATGAAATGGTTATTGCATATACTCTATAAAGAGTCTGTGGTTACTCCTGATGAACCTGGGGGTGGACAGGGTCACCCTTAATCAATGGAAATCAATGTAGAACTGTTCGATATCTGCATCTATTAAACATCCCATAATTTACTTTGAAGGATGATTTTATTAATCTGTTAATTTTTCTTTCCTATGCAGTTTCTATTTCATTCTTCCAGATATTTCAGTTCAGTGCAGTTCAATCTCTCAGTTGTGTCTAACTCTTTGTGAACCCATGGACTGCAACCCGCCAGGATTCCCTGTTCATCAACAGCTCCTGGAGCTTACTCAATTTCATTTCTATCGTGTCGATGATGGCATCCAACCATTTCATCCTCTGTCATCCCCTTCACCTCCCACCTTCAATCTTTCTCAGCATTAGGGTCTTTTCAAAAGAGTCAGTTCTTCCCATCAGGTGGCCAAAGCATTGGAACTTCAGCTTCAGCATCAGTCCTTCCAATGAATACTCAGGACTGATTTCCTTTAGGATGGACTGGTTGGATATCCTTGAAGTTCAAGGGATTCTCAAGAGTCTTCTCCAGCACCACAGTTCAAAATCATCAATTATTTGGTGCTCAGCTTTATTTATAGTCCAACTCTGACATCCAAATATGACTACTGGAAAAACCATAGCTTTGACTAGACAGACCTTTGTTGGTAAAGTAATGCCTCTGCTTTTTAGGCATTAGGTTGTTCATAGTTCTTCCAAGGAGCAAGTGCCTTTTAATTTCATGACTGAAGTAACCATCTGCAGTGATTTGGGAGCCCCCCAAAATCAAGTCTCTCACTGTTTCCACTGTTTCCCCATATTTGCCATGAAGTGATGGGACCAGATGCCATGATCTTAGTTTTCTGAATGCTGTTTTAAGAGCTTTTTCACTGTCCTCTTTCATATTCATCAGGAGGCTTTTTAGCTCTTTCTGCCATAAAGGTGGTGTCATCTGCTTATCTGAGTTTATTGATATTTCTCCCAGCAATCTTGATTCCAGCTTCTGCTTCATCCAGCCTGGCATTTCACATAATGTACAGTTCATATAAGTTAAATAAGCAAGATGACAATATACACCCTTTATGTACTCCTTTCCCAATTTGAAATCAGTCTGTTGTTCCATGTTCAGTTCTCAGTTCAGTTCAGTTCAGTCTCTCAGTCGTGTCTGACTCTCTGTGACCCCATGAATCACAGTACGCCAGGCCTCCCTATCCATCACCAACTCCCAGAGCCTACCCAAACTCATGTCCATCGAGTTGGTGATGCCATCCAGCCATCTTATCCTCTATCGTCCCCTTCTCCTCCTGTCCCCAATCCCTCCCAGCATCGGGTCTTTTCCAATGAGTCAAGTCTTTGCATGAGGTGGCCAAAGTATTGGAGCTTCACCTTCAGCATCAGTCCTTCCAATGAACACCCAGGACTGATCTCCTTTAGGATGGAATGGTTGGATTTTCTTGCAGTCTAACTGTTGCTTATTAACCTGCACACAAATTTCTTAGGATGCAGGTCAGGAGGTTTGGGATTTCCATCTCTTGAAGAATTTTCCACAGTTTGTTGTGATCCACACAGTCAAAGACGTTGGTGTAGTCAATAAATTAGATCTTTTTCTTTTTTTGGTAACTCTCGCTTTTTTTTTATGATCCAGCGGATGTTGGCAATATGATCTCTGGTACCTCTGCCTTTTCTAAATCCAACTTGAATATCTGGAGGTTCATAGTTCTCATACTGTTGAAGCCTGACTTGGAGAATTACTTTGCTAGCTTGTGAGATGAGTGCAATTGTGAGGTAATTTGAACATTCTTTGACATTGACTTTCTTTGGTATTGGAATGAAAACTGACATTTTCCAGTCCTGTGGCCACTGCTGAGTTTCCCAAATTTGCTGGCATGTTGAGTGCAGCACTTTCACAGCATCATCTTTTAGGAACTGAAATAGCTCAACTCGATTTCCATCACCTCCACTAGCTTTGCTCAAAATGATGCTTCCTAAGGCTCACTTGACTTCACATTCCATGCTGTCTGATTCTAGATGAGTGATCACACCATCGTGCTTATCTGGATCATGAAGACATTTTTGTATAATTCTTCTGTGTATTCTTGCCACCTCTTCTTAATATCTTCTGCTTCTGCTAGATCCGTACCATTTCTGTCCTTTATCCTGTTCATCTTTGCATGAAATGTTCCCTTGATATCTCTAATATTCATTAATATATCTATAGTCCTTCCCATTCATTTGTTTTCCCCTGTTTATTTGCATTGGTTGCTGAGGAAGTCTTTCTTATTTCTCCTTGCTATTTTGGAACTCTGCATTCAAATGGGTATATCTTTCCTTTTCTCTTTTGCCTTTAGTTTCTCTTCTTTTTTTTTTTTTTTTTTTTTTTTTTAAGCTATTTGTAAGGCCTCGTCAGACAAGAATTTTGCCTTTTTGTGTTTCTTTGTCTTAGAGATGGTCTTGATCACTGCCTCCTGTACAATGTCACGAACTTCCATCAATAGTTCTTCAGGCACTCTATCAGACTAATCCCATGAATCTCTTTGTCACTTCCACTGTTTAATCATAAGGGATTTGATTTAGGTCATACCTCAATAGTGGTTTTCCCTACTTTCTTCAATTTAAGCCTGAATTTGGCAATAAGGAGTTCATGATTTGAGGCACAGTCAGCTCCTTGGGCTTATATTTAGCAGACAATATTATTTTTGTAATGTGCACATTGAAATCTTGGGGAAAAACTTAGATATCTTATAAAAATGGAGAAATTAAGCAGAATGATGCCATACCAACTCAAAGGTTTATTATGAACGAATGGAGATGATTTAGATAAAGATAAATGAAAAAAAAAAAAGCCAGTATGAAATGAAAGTAAGGGCTAGCAGTTGTTTATGCAAATGATTGCACTCAGTTCAGATAAGTTCAGTCGTTCAGTCATGTCCGACTCTTTGTGACTCCATGGATCGCAGCATGACAGGCCTCTCTCTGCATTACCAACTCCCAGAGTTTACCCAAACTCATGTCCATCGAGTCAGTGATGCCATCCAGCTATCTCATCCTCTGTCGTTCCCTTCTCCTCCTGCCCCCAATCCCTCCCAGCATCAGGGGCTTTTCCAATGTCAACTCTTCGCATGAGGTGGCCAAAGTACTGGAGTTTCAGCATCAGTCCTTCCAATGAACACCCAGGACTGATTTCCTTTAGGATGGACTGGTTGGATCTTCTTGCAGTCCAAGGGACTCTCAAGAGTCTTCTCCAACACCACAGTTCAAAAGCATCAATTCTTCCGTGCTCAGCTTTCTTCACAGTCCAACTCTCACATCCATACATGACCACTGGAAAAGTCATAGCCTTGACTAGCTGGACCTTTGTTGGCAAAGTAATGTCTCTGCTTTTTAATATGCTGTCTAGGTTGGTCATAACTTTCCTTCCAAGGAGTAAGCATCTTTTAATTTCATGGCTGCAATCACCATATGCAGTGATTTTGGAGTCCCCCAAAAATAAAGTCTGATAGTGTTTCCACTGTTTCTCCATCTATTTCCCATGAAGTGATGGGAACAGATGCCATGATCTTAATTTTCTGAATGTTGAGCTTTAAGCCAACTTTTCACTCTCATCTTTCACTTTCTTCAAGAGGTTTTTGAGTTCCTCTTCATTTTCTGCCATAAGGGAGATGTCATCTGCATATCTGAGGTTACTGATATTTCTACCTGCAATCTTGATTCCAGCTTCTGCTTCTTCCAGCCCAGCGTTTCTCATGATGTACTCTGCATATAAGTTAAATAAGCAGGGTGACAATTACAGTCTTTACATACTCCTTTTCCTATTTGGAACCAGTCTGTTGTTCCATGTCCAGTTGCAACTATTGCTTCCTGACCTGCATACAGGTTTCTCAAGAGGCAGATCAGGAGGTCTGGTATGCCCTTTTCGTTTAGAATTTTCCACAGTTTATTGTAATCCACACAGTCAAAGGCTTTGGCATAGTCAATAAAGCAGAAATGGATGTTTTTCTGGAACTCTCTTTCTCTTTTGATGATTCAGTGGATGTTGGCAATTTGATCTCTGGTTCCTCTGCCTTTTCTAAAACCACCTTGAACATCTGGAAGTTCATGGTTCACATATTGATAGCCTGGCTTGGGGAATTTTGAGCATTACTTTACTACCATGTGAGATAAGTGCAATTGTGTGGTAGTTTGAGCATTCTTTGGGATTGCCTTTCTTTGGGATTGGAATGAAAACTGACATTTCCAGTCCTGCGGCCACTGCTGAGTTTTCCAATTTTGCTGGCATATTGAGTGCAGCACTTTCATAGCATCATCTTTCAAGATTTGAAATAGCTCAACTGGAATTCCATCACCTCCACTAGCTTTGTTCATAGCGATGCTCTCTAAGACCCACTTGACTTCACATTCCAGGATGTCAGGCTAATAGGTGAGTGATCACACCATTGTGATTATCTGGGTGGTGAAGTGGGTATCCTTTCCTTTCTCCAGGGTGTTTTCTTAACCCAGGGGTCAAACTGGAGTCTCCATCATTGCAGGGAGATTCTTTGCCAGCTGATCTACCAGGAAAACCCATAATCTCTCTATGCCAGACATTATTCCAAGTACTTTATATATGTTATATTAGTTATTGCTGTTATTATCTCTATTTTGAAAGAAAAAAAACTGCTTTTTCTGCACATTATACTTGCATGTTTAGCAACATAGATCTTGAGAGACAACTCCACTTATATATCTCTGACCTCACTACTAGAAAGTTTGAGAAGACACTTCAATGTCTCATTTCTAATTCATTTCTTTAGTTTCTTACTGTTTTTCATTTCTTCATTCAGCCAATCCATCCTTTAGGAACTGAAGTTATGCAAAATGATAATTTTTAAAAAGGAAAATGGCTGCCCTCATTTCATTTATGTTGTAAGAGAAGAAAAATAAGTAAAACATTTAATATCTCAGAGAGTGATGACTTTACAGTGAGAAATATATAGCAGGAAAGTGGTGGTAGAGAATGATGATATATGGGATTTTAAATAAGGTAATTAGGATCAGACATGCTGAGAAAGTGAAGTGTAGCAAAGATCTGAAAGAGGTGAGGTAATGAACCTGAGCCATATTACCTGGGGGAAGGTCATTATATATTCAGTGAAACAGCAAACTCAAATCTCCTGATGCAAAGTTCACCCAGTAGAAGTCAGCATTTCCTGGTGAAGCCTTAAGAGAAGTGATGAGGATGTAGAGAGCGTGTGACAGGACACGGAGGCACTGACGTTTCAGGGGCCAGTTTAGAGACACAAAAACCGCTAGAAGCATTTTGTCTTTTGTTAGCATTTGGGAGGGACTCTTGATAGTTTTAATCCAGAGAAGAAGCAGACCCTGGTATTGTGGAGGGAGTAGATCACATAGGAAAGTGACAGAGCAGGATACCCAGTGGTAAGTGGGTGATTTTAGGACACTGAAGCTGATAATCCAGTAGAGAGATTATGATGAATTGTTTCAGGAGAGTAGCAGGGAAGTGGTAGGTTCTGGATATATTTTGAAGGAGGAATCAAGAGGTTTACTGAGAAATCAGATGTAGGGTATGGTAGAAAGAATGGAATACAAAAAGACTAAGGTTTTTGCACTGAGCACCTATAGCAAGGGATGTGTTAATTATTTAGTAGTTTTTATTAGTTGCCTATCACTTAAATTATCCCCAAGCTTAGTGACTTAAAACAGCACATGTTTATTATCTCACACTTGTTTCTGGGATCACTTATCTGGGTATGGCTTAGCTGGGTCCACTACTTCAAAGCCTCTGACTGGCTGCAGTCTTGGTCTGAGATGGAGCTGTGATTTCACCACCAGGCTCAAATGGGGACGGATCTGCTTCTAAGCTCATATATGTGGTTATAAACAAGATTTAATTTCTTGCAGTTGGATTGGAGATTACAGTTGCTTGCAGACTGTTGGATAAAAGGCACCTTTACTCCCTCCTCATGTGTATCTCTCCACAAGACAGCCTACTTTATCAAAGCAAGCAATAGAGAGGCAGTAGATAAGAGTTTTTGGTAACTTAATCACAAGGGGATCGTTCTATCCATACTCTCTTACTTAGAACCAAATTACTCAATATGAAGGGATTAAATATTGTCATAAATACCAGAAGAATATTGGGGGAAAGAATATTCAGATGTCTTCCTATTAACAGGATATTCTTTCATATCCATCACTTTTTGAATGCTAATCACAATAACCCTCTGTGTTGATCACCATTTCCCTTGTTTTAAAGATGAAGACAAGATCCCAAGATTGAAGTGATCTATGCAGTCATAAGACCAGTAAAAGACAGAATTGGGCTTCAGCTCCAAGGGCGAACTCCATTTCCTCTGAGAGAATACCTCGTTTTCCAAAGTTGGCTGAATGACTACCCAAGATATGTTATCTGTTTAAGAGCCATGAGGAATACAGATATGTTATAGTTCTCTAATGCTTGACCTATGGCACCCTTGAATTTTATTCTTTTGATTTTTAGCCACCTTCAACTTTTCTCACTAGAAAATTAACAATGGAAAGGAGCCCAGGGTGATTTATAGTCTATTTCCAGAAACATTATGGAATACTAAGGAACAGGTTTTTCAACGTGTTTGACTGAAACACTATTATGAGCCCCCAAAAATTTATCATCTGGTTAGTGGAGGTAAGATATCAGAAAGGAGCATTCAGACAATTGAAAAATTTCTGTTGATTGCTATACTCACCATAGTTCCAAAGATGAAATAGACATAAATAGTACTTTAATAATGTCCATAATATGTTTTTACAAATAAATCCTGTGTTCAATTTACTGTAAAAAAGAAAGAGACTTTCACTAGACACTGATGCAGTCATCTCTGAACACCTAACTTCTGAGGCTATTACTTGTTGCCACTGGAAGCCAAGGACAGCCAGAAAGATAACTTATATATCTAACTATGGGCCTTCTGAGCAGAATAACTCTGCTTGGGTCTTTTCAATATGTATTTTCCCTTCTGCTTCGTCCTAAAAAGTAATTTAGATTCTTTCTTCTCTTTTGTGTCCAAATGCTTCATGAGAATAGTGAAGAGATTTTAAACACGAAATTTCTCAAAGCCCTCTTAAAGGAAATGGTAGAAACAAGGGTCTAAGAAAACTATAGAAATCCCCAAATTACAGTCAAGTATACATGTACTTGGCATTATCTAAACCTCTTCTGAACATTAATGTGGAATAATTGAAGTTGATTGTATTTGCTGTGGGCCCCTTCTCAACTGTAATCCTTCATGTAAACAAAAAGAAAAAAAGTTGGATTTTTGCTATAAAAATGCTCTTTAAATCTATCTATTTATTTATATTCCCACAATATTAAATGTCTGTATCTAGTTCTACATTCAAATGCTGCTGAATGTTTTCAATGTTTCTGAACTCTGTTTATTTTCCAGTTGTACATACCTCTAACCGAAATGAATGTATAGTCATGACCAATGTCAAATACTCAGTTCAAGTTGAGATCACATAGGGAAGTGACTTATGGTTTAAAGCAAATCTCTGTGGAAAATTTAAAATTATATGTATATATATATATCCTGTCTACTGTCTGAATTAACAAAACTAAATATGAAGAGGAAAGATGAACATAATGAAATAAATTATTTAATAGCAGTCCTTAATTGAAAGACCTCTGAAGGTGAGTTCTATCTTTTGATCTAAAAAAATACTTTGCCAAATGACAGATTTCTTTATAAAGATGCCCCTGATAGGTCAAAAGAAGTTAAATTAATAATATTTATTGTCATGACATTGAGATGCCCCGATTAATTAGAAAATATGTTTGATCACAAAAAACTATCAATTTTCTCTTTTTTTTCCCCATGATAAACTTAAAAATGTACTTGATAAAGGATAGCAAAGAGAGGGAAAATTATGCATGGCATTTTTTGAAGATGTTTCAAGGACAACTGTAATTAAATATTTATTAAGATATCCTTTATATTTTCTTATTTCTTCTGTATGACCAGTATGACTTTGGCTATAAAACAAAACCATTGTTAAAGTTACATAATTGAATGAGATAATGGAATTGTATTTATTAAATCAAACAACAAAGTTCACTCCTGATTTGATAGTCACATGGATATAATTTCCACATGTATGAATTAAAGTCAATTACTTTGGGATGGGGAGAGATAGAGGTTGGTGGGAGAAGTTAATGAATATAGATATTCAATAGGAAGTTTACCATGAAACCATCCTTGAGGATAACTTACTGATCAACTTACTCATCTACTCTGGTAGCTTCCAAGCACAGAACAAAATATAATAGTTTACATATACATAGGTGTGGTGGAAATGATCATGGTGTTGTGACTGTTGTTAACAAGTGTTATTGTTTAAAAAATAGCAGGATTCTTTAAAGACACAGTCAGTTCCTCACAGTTACTTATAGAACCATGTAACCATAGCAGGCTAAGACAGGAGAAGGAGTTCTGGCATTATAGGTTAACACATGCATCTGATTAAGGATGTCAGAACTTATCCAAAGACATAAGGCAGTTACTGTCAATAATTTTGGTTATGCATTCAAGTATTTTCCTCCAGACTCTGCCAAGTGATAATATCTTTTCTTAGCTCATCTTTATAGGAAAACACACTGTCCTTTCTTTTCAAAACTATACATAAAATCAATAAATCTTCATGAGCAAAATTTTTAAAAAAGCACCAACAACACGGCAATGCCATTTACATTAGCATCCAAAGCTTGGAATGTTAAGCTATAAATATTCCAAGCTTTGTATAATATTAATATAAAGGAAACTATAAAATTCAAAGGAAATGTGTTAAAGAACTAAACAAATGAAGGAATGTTTCATGTTCTTGGCTAGAAAGACCAGATGTCACAATGCCAGTTCTTTCCAACTTGATTTGTAATTCTATAAAAGTTTAGTCACAATCCCAACAAATTATCTTGTGGATATTGATAAACTAGTGCTAAATGTTATATGAAAAGTAAAATTCAAAACTGCCAAAAAAATATTAAAAAAAGAAATAATACAGTTGGAGGACCAGCTCTACTCAACATTGACTTCTTTTCAAGCTTGCATATCAAGACAATGTGGGTTTGAGCAAAGCAAAAATTAACTAACAGACAAACAAAGAAAATCAATGGGACAAAATAAAGAGCTATAAAAACATATTCAATTATCACTGACAGAGGGCAAGGTAATTCAACCAAGAATCTGTAGCTTTTCTTTTTCCCAAGAAAGGTACTGGAACAATTGAATATCACATATAAAACAAATTTGAAAAACAGCATTGACATAGACTTTACACACTTTATGAAAATTAACTCAATTTCTAAACCTATTGTAAAATGTGAAACTAAAAATCTCCTAGAACATAACAGAGAAGAAAATCTAAATGATACTGCTTTTTATTATGATTTTTATGTATAGCATCAAAGGAATAATACATGAAAGAAATCTAGATATGTTGGATTTCATTAAAATTAAAATTTTCTAACATGCAAAAGACACTGACAAGAAAGTGAAAAGACAAACCACACAAAAGGAGAAATATTTGCAAAAGTTATATCCAATAAAGGGCCATTTTCCAAAATATACAATATAAATCTCAACAGTAAGGAAATGACTGACTAGCAAACTGAAAGTCAAGCAGTCTAAAAGAATTATACATCATAATCCAGTGAGATTTATTCCAGGGGTGCAAAAATGATTCAACGTCCACAGATCAATCAATGAGCTACATCACAATAACAAAGTGAAAGATTGAAACCATAAAACCATCTAATTATTCAGGTCAGTTCAGTTTGGTCGCTCATTTGTGCTTGACTGTTTGTGACCCCATGGACTGCAGCACGCCAAGCTTCCCTGTAAGTCACCAACTCCCAGAGCTTGCTCAAACTCAAGTCCATTGAGTCAGGGATGCCATCCAACCATCTCATACTCTGCTGTCCTCCTGCCCTCATTCTTTCCCAGCATCAGGTTATTTCTCAATGAGTCAGGTCTTAGCATCACTTGCCCAAAGTATTGGAGCTTTAGCATCAGTCCTTCCAATGAGTATTCAGGGTTGATCTCCTTTAGGATGTACTGGTTGGATCTCCTTGCAGTCCAAGGGACTCTCAAGAGTCTTCTCCAACACCACAGTTCAAAAGCATCAATTCTTCAGCGCTCAGCTTTCTTTATGGTTCAACTCTAACATCTATACATGACTACTGGAAAAACCCTAGATTTGACTAGATGGACTTTTGTCAGCGAAGTAATGTCTCTGCTTTTTAATATGCTGTCTAGGCTTGTCATAGATTTTCTTTAATTATATATTAATAACTAATAATCTAATGGGGCTTCCTTCATGGTTCAGTCAGTGAAGAATCTGCCTGCAGTGCAGGAGACTCAGGTTCGATTCATGGGTTGGTAAGATCCCCTGGAGAAGGAAATAACAACCTATTCCAGTATTCTTGCCTGAAGAATCTCATGGACAGAAGAGCCTGGCAGGCTACAGACCTGGGTTCTCAAGAGTCGGAAACAACTTAGTGACTAAACCACCATCAATCATCTAATAGATAAGGAAAAAGTCACTGCACAATTTAACATCCATGTATGATTAAAAAAAAAAAAAAAAAAAAAAAAAGCTCAACAAAGTGAGTATAGAGAAAAATGCTTCAAACTAATAAAGTCCATATATGACAAGGAGAGTTAACATCATAGGCAATGGTAAAAACCTGAAACTTTTCCTCTAGGATCAAGGACAAAACAAGAGTGCCCACTTTCAAATTTTTATTTAAAATAGCATTAGAAATCTTAGTTAGAGCTATTAGGTAAAAAAAGAAAGAAAGAAAGAAAAGTCATCTAAATTAGAAAGTAAGAAGTAAACTGTAACTATTTGCAGTTGTCAGAATATTCTTTATAGAAAATCCTAAAGAATCCACCAAAAACCTGTTAGAATTAACAAATAAATTCAAAATAGATGCAGGATACAAAATCAATATACTGAAATCCACTGCATTTCTAATACCAAGCTATTATAAAGATATATTATTAGTGCATTAAAATTAAATTTACAATTCCATTAAAAAGAATAAAATGTCCAACAATAAATTTAACCAGAATTTGAAAGACTCACACAATGAAAGCTATAAGATATTACTGAAAGAATTTGAAAAAGCTGTGGAGCATATTCCCTGTTCATTGATGGAAAAGTTAAGAGTGTTAAAATGCCCATACTGCCCAAAGCCATCTACAGATTAAATGCAATCACTGTTAAAATTGTAAGAAAATGCATTTTAAACAAGAAAAGAACAGAAAGTGCTTAGTGGGCTGCAGTCTATGGGGCACAAAGAGATGCACAAATTTAAGCAACTATCACTGTGGCTTTCTCCATGAAAACACAAAGACTACAAATAGCTCAAGCAATCTTGAGAAAGGACAAAGCTAGAGACATCACATTTTCTGATTTCAAGTTATATTACACAGCTCTAGCAGTCAAAATAGTATGATATTTGTATGAAAGAGGCACATAGATCAATGCAACATAAAGAGAGTCCAGAAATAAACTCAAGCATATTTTTTCAGTTAATTTATGACAAACGAGCTATGAATACATGATGAGGAAGGGATAGCTTCCTCAGTAAACTATGTTGGGAAAGCTGAATATGCCAAATAATAAATTTGAACTAATATCTAACACCATACACAAAACTAACTCAAAATGGATTAAAGACATAAGACCATAAAACTTCTAGAAGGAAACACAGGTAATGAGCTCTTTGACTTTAGTCTTAGCAGTGAGATTTTTGGATTTGACACCTAAATCAAAGCCCATACAAGCAAGAATAAACTAGTGGGACTGCATCAAACTACAGAACTTATGCAAAGCAAAGATAATCAACAAAATAAAAATATAACCTATCAAATAGGAGAAATATTTGTAAATCACATATTTATATATCTATCTATATCTATATCTATCTATCTATCTATCTATCCAATCAAACTCAATTTTAACTATTCTAATTAAATAATGCACAGAGATTTCAAATAGGTATGTATCCAAAGAATACACACAGATGGTCAATATGCACACATAGGTATATTAAGAGGTGCTCAATATCACTAATCATGAGGGAAATGTTAATAAAAACCATGATAAATTACTTTTTACCTACCTTTCCTTGCTATTCTTTGGAACTCTGAACAGAGTTCCAAAGAATAGCAAGGAGAGATAAGAAGGCCTTTTTCAATGATCAGTGCAAAGAAAGAGAGAGAGAGAGAGAGAGAAAGAGAGAGAGAGAGAGAGAGAGAGAGAGAGAGAATGGAAAGAGAAAGACTAGAGATCTCTTCAAGAAAATTAGAGATACCAAGGGAACACTTCATACAAAGATGGGCAAATAAAGAACAGAAATGCTATGAACCTAACAGAAATAGAAGATATTAAGAAGAGGTAGGAACAATACACAGAAGAACTACGTTAAAAAGACCTTGATGACCCAGATAATCACAATGATGTGATCACTCACCTAGAGTCAGACATCCTGGAATGCAAAATCAAATGGGCCTCAGGAAGCATCACTACAAACAAAGCTAGTGGAGGCGATTCCTCTATTTCAAATCCTAAAAGATGATGCTCTGAAAGTGCTACACTCAAAATGCCAGCAAATTTGGAAAACTCATCAGTGGCCACAGGACTGGAAAATGTCAGTTTTCATTCCAATCCCAAAGAAAGACAATGCCAAAGAATGTTAAAACTACCACACAATTGCTTTCAGCTTACACACTAGCAAAGTAATTCTCAAAATTCTCCATGCCAGGCCACACAGTATGTGAACGCTGAACTTCCAGACATTCAAGCTGGATTTAGAAAAGGCAGAGGAACCAAAGATTGAATTGCCAACCTTCATTGGATCATCAGAAAAGCAAGAGGATTCCAGAAAAACGTCTTTATTTACTATGCCAAAACCTTTGACTGTGTGGATCACAACAAACTGGAAAATTCTTCAAGAGATGGGAATCCCAGACCACCTTATCTGCCTCATGAGAAATCTGTATACAGTTCAAGAAGCAACACTTAGAACTGGACATGGAACAATAGACTGGTTCCTAATAGGAAAAGGAGTACATCAAGTGTGTATATTGTCCTCCTGCTAATTTCAATTATATGCAGAGTACATCTTGTGAAATACTGAGCTGGATGAAGTACAAGCTGGAATCAAAATTGCAGAGAGAAATATCAATAACCTCAGACATGCAGATGACACCACCCTTATGGCAGAAAGTGAAAAAGAACTAAAGAGCCTCTTGATGAAAGTGAAAGGGGAGAGTGAAAAAATTGGATTAAAACTCAACATTCAGAAAACAAAGATCATGGCATCTGGCCCCATCACTTTATGGCAATTAGATGAGGAAACAATGGAAAAAAGTGGCTGACTTTGTTACTGGGGGCTCCCAAATCACTGCAGATGGTGATTGCACCCATGAAATTAAAAGACACTTACTCCTTGGAAGAACTATGACCAACCTAGACAGCATATCAAAAGCAGAGAGATTGCAGACAAAGGCCCATCTGGTCAAGGATGTGGTTTCTCCAGTGGTCACGTGTGGATGTGAGAGCTGGACTGTAAAGGAAGCTGAGTGCCGAAGAATTGATGCTTTTGAACTGTGGTGTTGGAGAAGACTCTTGAGAGTCCCTTGGACTGCAAGGAGATCCAACCAGTCCATCCTAAAGGAGATCAGTCCTGAATATTCATTGGAAGGACTCAGGCTGAGGCTGAAACTCCAATACTTTGGCCACATGATGCAAAGAACTGACTCATTGGAAATACCTTGATGCTGGAAAAGATTGAAAGCAGGAGGAGAAAGGGATGACAGAAGATGAAATTGTTAGATGGAATCACTGACTTGATGGACATGAGTTTGAGCAATCTCTGGGAGCTGGTGATGAACAGGGAAACCTGGCATGCTGCAGTCCATGGGGTCGCAAACAGTAGGACATGACTGAGTGATTGAACTAACTAAAAATAATAATAAGCATTAGTGAGGATGTGGAAAAAAGGAAAACCTCATGCACTATTTGTAAGAATGTAAATTGCTTACTCCATCAATGTAAAGCAGTATAAATGTTTCTTTAAAATTAAATTAAATTACAATAGTATCACATGATCCTACAATTCCACTTTCATGTATTTCTTCAAATAAAATGAAAATGCACTAATTTGAAAAGATATGTGTATCTTAATATTAATTGAAGCATTGTTAACAATACTAGAAACTCAGAAACAGCCTAAATATCTATCAATGGATGAATCAATGAGGAAAATGTGTTGCATGTATGCAATGGAATATTCTTTGGCCATAAAAAGCAATGAAATCTTGGGGTGTATGTGTCTTTTTGAGCTATGATTTTGTCAGGAAATATACCCAGGAGTGGAATTTCGGATCATAAGGTAGTTCTATTTTTAATTTTCTAAGGGACCTCCATATTATTCTCCATAATGACTGTGACAATTTACATTCCCACCAAGAGTGTAGGAGGGTTTCCTTTTCTCCATACCCTCTCCACCATTTATTTTATATATATATATATATATATATTTATATATATGTATATATATATATATAAAATAATGGCCATTCTCACCAGTGTGAAGTGATACTTCATTGTACTTTTGATTTTCATTTCCCTAATAATTAGTAATGGTGAGCTTCTGTTCATGTGTTTCTTGGCCATCTAGAAGTCTTCCTTGGAGAAATGTCATACAGAATAAAGTATTTCAGCAGGATAAAAGCAAATATATTCACACGTATATGTGGAATCTAGAAAAATGGTACAGAAGACTTTTTGCAGGACAGAGAGAGAGAGACAGATATAGAAGACAGACCTGTGAGCATGGTGTAGGAGGAGATGGTTGGGATGAACTGGGGGACTGGAACTGAAATATACACAGCACCATGTGCAGAAACGGATAGCTAGTAGGAATCAGCTGCACAGCAGAGGGAACTCAGCTCAGGGCTCTGTGGTAACCTAGGTGGGTGGGCTGGGGGTGAGTGGGAGGTCCAAGAGGGAGGGAATATATAGCTAATTAAATACAGCTATCATATAGCTATATATAATGTACAATATACACATGTAGCTATACAAAATATGCACATATAGCTAATTCACTTCATTGTACAGTACAAATGAACACTACATTGTACAGTAGAAATGAAGCAATTATACCTCAACAAGATAAGAAAAAATTGACTTCTTGCTATATTTAGCAACATAGATCGATCTCAAAGAAAAAACTAGCAAGTGAAGAAAGTCAAATAAGAGAGAAAACAAAAAATATCATACTGTGTTACATATATATGGAACTTAGAAAAGAAGCTTATCAGTACAGAGACTAGATTAATAGTGACTGCCAAAGTGGGAGAAGAGGAGGGCAAAATGGGCAAGGGAGTTCAAAAAGTAGAAACTGGAAGTTATAAAATAAATCAGTCCTGGGAATGTAGCATAAAATATAATAATATTTAGCTGCTTGTAAATGAGTATATCTTAAATAGTCTCATCCCAAGGATGAGGAGTGTGTGGTTGTGGATGTTAACTAGACCTCCTGTGGTCATTTGCAGTATACACATGTGTCAAATCACTAAGCTGCATACCTAAGACTGCTACAATGGCTTATCTCAATTATTTATCAATTAAGTAAAGACAGTCTGACCTCTAACTGGATTTAAAATATTCAAAACTGGGCATACCTATACTCCTAACTAAGAATAGATCTGTTAATTTATTAAACATTCTATCAAAATTTGACAGCAGCTTTTTTTTTTTAAACCAATATTTTTCATGGCTACAAGACACAAAAATACATGTGCTAGAGAAACGACTCATTAGGAAAATTGGGAGGAAAAGAAAATAGTTATAGTTTTAGCTGATCTTTCCTTAGCATTTGTTCTATGCACAGGGCATGTTTTCCAGAGTCCCAAGGTAACCTAAAAATGGCTGTTAACAGCCCACAGAAACTTGAGAAAGTTGTTATTCTTCAGAAGTCAAGACACATCACAGGTAACTTATATTAAATAAGTACACTTTGTCCTAGGTTTATAAAGTTCCAGAAACTCAGTTCCTCAATCTAGGGAAGAGTGGAAAGTGTGGCTTTTAATGTCATCCATTTCAGTCATGACAAATACATCTTGACATTTTCAAGCTACCTCAGAATTTATGGAACCATGAATAGCATTTCATTTTTGAAGATTCTGAGTTTTTTAGTTTTTAAAATAATATGAAAGCTTATGATGGCTTTAAAAGGATGTTGACTAAAAACACATGCAACCTAAGAGTTGAGAGCTATGTTTTACTAGGTGGAAATTTTAAGACTTCAAGCTCGAGAGGCAGAATGTCAAGTGACTCTGAGAGAACTGGTCCAAGGAAGCGGGGGGTGGGGGGCAGCAGGTTATGTAGACGTCTTGTAACAAAGGGCAGGTGGTCTAAACTTCAAAAGTTTTTTGTTTTTAAATAAATTAAAGAAAATCGGATATTGCAAGTTAAGAAATTTAGTGCTTTTCTATGTATGGGAAGATGCAAGAGTCTGGGTTCACTGAAATCCTTCCTTCCTTTGATGTGCACCTCAGCTCTCTGGGGCCAGTAGCCTGTGTTTTCACATCCTGAGTTTCCTCAGAACTCACTTGGGGAGTGACTGCAGTCTGATGTCTACTATACGGCAGGTATTCTCTGCCTTCCCGAGTTTTCTTAGGGCTCAGTGGCTCACATTGGAGGGCTGAAAATGCTGATGACTGTGACATCCTTTTATACTGATGTGGCAGGAAATAATCCATTTCTCAAGGACATTAGCAAATTATGTCAAGGACGTCTTATAAAGAGATTTCTGTCAAACCCACTAGAGATACAAATATATAGAACAAAGGAAAACCTATGAGCAAATGTATGACCATTGGGCAATTTTACCTTAAGAAACTTGTCAAATCCCTAGAAAAGTTGGTGACTAGGGAAAGATTTTAAATTGTTCCTATTTTCTACAGGTATTACTCCATTATAAATTGATATTTAATCATATGAATGAATTATTAATCAAGGGTTGCAAGTTCAAAATATATTTTTGATTATGTACTCCTCATCTCATAAGAAGCAAAACCATTGAGAAAGATGTTCTGATTAAAAAAAAAAAAAAAAGGAGAAAAGAAAAAAAAAGTAAAAAAAAAAGCAACTTCATTAACCAAAGTGTCAAAGACCTGAATAGACACCAACCACATCAAAGATATATAGAGGCAGCAAATAAACATATAAAAATATGGCCGTATCAGATATCATTAGGGAAATGCAAATTAAAACAGCATTTTGATACCAATATACCTTGACTTATTAAAATTTTCTAATATACATTGGCCAAAATTCAGAACACTGATATCTCCAAATGCTGGCACAAACATGGAATAAGAACTCATTCACTGCTGGCAGGAATGCAAATTGTTACATCTCCTTTGGAAGACAGTGTGGTGGTTTTGTACAAAGCTAAACACACTTGGAAGGAAAGTTATGACCAACCTAGACAGTATATTAAAAAGCAGAGACATTACTTTGCCAACAAAGGTCTGTCTAGTCAAGGCTATGGTTTTTCCAGTGGTTATGTATGGATGGTCATGTATGGAGAGTTGGACTATGAAGAAAGCTGAGCGCCAAAGAATCGATACTTTTGAACTGTGGTTTTGGAGAAGACTCTTGAAAGTCCCTTGGACTGCAAGGAGATCCAATCAGTCCATCCTAAAGGAGATCAGTCCTGGGTGTTCATTGGAAGGACTGACGCTGAAGCTGAAACTCCAATACTCATGCGAAGAGTTGATTGATTTGAAAAGACCCTGATGTTAGCTAGATCACTTTCTAACACCATACACAAAAATAAACTCAAAATGGATTAAAGATCTAAATGTAAGACCAGAAACTGTAAAACTCCTAGAGGAGAACATAGGCAAAACACTCTCCAACATAAATCTCAGCAGGGTCCTCTATGACCCACCTCCCAGAATGTTGGAAATAAAATATCAAAACTAAACAAATGGGACCTAATGAAACTTAAAAGCTTCTGCACTACAAAGGAAACTATAAGTAAGGTGAAAAGACAACCCTCAGATTGGGAGAAAATAATAGCAAATGAAGAAACAGACAAAGGATTAATCTCAAAAATATGCAAGCAACTCCTGAAGCTCAATTCCAGAAAAATAAATGACCCAATCAAAAAATGGGCCAAAGAACTAAACAGACATTTTTCCAAAGAAGACATACAGATGGCTAACAAACCCATGAAAAGATGCTCAACATCACTCATTATCAGAGAAATGCAAATCAAAACCTCAATGAGGTACCATTACACACCAGTCAGGATGGCTGCTATCCAAAAGTCTACAAGCAATAAATGCTGGAGAGGGTGTGGAGAAAAGGGAACCCTCTTACACTGTTGGTGGGAATGCAAACTAGTACAGCCACTATGGAAAACAGTGTGGAGATTTCTTAAAAAACTGGAAATAGAACTGCCATATGACCCAGCAATCCCACTCCTGGGCATACACACCGAGGAAACCAGATCTGAAAGAGACACGTGCACCCCAATGTTCATCACAGCACTGTTTATAATAGCCAGGACATGGAAGCAGCCTAGATGCCCATCAGCAGATGAATGGATAAGGAAGCTGTGGTACATATACACCATGGAATATTACTCAGCCATTAAAAAGAATGCATTTGAATCAGTTCTAATGAGATGGACGAAACTGGAGCCCATTATACAGAGTGAAGTAAGCCAGAAAGATAAAGAACATTACAGCATACTAACACATATATACGGAATTTAGAAAGATGGTAATGATAACCCTATATGCAAAACAAAAAGAGACACAGAAGTACAGAACAGACTTTTGAACTCTGTGGGAGAAGGTGAGGGTGGGATGTTTTGAAAGAACAGCATGTATATTATCTATGGTGAAACAGACCACCAGCCCAGGTGGGATGCATGAGTCAAGTGCTCGGGCCTGGTGCACTGGGAAGACCCAGAGGAATCGGGTGGAGAGGGAGGTGGGAGGGGGGATCAGGATGGGGAATACATGTAACTCTATGGCTGATTCGTGTCAATGTATGACAAAACCCACTGCAATGTTGTGAAGTAATTGGCCTCCAACTAATAAAATAAAACTTAAAAAAAAAATAAAATAAAATTACCTTCACACACACACAAAAAAAAAAAAAAAAAAGAAAGAAAAGAAAAGACCCTGATGCTGGGAGAGATTGGGGGCAGGAGGAGAAGGGGATGACAGAGGATAAGATGTTTGGATGGCATCACCAATGGACATGGGTTTGGGTGGACTCCAGGAGTTGGTGATGGACAGGGAGGCCTGGCGTGCTGCAGTTCATGGGGTTGCAAAGAATTGGACACGACTGAGTGAATGAACTGAACTGAACTGAAACACACTTTTACTCTAATATCCAGCTATAACACTCCTTGGTATTTATCCAAAGGAGTTAAAAAGTTCCATCCACACAAAAGCCTGTACAGAGATGCTTAGAGCAGTTTTGTTCGTAATTGCCAACAGTTGGAAGTAACCAATATGTCCTTTAGTATGTGAGTGATAAACTCTAGTATTTATATGAACAGTGAAATACTATTCAGATTAAAAATAACTGATCTATCAGTTAGTGAAAATTCAAGAAGCTTTTGGTCAAAAGTAAGAATTTCCCTTCACTATTAACTCAGCATCAGTGATTTTCCAGTTGGGAATTCAGCAACTCTGGTAATTCTTTTGACTGGTTTCGTTGATTACTTTGTACCTCATCTTTGATGGGCATCAAGCCTAGATGGTGAATCTATGAAAGCCAGTCAGTTAATTTTCTGGGTCACAAGACATACTCCTCCTTGATATCAGACCAGCTCATAGATTTACAAAAAACAATGATAAAGTCAAAGCATGACACAGCTTCAAACACAAACAGAGAAGTAACACCAGTGTGTTAGAACCCCACTCTTTGATCGTGACCAGAAAAAAAGAAAAAAAAAAAGGCCAAAATCAAGTAATGGGGCAGGGAGGATGGCATTGGAAAAGCAGGGCTTGAAATCCGCAGACCCAGGCACTGTGTAACTGAGCATAATTGGAGGGGTAATGTCAGCAGTGGTCAAATCACCCAGAAACACACAGACCTCAGACTCACACACAGACTCTTTGAAATAAGCTCATTTATATCTTGTGAGACAGGGAGTGTTTTTCAATTTTAAGATGAAATAATATATTTACTAATTTGGGAGTGAAGTTTTGGAAGTATTATGTTTATTTGAAGTTATCAGGTATGAGTCCCTAAGAAATTAAAACTTTTCTGTGTTTTAAAGAGATCTGATTTATAGCTCTTCAAAACCATTGTCATTTAAATTTCCAATAATGGTTAAATTTCTTTTAAAATTAGAATTGCCAATGCCTTGACCTTTGAAAGGGTTCTTAGAAACAAATCCTACTGTTAATCTTTTTTCTTTAAAATGTGGTATTGGATGTTAACTTTGACACAGTTCTGAGCACTGTTGACAATATCTGGATAGTATTTTGAGAGATCAGTGGAAAGTTAAGCATTCTAAGCTTAACATGAGTACACTTTTTTTTTTTTTTTAATTCAGAAAATAAAATCAGATTTCTCAAAGTAAGAAAAAAGGGATCCTATGAGACAGGAAGGATACTTCTCTGTGCAGATGCTTTTTAAAATTGCAGGTGTTCTGTAATAGAAATAGACCTTGCAGTCACGGGTTAACCACTTCTGACTCTAGTCTTGGAAAACACAGCTGAATGCCTCTTGGGAAATTTTTCCATGTTGACAAGTACATTATAGAGTGTTATGAAAACTGGAGATAATGCATGTATATTAATTAGCATGATACTAAAAGGTGGTCCAGAAATAGTAGCTGTTGCTAGCAGGCCATGGATACTCTGTTAGTCCAAAAATCAAAAGAATTGAATATCTGTCCTTATTTTGTTATACATATGTTCTTTGGAATATATACAATACCAGGATGTATTTTTCTCTCTTTAAAAAGGAGAATGTTTTGGATATGTCCTTGCAAAGGCCAACAGTGTGCCGAACAACAGGGAGATCTTGACTACAAGAGTCACCCAGGGGATTTAAGGACTATAAGACTATAGAACGCCGGCCATTAGGTACTTGTTTGACTGCTCAGCTTGCAGATGTCTTCCTTCTTTTCAAGTTATTCCTGACTCTGAAAGATGCCATTTATTGCCTACAACCCTGCATTTGTCTCAGTTAACTCACACTAGGCTTTCCTCAGACCCTGGCATGCTCTATCTTGGAGAAGGTAGATCACTATTCCAAACTCGAAATAAATATTATGGATCTATCTGCAACATTCCCTTTGGCCAGTAATTGATTTAGGAAATAGCAAGTAAATAAACTCTAGACAAGAAGATGTGAGGTGAAGTCTTGGAACTCAGAATGGGAGAAAGTTCTGGGAAATATTTTTGTCTTGGAAAAAAATGGAGTTTTCTGAGGATAATTTCTCTTGCCATCTTGTTTCTTGCCTCAAAATTGGTATTAGTGAGGGAAGATGTTGTCCGGAGTATACCAACCACATCAGACTTAGGAGTGACTAGCTAAAAGATTGTAGAGGATAGAATAATAAAACAGAGGCAATTGCTGCACTCAGTTTGAGCAATAGATCCCTGCTCTCTCCCAAATCTTCCAAGGCTCTCTAGCTCACTCCTTGTAAAGGCAAATCCTCACGGCTTACAAAACTCTGGTGAAATGTGCCAGCCCCTCCATCCTACCTCCCAGGATTCTCCCTTTCTTCCTTTCTCCATCCATTAAGCATTCCATCTTACTATCCACTGCTTGTGTCAGGAATGCATTTGCCTCAGAGCCTTTGAATCTGCTGTTCTTTGCCTAGAGCATATTTTCCTAGGGCGTGTGTAAGATGTTCCACCACTTCCTTAAGGTCTCTACTCCAAAGTCACCTTTTCAGGCACAATTCTATCTTTTAGGTCCTCAGCTTCTTTGTCTTCTTGGCCCTTGACACCCTACTTGGAAAGCAAAACCAATACCAAACAAACCCTAGACCCAGCATTCAGACTTCTTATTTGAGATTAGCTGCTATGTTTGTTTCTCAACCTACTATATAATTATGTTACAGAAGACTACTCCTTCTACAGGATCAGAGAAAGACTTACCTCACTTTTTCAGGTGTCCCTAACACAGGGCCTGGACACACATGACCTAGTCTAAGCCACCAACCAGATTCGGCCACCTGGATCTTGGATCTGGGATTAGCAGTACAGAGAAGCCGAGAGGAGAGGATTCCCGAAGTCCTCAGTCGCAGCAGCATGCTGTCCGCCCTGCTGTGGGCAAGCAGCCACTGCAGCGTCAGCAGAGGGTCAGGAGCAGTGCCTCCCAGCTTGGCTGCAAGCGGAACCAAGGGGCTGCTCTGTGGTCCTGGCTACCTTCCCACTTTACATCGCTCCAATCTGCCCAAATTTGGTTCTCCAGCTTTCCTGGGGAACCTAGGAACTTCCATTTACCCTTTTAATATATTCAACCTAAGTTGGTTTTATCCACTTGGAACTGAGAATAATAATTGACACATACCTAAATATCTTGTACCTACTCCAGGAACATCTAAGGTAAAACTTGAGAGCGTAGATTCTAGAAATGAAGTAAGTATTAATGTCTATGCAATGACAAAATTCACTAGTTGGTAGAACCTTTGTTAAAAAAAAAAACAAACAAGCATAAAAATTGTAGTTCACATTGTTAATTAAATTTGGAGCTTTCTGAACAGGTGACCTCTCAAGGCTTTTTTCAGTACTGACATTGTTTCAATCTCTACTTGAAGCTTCCCTGGATGGATGCAAGTGAAATGCCTCTTTCCTTAGGAGCAGAAACAGCCTTTGGTGAAAACCTTCAGTTAGTTCAATTTTCTTTAAGAATCTCTTCATCCTACCTATTCCCCATCTTATCTTCTGCTTTCTTGAACTCAGACACTCATCTGCTTTCTCCTAGTACAGACAATACTTGCCCCGCCTTCACTAGAAGTTCTGTTCAGACAGAAGGATTTGATAACAAACTTTCCCTCTTTAGTGTGAATGTAAGCCACTTTTTTCTCTCTTAAAAATATTTGCATTTAGTTTTCTATCTCAAAGTGGAAAAAAATTATCCCCAGAAAAATGTGAACATCATAAAAATAAAATGAGCTTTATTTGTGAACATAAGATTTTATTCAGGAGTTAGGAATAAGTTCCCTTATTTGAAACATATATGAAGCAAGGTTTTCTAAGATGGAGAATGTAAGTAATTAAATTTGAAGCCTTTTTAAAAGATATTTCAATAGCGGTTTAATAAAGCAAAGAATTAGCTGTTTCTATTAATTAATTTGTATTAAGTCAAATTTTGAATTAAGTTAAATGGATAAATATAACAAGGACATTTATTTTAGGTCAAAAGGAAAAGGGTAAAAATGATCTTTATTGACTTTATCTAGATTTGACATCAATAAATACAAATAAATACAAATTTCCAGAAGACTGTGCTTTGCTTAATCATAGGATCTCAGACTTGAAAAAAATTAACATGTTTCCCAGATTACCCTCTCATTCATTTAGAAGTTTTGCTGTTGCCATTGTTTGTTTTTAACAAAGGATATACCAACTAGTGTATTTTGCTTTTGCATAGACATTAATAAATATTTCATTCCTTTATACCCTCATAATCATCTTATTGAGGCAAGCAATATATATATATATATATACATATATATATATATATATTATATGACCAATATTAGTCATATAAAAACCCCAAGGTTCAGAGAGTTTAATCAGCTTTTTATTATACAACTTGTTGGTATCAGAGCTGGAATTCAGATTCATGCCCTGAAACAAGGTGTTTTCCAGTAGCATTTGCAGTTACAAGTTAAGAGAAGAAAGGTCCAGGAGTCACCCCTGGAAATGAAGAGTTTCAAGGAATAAGAGATTTGTGAGTAAAAGCCTTTGTGCCTTCATATATTTAATGATTTACTTTTCTGCTGAGAAATTAAAACTTTTCCTTGAGGACCAGCACTGTGGCTGAACTTGTGAAGCCACTCTGGCTCTCTAGGAAGAATCTCCGGTTGTCTCACATATATGCATAGGCATTGCTTCTCACCTGAGATGAGTGTGAAGAAGGCTTTAAGACAGGACTGCATTTCAATTATTTCCCAATAGATAGCACAGTGTCTGACACAGAGATGCTACTCAGTAAACACGTGTGGAATCCCTCTGAGCCAAAGGCAGAGTTCCATAAAAGGAAACCAGAAGCTGCGAAGTGGGGTGCTGATGATGTCTTCCTGCCCTGTGCTTTTCCAAATCTGAAGGAACTTTTATCAGCACAGATCTTTCATTTACAGAATTCCATCTGTGCTGTACATTCTACTTCACTCTTAGGAGACATGCAGAATTTTGCAGAATGAACACTACTTAATGTTGGGAAATTAGGAGGGAAATCATCTCATTCCTTTTTCCTAGAGCAGTAGTTGAAAATCTTTGAAAAGTTCAGAGATGAATGAAACTCAGTATATTGAAGCAAAATATCAGAAATTTACTTTCCTTGAAATCCTTCTTGAGTTGATGAAGAGTTAAATCTTATTCCCATTTCGAAGCTGCAGATTTGAGGGAGCCCAGTTGTTCTGAGTATCCTTTTTAAGAGTATCTTCTATGGTAATAATTTTGTAGAAAAGTAATTGCAACTTATTGTTGGAGAAATTCTGCCATTGTGGATTAGCAATGTTTTGTAGAATATTATCCTTTTGAGGTAGGAGATACATGGGCCCCAGGCTAAGCAGCTGCAACCAGTATCCTGCTGACACATCAAGATAACAGTGGAAGTAAAGCTCTGATAGGGTAAAAACTACATTTTTTCCCCTCATTTTGGCAGCATCTCCTTCCTTCCTTTGATACCCGAGGGACTTCTATGAACATGTGTGGGTTAGGAAATCTCCTTTACCGTCAAAATGAGAAAAACAAACAAACAAACAAAATGTAGTTTTTACCCTATCAGAGCTTTACTCCCACCGCCAGGCTGCCAGCTTCTCAGAAACCCTTAAGATAGAATCCACCTTGGGTGAAGGATGCGTGTGAACATTGGGTAAGGACCTAAGTCAGACCAAATGTGAGCATGCTCAAAATGATTGGTCAAAAGGGAGCCCAGAAAACTGTCCCCATAGAAGTGTGTTTAAGCCATCCCTATTATGCACGACTCACTCTGAATCCACTCTAGTGTTATTTCACAGGTACTTCACTTCTAATCAATCCTCTATCTACTTCACAATCTCTGTCTATTTGCTGAATACTTTCTTCAAATTAGACAAGGACCAAGGTTCTGCTTCAAGCCGCCTCATCCTTTGCTCCTTCAAGGTCACTTTGAAGACAATAAAAGAGTTTTTGTGAAGATTACTTATAAAGTGATTTCTCTTGAGAAGACAGTGGAGTGAAGGCAAGCTTTGGAGATAAGCAATCCTTGGTTGAGATCTTCTGTTGACATCTGTTCTTGTCACTCTGCAGAAACAATTCAGAGAAGAGACAGAGAGCTCAACAAAGCAAACTGAAGATCTAATTAAGCAATAGTTTGCCCTCAGAGGGAGACTAGGAGACTCAGGTAAGCAGCTGCCCTGATCCTCTTTGCCAAGCTGGTTATGTGGGGCATAGAAATGAAGGAACAAGTATTCATTGTGGAGGGAGAGGCTTGGGAGTTGTGTTTCCTGATTTTCATCCCAGCTCCACCTTCCCAAGAGGAAGAGGAATTTTTGTCCTTATCCAGTCCTGATGGGAACTGTCATAGTCTCAGCGCATGATGGAGACGTCTTACCTGCGAGGCTTATTTTATTGCAGTGAGAGCATAATATGCAAAAGGATTCATTTGGAAGCTGAAGAGTCACCCTTTTCCCACCTTTCTTTGTCTGCCTCCAGGACACTAATCACACAAATAGTTTTGATTTCTTGTCAGTCTGGAGGTTCCTGCTTTTCTTTGTCTGCCCAAGGAGCCTCACTGCTTACACGATGTGTGGTTTTCTGCCATGGGCTTGCATCTCCCTGTCTCTGCCCGTATCTACTACCTGCCTGCTATAACATCTATGTGGCATGGCTTAACAAAAGCTCAAAACTAGACAGTTATCTCCCTTGGAAACTTAAAAAGCTGAGCTTGTCTCACTTGTATCATTTATTGTTCTATTTGTGTGTGTGTGTGTCTTATATTTTATGTCAGTTTCTGCTATCACATGAAGAAATTGAATTAAGAAACTCATTTTACTGGATAGTCAAATGCTCATTTTATTAACTTATTACCAAGGCAAATAAATTAAAAGATGCATTGAGTGGTAGCTGCCCTTTAACCCTCCACCTGCAAAATGGATAAATGGGTTAGACATTTCTTTTACAGTGAGCATCTGTGTAAACTTCCACTTTATTTCTTTCAAGCTAGACAGTGATTTCAACTAAGAATCTTGATCATAATTAATGTTCTCAAATATTGTCATAAAATTGATTTCTAAGATAAGAGAGTTGTGGGTTTATAAAAATAGTTGCATGCTCTCTTGGTGCTTGATAAATATAAAAATAGATCAGATTTTACAGTTTTTGAGAATTTTAAAATAAAGCACTGTTGTAATAACAACCAAACATCCTAACTAAAATCTCCAGTCCAGCATGGACAGACAGTGAAACTTTTGGCACTTTTTCATTTTATCATTTACTTATTTAATCTTATTCATATCTAATTATCTCTAGCTGCAGAAGAGAAGCAGGAAGCACAGTAGAATGAGTACAGGTTTTGGAATCATATATATTCTGAAGTCTTTTTCAGTTACTTCGTAACTGGGCAAATTTGAGCAAGTTATCTATCCTTGGAAGCCTCAGTTTTCCTACCTGTAGAATCATAATAACAGTGATTATTGAGAAGGTTTTTGTGTGAATCAAATGAGATGAGACATTTAATATTTTTAGCTCAGTGCAAGAATACAATGACTGCCCAACTGCTAGAAAAGATGGAATTGACAGTGGAAGCAAAAGAAGAAGTAAGAGAAATATAAAACTAATCTAGCCAATCTACAGGTCATTCAACATCTTGAAGCAAATGTTAGAATAAGGAAAAGAGTATATCACTGAAGTTTTTTGTATATGAGGCTTTACTGACCCTGTGACAGACACACACAAGTGGATAAACTCCATTTAACCTGTGAAAAGTAACCTACAAAAAGCATTTGGTTGGAAGCTATGGTTTGCATTTCTTCTGTACTGCTCTATTTCAGAGCTGGCCATTCTGCTATTAGTCTGTGTATTATAGGCAATTAGTTAAATTTTTCTTCATGTTAAACGTGAGCTCATTTTTTTTCAATACTTTGATTCCTGTTGGTATCATAAACATCAGATACTAATATGCAAATGAGTTGTATGAAAGTGCTCTTTTCAAAGTCCTACTATAATTGTTCAAGAAAAGACTATCTTCTCAGAATTCTGACTGTCTCACCAATCACAGGTGCAGATACCTTGGGGCACTATGGCCCATCTGCTT
The DNA here is from genome assembly GCF_963930625.1 of Muntiacus reevesi. NCBI lineage: Eukaryota > Metazoa > Chordata > Mammalia > Artiodactyla > Cervidae > Muntiacus > Muntiacus reevesi. The sequence goes on along the minus strand of NC_089251.1, from coordinate 196,305,533 downwards.
TGCTGACATGGATAAACTCGTGAGCAGGTTTTAAGAGAAGAAGGAAGGCTACTTCCTCAGTTAAAATTATATGCTTGAGCTTGGCAGAATGCAATTACTAAAATTGGAAAAAGGCCAAGATATCAAGGTTAACTATCATGCCTGAAAATACAATGTATGTCTTGGGACATTTTTAATGATCACTTTCTCTCAGTATTTCAATACCCACCTACAATCCCAAAGTCCCCAAAGTAGGGAGGACCACATAGGAAGAGTCATTCCAACCCAGTTTGATGGGGTCTGAAACAAAGCTGGCAGGTGGCTGAAATGCTTCAAGGACAGAGATCGTATGTTCTCAAGGACCATGGTCTCTGCAAGAAAATGAAAGTTCTACCTTCTGGAAACTTACTCTCAAGTGTCCAGAGAATGTTATTGGCTATTTTCATCATTACAATTATGTCCAGGCAGGACGATGTGCAGTGTCTCATTTGTGCCTCCCCCGGGCTAGGCTTGGTGAGGAAGGATGTTGAGGAGGAGCCAGTCTGTCAAACTCTGCTGTGCAGCCAGGGGGATCCAGAGTTGCCTATCTTCTGCACCCTGTCACATTATCATATAGCTTATGATGCTCAGACTTGAAAAGGCCACCTTGAGGAAGAATAAGGGGTATTCACCATGAATCATATGAGGAGAATTCCATACAGCAAAATCAAAGTTCCTTAGGGACATCAGGGGCTGAACTAAAAGTTATAATTAACCAGGAAAGGGATTAGTAGGTACATTTAATCTAGCACACTGTACCTTGGGAGGATTATGCTTGGCGAGTCATGACACTATCATCTGTGCAAGGGATTGTGCTGGTGCTATTTGATTTCAGGTGACCTTATATGTAATCACAGAAGGAACATAATGAGCCTCACCAACTGCTAGCCAAAAAGAATAAGAAAAGGCAACAGTATTTACATTCATTATCCCTATCATTTCTTACAGGAGATTCATAATATTTTCCCCAAGTTTTTCATGAAGAGGGTGTGGTGACTGGCACCAGGACAGGACCCCAGAGGGCTGGAGAGTCACAGAGGGACCTCTATGAGACAAAGGAAGACATGGTGTTTAGGAAGTAGGGACTTCAGGTGCATGGCCCAGATCTCCAGGGAGGTTCAGAAAGACAGCAAATCCACAAGGGCCAAAGCAGAGATCACATCCTAGGACAGAAAGCCAAAATCTGCTCCTTTGGAGACGTGACAGTGGACGCGCTGGGATCCAGTAGTAGTGACCCAGACTGGTCCTGAGGGCGCTTGACTCTGAGTCACTCGGCTGCTGAGAACTTCTTGTCAGGGATGGCAGGAGTGGACACTGCGGGCATGTCATCAAACTCCGCTTTGGCTGCTCAGCACTTGAAAGTCAATAATCCCAGAGGCAAGAGTCAGTAGACAAGAAAGTTTCTTTAATCAGGAAAGCCAACAATCTGGGGAGATAGTGGACTTGTGTCCAGAGATCAACTCCCAAGATTTTGCTCAACTGTGACAAATTTAAAGAGAAAAGATGGGAAGAATCACAGTGAATCATCGAAGCAAGAGGTTGGGTTCTGCATCCTTCTCCATTGCATGCAGACTGGTTGATTCTCCAGATGTTAATTTCCCCATGTGACTGGCTAAAGAGACTGTCAGGGGTATAGAAGAAGTCATTTCTTGACTGCTTAATTCTTCATCCTTACTTCTTTTTATCTAGGAAAATATTTAGGAGAGCATAAGTTAGGAGCTAATTTCAATTACTTAGTGATCTCTTTCCCATAACTAGGTTCTTTTAAGGCTACAGAGAAATGGAAACGGGCAAACAGGAAAGGGGCAGAGGAGCTGCTTTCAGACACTCCAAGTTGGCTTAATGTTAGACCCTATGAATAAAATAAAGTAACAACCTACTCAGCATGTTACGTAAATAGATAAAACTTCTTTGCTAATATTTATTTTTCATATACAGTATTATTTTAAAAATTTCCAATTCCAGAAAGATATTAAAATCCAGTTAGCATCAAAAAATATGAGCATATTATTAGCAACAAAAATGTACCTCAGGGTTTTCAAACACTTGCACGGAGAGTAGGAGATTCATTTAATTACTTCAATCCCCAAAGTTATTCCAAAATTCCCATTTTCATTTTTCTACAGTAAATATGCATTGTTACATACTTTTAAAATCATCCTAATCAGTGTCATCCAAAAGAAAAATCTCAGGAATCAAGTGAATGAGACATCCAATTTTTAGATTCAATATTTTCTTAAATTATAGACTGCCATATATTTGGTTAGAGAAAAAAAAGTAGTATCTGCATTTGATTAGTTGCTAAATCTATTTTCTTCTCTAAATCTTACCCTATCACTCCATATGAAGACTCATTCTTTGTCTGTCTCATTCTGGTGGGTAGATTGGCTTGATAACAGAGCCACTTATATAAATTAGAAATAACCTGAAGAGGAAATAGTTTGGACCTTTCTCCTCAGTTCCTTATAAAGAGAAAGAAGTTATATTTCAAGTATGAACTAGATAAAAATTCTTGAAAAAGAGCTAGGACACATATGCAGATTGATGTCAAACATAATAATGAGATTATTTTGCATAGAATAATACTGATGGCATAATTCTGATTATTAAAAGGATAGAAAATCACGCATATACTAGAGTTAATATATAAATATGCATAAAGAATATGCAACAAAATGTTAATAATAGCTATCTAGGACATAGTAAAATGGTTGCTAGTTATTTCTTTCATTATTATCAACCTATTTTTCAATCATAATAAACAGAGAACAAAATTATAATTAAAAAATAGTAATATAAAAGTCTTTGAAGACTTTAATTTGAGCCATAAATAGTTGGACTTTAAGCATATTATAACTCAGATTTCTCAGATTAAATAAAATTATTCAAGATAAGCTCTTCACACATAATGTGACCTCAATACATTCTTGTTTACTCCTTATTATGATAGTTGCATGCTCAAAAAACAGGTAGTATGTCATCTGAAAGTGAAATCAACTCAAGGGTACTTCCCAGGTGCACTAGTGGTAAAGAACCTGCCTGCTAATGCAGAAAACATAAGAGCCACGAGCTCAATCCCTGGGTCAGGAAGATTCCCTGGAGGAGGGCATGGCAATCCATTCCAGTATCCTTGCTTGGAAAATCCTGTGGACAGAGACGCTTAATGGGTTACAGTCCATAGGGTTACAAAAAATCAGAATGACTGAAGTAATATCTCAAATACACACAAATCATCTCAAAATACTTAAATGGTAATTAGATGTATTCTTGGAATACTACTTAATCCTATGGAGTTACAAGAGAAAGAAGATCCCCAGGTTACCATTTTCCTTCTCATAAACTCAGAGTGTTCAGTCTAGTGCTTATAATAAGGACAGAGTAAAGGAACAGATTAGGTGATTAAATAGTTAATTTCACTAGGGGATTGTGAGTAGAAAAAAATATGGGAGACCCGTATAAGTTAATGACAACTTAAGAAAGCAGGTTTGCTTAACATGCCAAAACCAAGCAGGCTTAACCACAAAACTATGCAACAGAAACATGAAACATGCCTCAAAATAATAAACCATGGTGACATGAAACCCACAGCCTGCCCAGTGATCTCAGTAAGCTAGTGATCTCTAGGACTGAAGGGTGATCATTATACAGACAATGGAAATAGTTTTTACAGTCCTGGATTGTCCAGGTAGGGACAAGAAAACTCCCCTGCCCAGCCTGGAGGAGGAGCTAATGATGGAATCATGATGTCTATTCATGAGAAAGAAGGTGTATTTTTTCACCCTCCCCTCTTTCCTTTGATTATAGGAAACTGTAGCTCAGTAAGTTTTAGGAGTGGGGCACCCTCTCACTCAGGTGCTTGTAAGCCTCACAAGAGTCCTATTTTAATAAACCACTTCTTATTTATCATTTTGCCTTTCACTGCACTGAGTGAATTCTCTCTGCCCTGGGATGTAAAGGACTGGTGCTCTCTGGAGACCCTGAATCGCCACCTCGTGGTTTCATTTAGAAAATATTCTGGAAAACTGGAAAAAAAATTAAGGCAAATATCTACAAGAGTCAGGTGATGCATTTTTATGTGCTAACTAACAGAAGCTGTGTGCTGTTATCAGTTTGGAATTCACATCTATTTAATGCTTTATTTACATGATTGAAATAAATTCACTTAAATGTGAAAAACTGTGAAATTAACTGGCAGATAGATGAAAAATGATGAATATTCCAACCATTTACAGACAAAATATTTTCTCTTGGATAGTAATATACTCATTAGTAAAACTTTGGATGTTACCATTAAATATTTCTCAAGAAATGTGTGTTCTCCCACCAACGCCCAAAAGTCCTATGCTAATAAACACATATGGTTGCTTCCTATACTGACATTTCTACACATTGATTTGTTTTCTTAGTTTTCCTAACAATGAAGTAGGCAATATATTAGCAAATATATCAAATATTCACTGAACTCCTATATGATGCCCAATATCATGAACTGTTTGAATATAAAAATATAAGACACAATTATTAACCTTGAATCACTTCCAATCTACTTGCAATGATAAAATGATAAATATAAGTAGACTCAAGATGTTAAAAAATGGGAGGGGACTTAGAAATCATTTTCTATTTCCACAATTGCCAAAGTTAGGTCTGAAAATTTATATGGAGTTTAGACTATTTCTATCAGATCACCTTGGAATCTAAGTACAAATATTGATTACTAAAACTACTATGATATTCCTTTTGATAAAGAAGTTCCTGATGTTATCATGCAAGACACTGGAAAGATCCTTAGAACTTTTAATTTAGTAATTGATTAAATTCCCATTTTTTATCCAAGCCAGTTTTAAGCAGATTTCTCATAACCAGAAGAGTCTATGATAATTCAAAGTAGCTGTTTCCACCCCCAAAATGGAAATTCTTTTAGAAAGCTGTGTGTTGGTCACTCTGGTGTCTTAATTCAGTGGTCAACATTTATGAAGCACAAAAAAAAAATTCCTGAACTGAACTGACAACGCAAGTCAGCATCGGCAGCTTGGCTCAGAATACAGGTGTTAGATGTTCCCACTAGAGAGGAGTCAGGCAGGGCTGCATTGTTGACAAAGAGGGAGGTGACAAGTATTCATGGAAGTGAGAATAGATGGGAATTTAAAGCTAATAATGTTGCTATGATTTTGCTACTTGATATGCAGGCAAAAATTGATGAACAGACATTGCAATTTATTAAAAAAAGAAAGGAGTATCCCATTCCCTTGCAGCCTTATGGGAGCTAGCCCAGCTAGGCACATGAGGGGCCACTGGAGAAAAAGGTGGGATGCATGAGGATGGAGAAAAACATTAAGGGTTTGAAAAGCTATAGATGAATGTAGACAGTGTGAAGGAACCCAGAGATTGCAAAGATACAGATGATGTCTTTGAAGGACTGAGTTAAACAGACTGAGGAAAAGAAAAGAAAAAACAAAACAAAACACATCAGCCTAGGATTTCTTAGAACTTTGGATTTATGATGAAATTATTGTTAGCAAAAGTTCATTTCCTGTCTTTTAAGAGAAAGTATGTACATCAAGGTTACAGATGTTCTCTTCTAAGAATATTGGTTATGCCAACATCTCTTCTGAATACTGTCAATAATTAAATAAACAAGACCAGAATGACCAAGTAACTACACATGAATGTGTTCCTTAATCAGCATTGCTTATCCAAAAAGTACCAAAGAAGAATGAATTGACAAATATAAATATTTTAATATATTTATTGCAGTGACTCAGGCTTCTTCTCACCATTCATCCTCCACTAAAATATATTAAATTTTCAGGAAAGGAGTAATAAGAAACAAATCATGGGCATGATGAAGTAATAAATATGAGTAAAATCTTGTCAATAGAAGTAAAAAGGAATAGGAGAAAAAGCAGAAGATGAGGTGGTAGCTGAATAAAGGTGCAGAGTTACTTTGAATACCGCTAATAGTGGAAAGATTTGGTGAAACACAGTAAAGCCATTAGTGACAACCCACAGTGTAATTTTGTAAATTACTTGAAGAACACTGTCTTACAAAAATCACTTATAAGAATAAAAATATAAATAAATAAAAAATGTTTTTCTTGTTTTGTTATTATAATTACAACCAGTAGTATAAATATATAAAAATGAGAGCAGCATAATCTTTCTAATCTCCTTTTTTTAAAATTGTTACTGAACTCAATTCTGACTGCTCATCTTTTAGAAGTCAATAATTTGAGAGGCAAATGTCTGTAGAAAAGAAAAGTGCTTTAATCAGAAAAGCTATCAGTGTGGGGAGAAGATGGACTCATGTTCTGAGACCAAGTAACTACACATGAATATGCTCCTTAATCAGCATTGCTGATTCAAAAAGTGCCAACTACCAAAGAAGAATGACTTGACAAATATAAACATTTTAATATATGTATTGTTAAATATATTTTAATCTGAAGGTTCTGCTCAGCCATGAAAGTTTTTAAGAGGAAAAAAAAAAAGGAAGACTCTCAGTGAATCATTGGAGTGGGTTCTGCATCCTTCTCCATTGCATGTAGACTGACTCGCTCACTCTCCCTTCAGATGTTATCTTGCCTTCTTGCCTGTGTGATCTGCCTGCAGCATTACTAAGGGAGGCTGATGGGGGGGATACAGAGTTGGTCATTCTTTAAATATTTAATTCTTTCTTTCTTTAATCCAGGAAAAGAATCAACAGGTTAGGCCAGGCATGGTGTGTATTCAGAAACACATGAGTCAGGAGTTAGGTTAAATTGCCTGGTGATCTCATTCCTGTAATTAGGTATTTTCAGGGTTAGAGGGGTACAGAAATGGGCTAACAGGAAGGGGTCAGTAGAGCTGCTTTCAGAACTGGACAGAAGAATGAATAGATTGATAGACTGATGAGGGGTTAAGGCAACAGCAAGGTGAGGTTCCAAATGCTGTACAGTCTGGGATTGGCAGCAGCTGCTGGGGCAGAACAACAGGCAAAGTTCAGGTGACCTAGTGGCTACAAATTTAAAAACATCATTAGTATCTTAAAGGTGGAACTTATGATGAAATACAACACCGCTCGTGTCTGAAATAACTAGAACTGCTGTAGGAATTAGCCATAAGAAATCAAGCAGAACAATGGGCATGATAGGGGAAGCGGGAGAATAGAATTAGAGGACCTAGAAGCCAGCAGGAGATATGAGAAAGTTTCAGCAAAACACATCCCATTAAACTGGGAAATTCCTCTGAAGTACATTGACTGTGTTTTTCACTTGCAGTGACAAATGACTGGACTGGTGAGTCCAGGACTGGTGGTAGAAACTCTTCAGGACATAGTATGAGATGAAGCAAGATCACTTGAGCAATCTCATACAGGAACTATGCTGGCAAGAAGGGGTGCTTTTTTTTAGAGAGAGGCTTTTAGGAGTGTGAAACCCATATGGCTTCGCAGACCTCCCACAGTTCTGAAACTGGCTGCAGATACCTAATGATGGGAAATCTAACTGTTACAAAAGGTGTCATTTGGGGAAATTTTGTAAAATATCAATAATTGAGAATATATGCTAATTAGGAAGAAATTGCTAGACAGTATAAGACTCTAAGACCTTGTTTCCTTTTTTTTTTTTCAATTCAATTTTATTTTTCTCTTCTCAAGTAAGCATCTCACTCTTTGTTCCAGTTTCCATGCATTCAGTGGAATTTATCCCTGGTCTGAAGGATCATAAAATATTTAGACTCAGGACAAAACAATCATTAACTCCTGACTAGTTTATCAAGGAAAACAAACAAACAAACAAACTCTAAGAGCTACAAATGTATGTAGCTCTTAAATATGCATTTGGTCCCTAAATAATAGCCTAGGGTCCTGAGAAAGGGTTAAGGGATGGCATGGCAATGTCTAGAGAAACTAAGATACTGGGGAATTAAAAAAAAAAAAAAAAAAAAACATAAAAATGACAACTGGACTATGTGACATTCAAACTGACTGGTCAAAAATGACATATACTAAAGTCACAAGCCAACCAAAAATATACAGATCAATACTATTAAAGACATAAAAGTACCGTAATCCTCACCTTTGGGGGGCTCTTCACCCACCTCTCACTGTCTATGCTGTGAATGTTTTATCTCTAACCTTTAAATAAACTTTGCATGTGTGACTGTTTGCAAGTTTTCAGAATTCTTTCTTCAGCTCTGTGAAAAAAACTCAGGTTTCACATTTCACTATTCCAGCATTAATAACATGCGGTTTTGCTTTGCTGATTTCCCCAAAATTGAGAAGAAGAATCACTGGCATGATTGAGCATCCATTATGCACCAGCCTCCAGGCTACATGTTTTCCCACCTGCTATCTCCTGCAATCCTCACAGCCACCTTGAAAGTGTTATTTTCCCCATGTTGCAGATAAGAAAATTGAAGCTCTAAGAACTGCAATACTGACCCCTCAAAAGCAACTAGTTAGCTGTAACTAACGTGGACAATACTTTAGCTCCAAGCCTTTTGCACTGCGGACAGCTCGTGCATCGCCCTCTGTTATCACAGACACGGTCCCAAGTCTGGGGTAGCCTGGCTGGGCCGCTTCTCTCCTGTGGGCCTTACTGCCACACATGCAGATGTTTCCCCTTGAAAGTCAAAATCTGCTGATGGACCGGAAGATGTCAGCCCATTGGTACAGTACTCTGCCTTCAGATAAATACCTCTTCTTATTTCTATACAAAATTTATTCCGCTTCGGGCCACATTTATGCAGACGTGAATGGGGCCTTTCATGGGAGGCACCTTTTATTGCTGCTGTATGTCTTCCTGCCTGCTGCTTTCCCCCTCCAGAAATAAATTTTTCCTCGCTTGGCCATCTGAGCAAATATTTTCTGCCTGACACAATATTTATACATATATGCTTTTCAAATAGCATCAGAAGTGAGAATTTCATGTACAGTAATATATTTGGGGGGCATTATGTCACTCCTCGAAGGGGAAGCAAGTCTCCAGTGACAAATGAAGAAAAGGATGATCTCAAGAAAACCACTAATAACTTGAGGCAAGAGTTGTCTTGACAGCAAATCCCTGAGTTAGGAAATGAAGCATTCTTGGTTTTGCTAGCAGTGGCTTCTTTACGAAATGTGTATATCTAAACTGATTAGTTAATAATAATGATATATGTTTGGTTATTCATAGCCTCACGAGCAACATTTGGCATCTGGGCAGCATATCTGGTGGAAAGACAGTTTGATCTTTGGAGATCTAAAAACCTTAGTGTGGCTCTTGACACTGAAAGTTACAACCTGTTAACTTTTTGAACAGTTAGCTTTTATTTTGAAAAGTACATATTCTTCAAATATAAAAATGAAAACACATATCATGAAATATGGACATTTCATGAGGATTACATGGTAATGCATGTAGGCAACTTATCATATGGTATAATATACAATAAGTGTCTCATTTTTAAAAGTTATTACAAATGCTATTAATATTTATTTTCAGCTATTTTTCTTTCATTATCCCCAGCATTTGCTTGTCATATATTAATCTTTCATTCAATGAATGCTTTGTAAGAAATTGTTAATGGAGAGGTACTCATATAGGTATCATTCATACTAAATAGTTCAGACACCATACCATCAGCTCCCAAAGACAGATTTGCAAAACATCAATTAGAACTGTGTATGATGCCAAAAATTAAGAAAAAGAAAAAAGCAATGCCCCAACTTCAAGGGAAATTAAATGTTCTGAATTTAAAGTCTTCAGCACAATTAGTGATTTCAGAAGGAACAATTGAAAATAGTTTCAAAGATAATATATTTTAATCCAACTATATGAATAACCGCTTTAAAGGATAATTGTCTAAACATAGCAATTAAAATACAGAGATCATCAGAGTAAATTAAAAGCCAAGATCAACTACATGTTATAGCTATTGTCTGCAAGAAATTTAAAATATAAGGACTTAAAAAAGACAAAAGTAAAGAAACAGCAAAGATATACCATGTTAATATTAATCCAATGAATGCATGAATAGTTGTATGAATTGTTTATAAAGCATTAAAGGAAAATTATAATAGATAAAGAGATAAATTCTGTAATTAACATACATAATTAATTTCTCAAAGAAGACATAAAGTCCTAAAGGAGTATGTAACTCACCATCAGTCAGTCAGTCAGTTCAGTCGCTCAGTCATGTCCGACTCTTTGCAACCCCATGAATCACAGCACACCAGGCCTCCCTGTCCATCACCAGCTCCCCAAAGTTTACTCAAACTCATGTCCATTGAGTCGGTGATGCCATCTAACCATCTCATCCTCTGTCGTCCCCTTCTCCTCCTGCCCCCAATCCCTCCCAGCATCAGGGTCTTTTCAAATGAGTCAGCTCTTCTCATCAGGTGGCCAACATACTGGAGTTTCAGCTTCAGCATCAGTCCTTCCAATGAACACCCAGGACTGATCTCCTTCAGGATGGACTGGTTGGATCTCCTTGTAGTCCAAGGGACTCTCAAGAGTCTTCTCCAACACCACAGTTCAAAAGCATCAATTCTTCTGCGGTCAGCTTTCTTTATAATTGTCCAACTCTCACATCCACACCTGCTACTGGAAAAAACATAGCTTTGACTAGATGGGCTTTTGTTGGCAAAGTAATGTCTCTGCTTTTTAATATGCTATCTAGGTTGGTCATAACTTTCCTTCCAAAGAGTAAGCGTCTTTTGTACATAAGGCAAAACAAGATAAAACTGAAAAGATAAATAAATCACTATTATAGTTGTGAAGCTTAACACATCTCAATTAGTAATTGACAGATCAAACAAACAGAAGCTCAGTAACAGTATATGGATGACCTGCACAACATTATCAGTCAACTGAATCAAGTGATATATGTAGAATATGCCATCAAAAACAAGTACAATATACATCCTTCTCAAGTTCACATGGCACGTTCATCAAAACAGGACACATTCATCAAGATAGACCACATTCTAGACATAAAGCAAATTTTAATAATTGTGAAAGAATAGAAATAACACAAAGTATGTTTTTTAGCTATGGTGGAAGTAAACAAGACATCAATAACAAAAAGATAGCTGGAAAGTCCCCAAATATTTGGAAATTAGAAACTTCTTTAAATAATCTGTTAACCAAAGAATTGTTTCAGAAGAAATTTAAACAGCATTCTAAATTAGATTAAAAACAAAATGTGTGATATGCATCTAAAGCAGTGCTTATTGGGAGATTTATAGCTTTAAATTCACATATAAGAAAATAAAGAAGATCTCAAATCAAGATTCCCAACTTTCAGTTTAAAAACCAAAGAAAGAGGAGCATTTTAAACCTATAGTAAGCAGGAAAAGGGGGGGAAATAGAGCAAAATTAAATGAAATTGAAAACAATAGAGAAAATAAATGAATCAAGAACAACTGGTCCTTTGAAAGGAATAATAAATTGATAAACCTCTAACAAGTCTGTCTAAGAAAAAGAGAAGAGACACGGCTTTTTCACATCATCAGATTTGGTCATCTGCTATGCACACACAGACACATAAAATGAGTGGCTGAAGCGCAAAGGTAGACTCTCTGAAGTAAGAGTTCTACTCTCAAGGGTCTCCTAGCTGTCGCCACCTCTGAATGGCCATCCTGCCAGCACAGAGTCCAGTACCAAGTCCCCAGTGTCTTACCTTCCCTTGGGAAGACCTAACGGCCTCTTGGTGGTAGGTTTATTTCACTTCTTCAGTCTGAGGTTTATTTTTCCTAGAATTGAAACTTTTGTTGTAGCTTGCCTTTCTTGCCTAGGAAACCTCAATCACCATCACTATCAATAATGACAAAGCTCTTGGTCCACAGATGTTGAATCCTATATAACATAGCTACTAACTAGTGGACCTGTTTTACAGGTAAGAAGCTGTAGTATTGGGCCCTCTTCCAAAGGTTCCACTGATTGTATTTCAAAGTGCATTGCTCAAAATCAGTCTGATAGAGCATGGGATGGTCTCTGAAAGTCACAGCTTTAGGAACAGTGAACAGGAACAGGAAACATCTTTCAGGTTGTGATATACTCATGCAATCAGCATCTTTCACACACCATGTCCCAGTAGGAAGAAATACGAATGCAGGAAAAAGTGGCCGGAAGCATATTTAACATTACTGTCATTGAGCCACTGGGGAACTTTTTCTTCCCATCTATTCAACTCTGGGCTTTGCAAAGCGAGAGGTCCTGGTCCCTAAACATAGTGCACTATTACAAAGGGACAAAACTGCAGTCTCAGAACCACAGAGAACAGCTGACAATGCTTCTGAACTGCTGTGTCCACGGGCCAGCAGGCAGGAAGAGTCGCTGTCAAGACAGAGCAACTAGCCATGCTTAGCTAGAAGAGGTAAGGCTGCTGATGCACAGTGAGGGCAGGGGGAATGTGTGTAACTCAGGACATCCTGTATTCTGTTGCCGGACTGTGAAATTAGCTCATGAGAAGGAAGTGGTTATCAGAGTCTCAGACTTCCTCAAAATGAGGATATGGATCCAACCCTTCAGCAAACCTCCAGGACCAACAGGCACATGAGAGAGCAAGGAGCATTCAGAGCACAGTGTAAGGGAGGGAGTAATGAGTGCCACCTGGTGTCTACCTTCAGTGTTGGCAAAGCACCATTCCTCCCAATGCTTCTGTTTTCAAAGCCTCTAAATTAAAAAAGGCATACTGGGATGCCAGGGAACGTGTTCCCCAAAGTGTGTCAAAGATGTGGATTCACACAGTATGTGGATGACTGGCCACAGCCAAGGGAGTCCTTCACCCAGCTCCCCCTCAAGGGAGGGCCTGTTGTTGAGCTGTGAGACTCTTCCATGGCATCAAATCTGAGAACACACTCTTCCTGGAAGCCTACTGGAGTGGGTAGCCTATCCCTTCTTCAGGGGTTCTTCCCAAACCAGGAACTGAAACGGGGTCTCCTGCATTGCAGATGGATTCTTTACCAGCTGATCTACCAGGGGATCCCTTCCTGGACACACATTCCCTTAAGCAATGAAAGCATGAAGACAGGAGGATCTGGCCATTTCTGCTCTAAGTAGAACTCTTCCACTGCGCAGTGAGGTGTTCCCACCAATTTCTGCCTTCTCAATCCTTTTATTTCATGAATATCAGACCTACACAGCATTTAGAAAACAAATGCTCAATTGTACTTCCCCCCACTGTATTTTTTACCAATACATTTCTTGCTGTCTTAACTCTGTCTTCATAAGTGGCTTCCCAGGGCAGCTGAATTAGCATAACCTTTAAAATAAATATCAATGAAATGCATGAAACTATTATTAAAGAGATCAGTAGTGAGCAAGTAAACTCCCAACCTTTATACCTGGACTTCACTCTTCAAGACCTTCTGAGAAAAAAAAAAAAGATTTTTTTTTAATGAAAACAGAGAAATATTAAAATGATTGGGACAAAAACTGCAAATGCTTATGAAATTGTGACTACCTTATATTATCAAGGAGTGGCAAATCTTAAGTTTTATTCCTCAGTACTTTAAACTGATGATGATATATGTTAGAATTATATTTATGTTTGAGGGGAAAGAAAAGCTTTAAAACAAAGATAAATGGTTTATGGATATATTAATAGATAGATATGTAGATAGATAATAAATATATTTTTAGAGTCATAAATACACACACATATATGAATTTTTTGGCTACATGGGATGAAAGAAACAACACCATTAGAATCATGCTCTATGGGTGGAAAATTATTCAAAAAAGGAACACGAAAATAAGGAAATGATGCTACTGTTTCATTAAATTACTTCCATGTGGAACCACCAAATTGGCCAGTCCCATAACTCCCACCTTCCCACAAAAATAAAGATTCCTCATTAATTTATCATCAAAATATGCCTTGAACTTGAACTTGTTCTTTCTAGCAATCCTACTCAGTTCCTCATAACTCTCATCTGGATCCCTAAGATACCTTCTATCTGCTCTTCTACCTCATTATATATATAATGAAAGGAACAATATATATATATATGAGTGCAAGAAATATATAATATATATCTATATCTATTATATATATATATATATATAAAATATAACAGTAAGTATGATTGAATTGAAATACTAAGATGGCCACTTCCTTCAATTGCTGGCAACCCACCAGGCCTTTACTTCCTCCAGGCCCCTCTATGCACAGAGCTGATATTTCCTTGGACTCCCCATGGTAGGACATGTTTCTATTCTAATGCTATTTATTCTCTCTGGAATGTATCCCTCACAACCACTATACACTCTTCTTTCTTTTCCCATCAATCCTACTATTCTCTTTTCCTGGCTAAATCCTATTAAATAATCAGGACTCAGCCCAGATATTATTTTCTTAGATGTTCCTCTGACCTCCGTTCTGTATGATATTTCAGGTCAAGGAGTTTGCAGACTAAAGTTGCTAAGCCCCTGAAGATACCACGCTATTCTTTCTGAGAGCATTGCCATATTATATTGAAAGCATTTTCCTATATGACTAGATCTCTTTCCATTTAATTAAATTCATGGGGGCATGCACAATGCTTTGTGTTTATACTGTATGTCTGGTGTAAAGTGAGGATTCACTATGTTTTTTGAATTGAGTTGTACTCTCACTGAGCTTCAATGATTTTTTCTCAAGCAGAAAACTCAACATCCACTTCTTATAAAGATTCCAAAGTGTCAAGTATCATTTAAAGCATTCTTATCTCCAGAAAATGTTTGATTCTTCCTCCTTTTAACAAAATGGACATCACTCCCTCCTACATAACCTTTCTAGCCTTGTCAACGACAAATTGACACTTGCCAAGAGCATTTGCCGGTGACTTACGGCAGAGAGTGAAGAGGAACTGAAAAGCGTCTTGATGAAAGTGAAAGAGGAAGTGAAAAAGTTGGCTTAAAGCTTGACATTTGGAAAACTAAGATCATGGCATCTGGTCCCATCACCTCATGGGAAATAGATGGGGAGACAGTGGAAACAGGGTCAGACTTTATTTTGGGGGGCTCCAAAATCACTGCAGATGGTGATTGCAGCCATGAAATTAAAAGACACTCCTTGGAAGGAAAGCTATGACCAACCTAGACAGCATATTAAAAAGCAGAGACATTAGTTGGCCAACAAAGGTCCATCTGGTCAAGGCTATGGTTTTTCCAGTGGTCATGTATGGATGTGAAAGTTGGACTGTGAAGAAAGCTGAGCACTGAAAAATTGATGCTTTTGAACTGTGGTGTTGGAGAAGACTCTTGAGAGTCCCTTGGACTGCAAGGAGATCCAATCAGTCCATCCTGAAGGAGATCAGTCCTGGGTGTTCATTGAAAGGACTGATGCTGAAGCTGAAATGCCAATATTTTGGCCACCTAATGCGAAGAGTTGACTCATTGGAAAAGCCCCTGATGCTGGAAGGGATTGAGGGCAGGAGGAGAAGGGGATGACAGAGGATGAGATGGCTGGATGGCATCACCGACTCGATGGGCATGAGTTTGAGTAAACTCCAGGAGTTTGTGATGGACAGGGAGGCCTGGCGTGCTGCGGTTCATGGGGTCGCAAAGAGTCGGACACGACTGAGCGACTGAACTGAACTGAACTGAACTGAACTGAACAACAATAGCAGTGTCTCCTGCCTGCCTCTGTGGAGACCGAGCCCCGTGTGGCTACGGTGGACTTCAGGGTGGGGAACGAGGCTCTATGTGCTCCAGGGAAACTGAACAGGCCTTTAGATAGTTACATATTTTCAGGAACTGATTTCATGATCCTAATCTTTGCATTGCCTCTTATCTAGAAATTCACCAAATCCCTTTATGGTGATATCAACTCCTTGTGCTAGCAGAAAACCTTTTGTAAAGTAAGTTCCTGAATACATTGAATTCCCCCTTCACCAAAATCTTATTTATCGACCTTCCCCCACTGCCTCTTTGGAACAGTCTTTCAGAGTTATCTGAGGTGCAGTCTCCCAGGCTGCAATCCTCATTTTCCCACAAATAAGACACTAACCTGTAATTCTCATGTTGTGCATCCTTTTTAGTCGACACCCCATACCTCAGTTATTGCACACACAAAAAATAATGTTGCATATTAACTCACTCATATGTTTCAATTTCTATATCCCTATTGCGTTTGGTGAGAGGAACTATTTTTTTATCCATGATCTAGGACAGTATATTATACACTATTCAAATATTTGTTTAAATGGATAAATCTGCCATTTTATCTCTTCTAAAAGGAGCCATTTCAGCAAGACATACTCTACTGGACTCCACTAGTCTCAGATTTCACACTTTGGCTTTCAGTAAGTTGATTCCCTAGAATAATTTGTTTGGAGGTTACCTCTGAGATACAACTTGTAAAATGAAGTAAAGTCATAAATTTAAAATTTGCCTTGAATACCCAAAGTTCTATGAAAATGCAAAATTTTAAGTGGTATCACACTAATTTTTTCACCATTATTGTCATCATTGTCAGTATTACATTCTATTTAAATAGCTCTATTGAGTTGGATGGTTAGTGCTTCTGTGAAATGTGTTTGAGAATGGAAATAGGAGGTTGAATAGCAACACAAGCAGAAACTGACTGGAACTCAATCATTTGGAAGGAGATCTGTTGTTTTTCTCTATTGCTTTGTTTTGTTCCCTGAGTGGTTGTCTAATTTCCTTTTCAGTACAAGAGTAAAGCTTTTGCAGCCTCAAAATTTCTTTTGAATGAGAAACTTGGCTGAGATAACCCAGACCTGGACCTCCCTGTAGGGTGGGGCCAGATTACAAAGTAATTGCATTCCTGTGAATGCTGTGAATCTGAGGTGTCCATTTGCCAGGTGTCTGAATTAAGGACTTTGTGTCTTGTCTCTGGCACAGTTTCTTTTTTCTCTCATCCTATCAATTTGAAGGCAATCAAACCTTGAGATTAAATATATCATTTTTCGTCTCAGACTCCACATCCCTTGAATTTTTAGTGTGGAGTTAATCTGCTTTTATACAGTTCCTGTGTCCCTTACTGTACATTCATCTTACCTCTGCGGTTCACCCCATTACCGTTAATATTTCTAAACCCAAACAAAAAATATAGAACTGTCAAAACACCTCTCTTGGCATTTACAGTTTTCAAATAAATAAGTCTATTAAGACTCTTATCATGTTTTTTATTTACAAACAATTTATTCTATTCTGGATTTTCTCTTGGCTGTTGCTATTTCTTCAGTTTCCCTAGAATACATATATTCTATTATGGCTATATTTCTATGACCACTTTAAGTTCCTGCCATCTTAGAAATAATTTTTTTTCATTGAAATGTCCATCAAATAAAATATTTCTCACCAGACATATATTTACTCAAGTTGCATTAGAAAAGTAAATTTGTGTCATATGTGGGCTATGAGAGATGCTAGAAGCTGTAACTCCATGTCAAGAAACTGCCAGGTTTTTCTGTTAAATTATAAAATATATGTTAGGGTATCACCTTCTTATTGGTTAGTGGATATCCCTTTAAAGTAATCCAAAAGCATTCTCTTAAGGGAAATGTCACACCCAAAAGCAATGTGGTCTTTGGCACCTCCTTTCATCGTCTGAAAAGCAGGTGTTCACCTTGACACTTTCTTCTGGCCCTTTTGCTCTTATACTCTCTCTGATAGTCTTAAAATATGAACTATTGGATATTCTTAAATCAATTTGACTTCATAATTCCATATTAAAATAGTCAGATTATAATTGATTTCATTACTTCTTAATGTAATAGCATCAATCTATTGACTGTGGTCTTCTTAAAGTCATATAAAACTGAACAGTAAATTAGGACAATAAACTATGGGTTGTTTGGAAGTTGTTGTCAATTAAATATAATTTTCTTTGAAATTTCTAAACATTGGATTTCTTTTTTGCTTTGAGAGTTATGCTCTGGTGGGAAACATTTTTTAATAGCAGTTTTATATATAAAATCAAGTCTTTGAGCTTTTTGGTTGTCAAGTTAGATCCTGGAGCATTATTTCCCTCTTTTTTATTATTGTTTATGATTTTTTTCTTGATTGTTGTACACACCACACTCAGATCTCCAGATCCACAAGAAGAATTGGAAGCTGCTGGTTTTAATGAAGACAAGGTTAACCTGGGAACCAAGTAACACTCTTATTGGATTGCAATGAGAACAATCACTTCCCAGATAATTTACAAATATAAAAATCAGAGAAGTCTGTCTATAATATAATTTAATAATAAATAGTGGTCTGCTCAGGTAATCCAGATGTTCTTTTTTATATATAATATTTATAGACTGTTCTTAGAAGGAAACACATGATAAGGATATGGTGTCTCAGATTCTGAGGGTTTAATAATCTGTTGAGAAAGACATGATTTCTCTAGACAAATACTTCTTCTAAAGCCACGGTGACTTTCCAGTAAGTGTCAAATCCTCTCGTTTCATCCAGATTGCTGAGTACCTGCCTTATTTTTAGTATCTATCCCTTTGTTATGCTTTTGTTTGTTTTCTGTCCCAGATTGTGAAGCACCCCAGTCATAATTGGGTTATATTCTTTTTGAGGTTCTTAGTGCTTAACAAAATCCATGGAATCAAACAGATATCATAGATGAATGACTAGGTAAAGTAATGATCACACTTTATTATCTGAAATTTAAATGTTAAAAACATTCAGGAGAAAGGGAAAGTATTTGGACTAAAACTTTTTCTAGAATAAGTTAAATAAAGCTCTAACAACAAAGAACCTCAAATCTCAGAGCTTTCCTTTCCACTCCTGTGAAGTCTGCCATGGGCTGTAGCAGTTCTCTGGGACCACTTATCTTCTTTGAGATCCAGGCAGATAGTAGCTCCTTCAACCTGGAGTTTTACCGTCTGGAACCTGTGGTCTGCTCAGTTGACATGGGAAACAGTGCAGAAGGATGCTGCATTAAGAATGTCTGCATCTGGAAATGACACAGCCCAGGCCCGTCTAACCCCACGCCTTGTGCTGTGTTCACTGTGTTCTCAGTCATGCCCAACTCTTTGCAACTTTATGGCCTGTAGCCGGCCAGGATCCGCTATCCATGGGATTCTTCTGGTAAGAACACTGGAGTGGGTAACCATTTCCTCCTGCAGGGAATCTTTCCAACCCAGAGATCGAATCCATGTCTCTTGTGTCTCCTGCATTGGCAGGCAGATTCTTTACCACTCAGCCACCTGGGAGGCCCTACTTAATCCCCAAAACTGGAAATATTCACATGGCTACATCAAACTACAAGAAGGAAGAAATAGATATGTGTATAAGCTGAAAATACACTGTCATGAATCCATTGTGGGAAAGCAGAGTCTGCCCTGATGGATACCAACTGTATTTTGTAAGGGAGGTGACTATTTTTGCATCTTGTAAAATAATGACACAATTTACATAGAATAAGAAAAATGAAGAAATACAGATATTGTCTGTGACAATGATTTATTGGGGTGATTTAGCTTAGAGAAAAGGTGAGTGAGTATGAAATCTTAACTATCTTCACATCACTAACGCTGCTTCACGTGAGCGGACTTGGTGTATCTGCTAAGGCTAAGGAAAGGCTATGTGAGAAAGCCCATCATTCCTGCAAGTGCTGCAGAATGTCAGAGTAAAGGGAGGCGCAAAATCTGTTTAGTGCTCCATCAATTTTTCTGTATCAGATGTAATGTAGTATTGTGGAAAGAATGCTGAATTGAGTCTTCAAGTTTCTAGGCATGGTCTGTCAGAAAATGCCTGAATCATCTCTTATAATTTACCTAAGAACTCCATGTCTCAATTTATTAATCTATAAAATATGCTTCAATTTATTAAGTTATAAAAGAAAGGACAATCAAAGACATGAGTTCTCAGGCTCCAGTTCCAAAAATTTGTAAGTGATGTAGGTCATGTATTCATTCACAGAGTCTTTTTCTATTGATCAGGTACAATAATTTGCTTTAAAATACTTAACAAAATCACTTCCTGGAGTTACTCCAGCATCACCTCTCACATCCTGCATCTTCTGTGTTTTGTACTACCTTTTTCTTGCTTGTATTTTCTCCCTTTAAAAGATAACCAGGTGTTGAACAGGCTAATTAAAATCATTAGTGCCCAGCGGAAACTTTCTCCTTGATGGAATCAGAATACATGAAAGGACATTTGAATAGAAAGAGATTGAAAGTGTGAAGCTGTCAAATAATGATTTGTGGCATGAAATATTCACTTATTTCCTGGAGAAGGGAAAGGCTACCCACTCCAATATTCTGGCCTGGAGAATTCCACAGACTGTATAGGCCATGGGGTTGCAAAGAGGCACGACTGAGTGACTTTCACTTCACTTCACTGACTTATTTATGGGATCCTCCAGAATTACAGTCAATGACTAAAAAAGTCTCCCTTTAACATGCATTGCATTAAAATTTAAAAAAAAAGAAAAGAAATTAAGATAGAAATAATTTAGCTTTGATTTTATGTAAGTTTTCAAAGTACCGAATTGATTTCCTTAATACAAGGCCACCTGAAAATCAAGTGATCGCACTAGAGCTTTTCTCACATCTTTCATTAGCTTCTAATAATGTAGCTTACAAGGGCGAGATGATGTATGTCACCATAGGAAGTGGTAGAGGCTTTCCTACTTTCCCCTTTCAATCTGTAAGTTTTCCTTTAACATATATACTGGCCCTTCGAAAGAAGACAGAAATCCAGAACTTTAACCAAACAGCTTACAGTTTATTGTCAATCATGGTCCAGAATTTTTCTGTGTAGCTTTGCCTTATACCAATGGAAGTGTTGGGATGGAAACATATGGGTTTTGGAGCCTAGTGGAGAAGTAATGGATGGCCAGATGCAATGCTCGGGGATCTAAAGGACCAGGTTAAAGTACAGAGGGAAGGTGACACGTGTGCTTCTGAGGGTGTAGAGTAACCATCTAGCCTTCTTTCTGGTTCTTCAGGTCACACATTTCGGTCAGTTTCAATAGTTATTTTAAAAATATATTTTTTATAGATTGAGGGTACTTCAACAACAAGCACATATTTCTCTTTATTCTGAAACTGAGAAGTATAAGGCCAAGGTGCCAGCAGTTAGGGTTCCTGCGGAAATCCGGCTTCCTGGCTTGGATATAGTCACCTTTTCACTGCATGCTCAGGTGGCTTATCTTTTCTTATAAGAACACTAATTTTACTCATGAAGACTTCACTCTTAAGACCTAAACACCTGCCAAAGTCTTGCCCTTTAACACCATCACATCGGTGGGTTCAACTTCCATATATGAATTTTGGAGGAACACAAATATTCAGTCTACAGCACTGTGGTTAGCCACAAAAACGTTCTATTTTCTCCCAGACAGGTCAAAATCCAAAGTATCAGTGCCAGGGTTCTTTCAGAATCTCTCAGAATTTGCGTATTAAAAATCATTTTTACCTGTTTTTGGTTTTGCTTTTCTGCTGATCAGAGATCCCATTGTCACGACGTGATTCACAACCTAGAAGAGGCCACCCAAATTTTAGCTCTTTAAAGATGCTGTATAAGAGTATGTTATACAGAAAATGTAAAAGAGTTTTGTGAAAGTAAACATTATTGCTTGAGTATCAGTCTTCCCAGATAAAAGTTGTATCATCTTCAGTTCAGTTCAGTTCAGTCGCTCAGACTGTCCAACTCTTTGTGACCCCATGAACTGCAGTACACCAGGCCTCCCTGTCCATCACCAGCTCCCAGAGTCCTCCAAAACTCATGTCCATTGAGTCAGTGATGCCATCCAACTATCTCATCCTCTGTCGTCCCCTTCTCCTCCTGCCCCCAATCCCTCCCAGCATCGGGGTCTTTTCCAATGAGTCAGCTCTTCGCATGAGGTGGCCAAATTATTGGAGTTTCAGCTTCAGCATCAGTCCTTCCAATGAACACCCAGGACTGATCTCCTTTAGGATGGACTGGTTGGATCTCCTTGCAGTCCAAGGGACTCTCAAGAGTCTTCTCCAACACCACAGTTCAAAAGCATCAATTTTTCAGTGCTCAGCTTTCCTCACAGTCCAACTCTCACATCCATACATGACCACTGGAAAAACCATAGCTTTGACTAGACGGACCTTTGTTGGTAAAGTAATGTCTCTGCTTTTTAATATGCTGTCTAGGTTGGTCATAGCTTTCCTTCCAAGGAGTGTCTTTTAGTTTCATGGTATCATCTTAGATGTTATTTTTTCTGAGATCATTTTGCAGTTACTGTAAGTGTATGTTGTTTCAGTTTTTAGTGTGACTGTGTCCATTGAATTTGAGGTGAATCCTGATTGGTCCAGACCAATCTGATCAATCCTATTAATAGGATTAACAGTAAGCATGCAACCCCTCTGGACAGTGACGTAAAGGGTGAGTATGCTGACATGGTTCTGGGAAAGGACTTTACTCCAGGATGGAAAGTGAAAATAGAATCTGGAAATAATATTTCCTTATGCAAATCTGTGAAGAGAACATGTAAGGCAGACATTGACAGTGGCCACCTTGAGGTCCCAAGCTTAGAAATAAAAGGCAGGCATACTCTGATGGCTGAGTAGATGCACGGGGAACCTAGGCTCCTAATGATGCTTCCTTCCTAGCAGGTCCTAGGAAGGTTAACTTTAGAATTTTTACTAAATACACAGACCGGACTTTAAGGGACAGTTAGCTACTTGGCTGCTTCTTTTTGCCAAACATTCTACATTAATGCATCCATTCATCCCAGTTTTTTGTTTTTTTTTAACCACACTCTTCAGTCTATCAATGACCTGGATAGTTATGCTCAGTTAAGACAACGGCTGTTAAGTTTAAAGAGTCATCTCAGTCTGCTAATACTATTATTTGGATGGGGGAGTGTATGGGGAGTGGAGAAGAGGGAGGGGAACTCTGTGGCCAGGAGAGGCTTTTGAGTTTTTCTCCCTCTGTTCTAGGAGACATGAGACCATTTCTCTCTGTCTTCCTTCTCTGATAAGTAATTATTCAAATTCAATGGAAAGTCTGTGCTGTATTTAATTAAGTCACAAATCAAAACTTATTCCAAATAGAGCCATTATATCCACAAGGTGATTTCTCAAAGCCTCTTATATATCTTCATCTAATTATTAATCTAAGTAATATCAGTCAATCTCTAAACAGATGGTGGTATAAGAGCAACATATTCCATCTGGACTAGCCAGATGGGCAAATGGGATTAAAGTTATGCAGATGGAAATTATGAGCTTTAGGAAAAAAAAAATCCTGACTTTATTTTTTGTTTTTTTTCTTAAAGGACAGCATAAGCACTCACCAAGCATGATATCTGTCTTCTAATATAAGAATATTACAGTAGGGAAACCTAGTCCTATCACTAAATTTGCTCCCAATTGTTGGTTAGTAAGACTGCAATACTATTACTGCTACTGCTACAGCTTTGGGGGCATGGCTGTCAATGTAAGCTAGATATGTAAGTGTTTATTTAAGTTTAGGGACACAAACATCTATGTAATTTTAGAAGTGTAAACAAATTCAATTAGTTATATTAATATCTATATATTGAGCATTGAGATTCATGTAAGGGATCATATCTACAGGGTCATAGCTCTCTATATAAATTCAAAGTTATAAATATATTTATAAGTTTAAGATAGTGGATTGCTATATCAGTTAAAGGCATACATATCTACACAAACTTGAGGTATAATCCTTCTGTACAAATTTAGGGAAACAGCTGCATAAGTTAGAGGGATAGACATTTATATGTGTTGAAATTTAAAGGCCTAGATATCTATATAAGCTTATGGATATGGATATCTACTTAAATTAGAAGTATACATGTAAATATCTACTTAAGATACAATGCAAATGTCTATATAAAATTCCTGTTCTATTCCTGCAATTCATATATTGGACCACTAACTGAAAAGATAAGATTCACATTTTTCAACTTTTGATATCTAACTTTACCATGAGCCCTGATAAACCAGACTTATTATGAACAGTGTATTCATTATCATTTCTTAGAAACTAAGGAAGTTTGTCTTCTCAGCACAAATCTAATTTAGCAAAAGATTCGGTCTGTTGCTATAGACTTTATAATCAGAGAGATGTAAGTTCAAGTCCTTTGAGTTATATTAAGTAAGTAACTTGGTTTACTAATGATGAATGTAAAATTAATTGGTTAATTATAAAGCTGTAACAGGATAAGTAAGGATATCTGGAAGATTTTGTCATGTATGTATTTTCTCCATAGACCATGAAATTGATCAGGGGTAAATATATCCCTTGTGGAGCCCAGGAGGCTCTGAGTTTCTCTTGTGAAAGTCACATATATATTTTGAAGATAGGAAGACATGTAAGTGTCACCAGAGACAGAAAATAGAGAATTCCCAATAAAGAAAAAACAACAGAACTCCCCTCAGCTCTCAGAAGGAAGGGGCTAACATTGCAAAAAGAGTGGACTCAAAGATGAAAGACAAAAAAAAAAAAAAAAAAAAAAAAAAGATGAGAGACAAAACTCATTATAAATTTAAACTCTATTTGTAAATTTAAGTAGCATCCCTAGGTTTTAGTTTCTCCATTTGAAAGGTGATGACAAATATACAGACTTACTGAGGTAAAATGCTACAAGAAACTTAATCCAACATAACAGTAGGAGGAGACATTCTTTAATTAGACATTGGGTACATTGGTCTTGAGGTGAGCTGGAGGAGAGAGGACATGAATATTGATGAATTCTCTGTGCTACCAGTGCGAATGTTGAATCTTATATACATTTTATTCCATGTTTACAATAATGAGACATAGTCAATTCAGACGCTCAGTCATGTCCAACTGTTTGTGACTCCATGGACTGCAGCAGGCCAGGCTTTACTGTCTATCACCAACTCCTGGACTCTTTGACAAATATAATGTATTTTAACACTTTAAATGTTATTTAACTCTATTCTGTCTTTTCCATTACCAGTCTTAATATATGGGCCCTCAACCTTTATCACATAGTTTTTTTTTTTTGTTTGTTTTTTGTTTTTTTTTGTATGAAATACATTTTTTATTGAATAAGCAAAACATTAACATGTTGTATGCTTAAGTTGTATACCATGTTATTTGGCACACTTATGTATTGTAATATGACAAACATTACTTAGATTTTCATAATAGATCTCTTGCTTCCATGTTTTTTCCTTTCTTCCTTCCAAACTATCTTCTATATGGCTCCAAGAGTGAGAGTTCTGGGATTTCCCTGGTGGTCCAGTGGTTAATATATCTCCTTCTAATGAAGGGGGTATAGATTCAATCCCTGGTCCCCCGACCAGTTGACCAGCTAAGATCCCACAAGCTTGATGGCCAAAAAACCAAAACATAAAAAAAAAGAAGCAATATTATAAAAAAAATCAAATAAGACTTTAAAAAATGGTTCGCAGAATAAGATCTTAAAAAATAAAAAGAGTGAGGTTTTGAGAGGCCAATGCTATATTTTAGTTCCTCATACAATTCATGAACACTCTGATTCCTGTAAGATAAAATTGGCATTATATACAAGACCTTTATAAAGCTCTATGAACTTCTGTTCACCATTCTCAAACATAGTGTACTTTATACCAACTGAATTTAACCACCACACGCTCTGGAGCTTGTTTGCCCTTGCACTCCACCAGCCCAGTGAATT
Organism: Muntiacus reevesi; assembly: GCF_963930625.1. Classification (NCBI taxonomy): domain Eukaryota; kingdom Metazoa; phylum Chordata; class Mammalia; order Artiodactyla; family Cervidae; genus Muntiacus; species Muntiacus reevesi. The sequence continues at coordinate 196,279,967 of NC_089251.1, read as the reverse complement.
TGATCACCCTTCTTTTCTTTTTCTGCGTGAATATTTCTTGCCCATGCCTTCCTATAGATGTCATACTCCTATCAAAGCCTGCTGAACTAATGCCTAAACTCTGAACTGAGTGCCTTAGCTCTATATCCTGAGAGAACCTTGCTTAGTATTCCCTGGGGCTGACAGACAGTGCACCCAGCGAGAGACGTACAGATGGAAACACTGTCTAGAGAATTCCATACCAGTTGGTAAACAGCTGTTGCCTTAAGCCCTACAAGTGACCCACTATGGTGACCTAAGTCGCCCTGGCCAATGAAGGAGGACATGGCTCTCCCCACATATGGCGCACTGCCCCCCAACGCAACAGCTAAACAAGGCCTGCATGGCCACGCTCTAGTGCTGTGCCTGGGGGTCATTCTGTATGGTCAGCCCTGTGCCATCCTGCTGGCTATTTTATCTCCCTGCATCTCTCACTCAGGAAACCTCTCGGTTACAGCTGGCTTATTTGTTGAACTTCCCATAGTAACCGTAAATACTGTGAGGAACGAAGTGGTATCTTATCTATCATTTTACGATCAGCTTCTAGAGACATGCATATCAAAGTGCTGGTATCTGATGAATGTTTCATTAATGATCAAATTAATGAACAAAATTTACATATAGCAGAGCTATCAACGTGCTGACTACCCTGAAAAACCTTTTACCAAAATGTAGTCACACAAAGCTACATAGAGCAGAGCTGATGGTTATCCTTAAGCAGATACCCTACTCATTTAATTTTGAATTGTTATATTGTGATTATATATATGTGTGTGTGTGTGTGTGTGTATATATATATACACACATATATAAATTATTTATTGTTAGTTACTCAGTTTTGTCTGACTCCTTGTGATCCCTTGGACTGTAGCCCACCAGGTTCCTCTGTCCATGGAATTCTCCAGGCAAGAGTGCTGGAGTGGGTTGCCAAGCCCTCCACCAGGGGATCTTCCCAACCCAGGAACTGAACTGTCATCTCCTGCATGGTGGGTACATATTTTGTGTGTATATATATATATACACACACATACACACATATACATATCTGGGAGGAGGAAATGTCAAACCAACTCATATTCTTGCCTGGAGAATCCCACTGACTAAGGAGCCTGGTGGGCTACAGTCCAAAGGGTCACAAAGAATTGAACACTACTCAGCGACTACACAAGAACACATCCATACACATATTTATATATGATCTAGGTTCCTACTTAGGTGAAACAGGCAAGAGTGCCTTGTGTCAGATTTTAGTTTTTATTTCTGTTTTATCATTGAACTACAGTTGATTTACAATGTTTTGTCAGTTTGCTGGTGTACAGTGCTTTGATTCATATACATGTATATATATATCTATATGTAAATATTCATTTTGAGACTCTATTCCATTTTAAGTTATTGAAAATTTTAAATATAGCTCCCTGTTCTGTATATGTATATGTATATAGATATATATCTATATATAAATATATAGATATATATCTATATATACATATTCATTTTGAGATTCTATTCCATTTTGTTATTGCAAAATTTTGAATATAGCTCCCTGTTCTGTACAGTAGGACTGTGTTGTTTATCTACCTTTGTCAGTGTTTTTAATTAGCCCCCAGACAGATTAGAAAAGATGTATACAATAGTTTGCTAATGTGGTCTATTCTACTCACTCTGAAACCAGAGAGGGGGATTTCATGCTGGGAACCCAGGCTATGGATGATGATTCAACAAAGACAATCACAAACGAGAGGGCATAGGGCAAGGGCAAGTGAAATGACACAAGAATTTCTAGTTATTTTCAAGTTGCCCTTATCTTTTTTAAAATTTTTATTTGGCTGCACCGGGTCCTAGTTGCAGCTCCCTGGACCTTCACTGTGCTGCTGAACGCCGTATCTTTTAGTTGCTGCATGTGTGTGTGCATGCTAAGTCACTTCAGTTGTGTCTGACTTTTTGCGACCCCATGGATTGTAGCCCGCCAGGCTCCTCTGTCCATGGGATTTGCCAGTCAAGAATACAGAGTGGGTTGCCATGCCCTCCTCCAGGGGATCTTCCCGATCCAGGGATTGAACCAACTTCTCTTATATCTCTTGCATTGACAGGCATTTTCTTGACTGTGACCGCCACCTGGGAAATGAGTTGCAACATGTGGAATCTAATTTCCAAAGTGAAAGTGTGAAAGTGAAAGTTGCTCAATTATGTCTGACTCTTTGCAACCCCATAGTCTATACAGTCCACGGAATTCTCCAGGCCAGAATACTGGACTGGGTATCCTTTCCCTTCTCCAGGGTGTCTTCCCAACCCAGGGATTGAACCCAGGTCCCTTGCGTTTGCAGGTGAATTCTTTACCAGCTGAGCCACAAGGGAAGCCCAAACCAGAGAACAAACCCAAGACCCTGCCTTGGGAGGGAAGCGTCTTAGCCATTGGACCAGAGGGTAGTCTCACCAAGTTGCCTTTTTCCTGATGCAGCATTCCCTTGTATACTTTAGCTATGTCCCAGAGTTTTGACAGAGTTGGTTCTGACGGTTTCTGCTTTTTCTCATTGTTCCTGCAAGGGGGATCAGAGCTTGAAGCTGCCTGCTCTACCATTTTGCCAACGTCACACAGTTACTGTTTTTGAAGTTCACACCTCTGCTTTATGCACCACACTCCATTCTTCATTTTTTCATTTGTCATGATTTACCACATATATTATGATTTATATACATATTAAGAAACAAAATAATTGGGAGGAATTATTTTTATGTTATATTCTGGTATCTCTATAGTCTATTAAGGTAATATTACAGAGAATTTGTGAAGAAGTCTGCAGATGAGTGGAGATGACAGTATGAACCATGGCTAGTTATCTCAGTTACCATAAACCATCAATCATGAATGAATGAGTGTGAAGGGTGTGCACTAAACACCCCACAATGGAACTAAATCCTGAGAGGTGTTTGTTGTTGCTGTTGTTTGTTTTAATTGGAGGAAGTTTGCCTTACAATGTTGTGTTGGTTTCTGCATACAACAACATGAATCAGCCATAGTTATATAAACACCACCTCCCCCCCGAGCCTCCCTCCCTGCCCTCCAGGCCGTCCCTCCAGGTCATCACAGAGTGCTGGGCTGAGCTCCCCATGTTACATAGCAAACTCTCACCGGCTGTCTGTTTGACACAGGGCGGTGTATACATGTCGATCTTACTTCCTCCATTCCTCCCCCTCTCTCCTCTGTGACCACAAATTCATTCTCTACATTTGCATCTCTATCCCTTCCCTGCAAATAGGTTCATCAATACCACTTTTCTAGATTCCACATATACGTGTTAACATATGATATTTGTTTTTCTCTTTCTGACTTACTTCACTTTGTATAACAGGTTCTAGGTTCATCCACCTCACTAGAACTGACAGTTTTCAAAAGTATGGCACAAAAATATTGTACCATTATGTAATACACAAATCCTTGTGAATAAGTAAACACAATTTGAATTGAATATTTACTCATACTTGAAAATATGTTTGAATTATTCACAGTATGAGTACATAGTTCAAACAAACCTATGAATATTTATGTGTTGCCTCTTTATGTAAACAAGTTGTTGTAGACACCACCACATACAAAGAATTTCAGAATGCTCATTTCTACCTTGTTTCACTATTCTCTGAAAAGTATCTTGAAAAAAGTGTTAAGTTGAATGTTATTATTCCCCAGTTTTCTTTATGCCTCAAGAGGCCAGGATTATTTCTATTTTGCACTTTATGTCATCAGAGTCATCTGAGACAAATGGCAGGTGCTCAAGAAGTATGTGTTGCATGAATGAATGAATGAGAAGAAGTGTAAAAACCCAAAGAAACTATATCTTTCTAACAAATTTTAACAATCATGTTTGTAGAACTGACAGATTAGAATCTAAAAAAGTCCTAACCTCAGAACAAGTTTGCATTCACCAGTCATTTTCAATTAATGAATTGACAGAGGGCAGTCAAAGTGGATGAGCTACAAAGAACAGTTAAGAAAGATCTCCCCTAAGGATGGGGAATCTCTCCTAGGTATGAAGTCCCAAATAAGGCTGGAGGAAAGCTGGAGAATGGGAAAAAAAAAAAAAAAAAAAAGTCCATTAGAAGTGTTTCTGCTTTCAGCTGAAGGAGGCTGAGGGTTGGAAAGGAAAGCTGAGGTAAGTTGTCCGGCATTCCAGTGTTGAATCACTGAATGAATGAATATGGGACAGAAGAGGAATGAATATGGGACAGAAGAGGAAAAGAAAAAGCACTGTTTCAGGGGCTTCAGGACCTTTAAGGAGACGATATGTCTGCCCTATGACTTTCAAAATGTTTGGAAGGAGAAATAAGGCTGTAAGTGATTATGTGGGAAACAGTGGACAAGGCTGAAAAACAATGTATCTCAGTGACCTAAAAGCTTGGCAGCCATGTATAAACTCATCTACTTATTTATGCATTTATATATGCATGTATACACATATGTATGTATTGTATAGTTGTGTATAATATATCAAAATACAAGTTGTACAATGGGCAAAGAAAAATACCCATGGTTAAAAGAGAAAATATTCAATAATCAAAGACTTAGAAGTTGGAATTCTTAACAAAATCTAAAGTAATTATTAGAAAAATGATAAAGAATATAGTAGAAAATGTGAGTAATGTGTGAAGAAATGGGTCACTTCAGTAGAGGCACAAAAATGTTAGAAGTGTCCAACTAGAAAAGCTGGAAATGAAAATACAGTATTATAAATTATGATTTGTGCTTAATAACAGAATGAAGAGCACAGGGGAAAGAGTCTATGAAAGAGTCTTCAGGTTGAAGACAGACTGAAAGATAAAACAACCAACCACCTATAAGGGGGAAAAAAAAAAGTAGAAAATTGAGATTTGTGTTTTAATAAAAATTAGCATAAATATGTATATATAATTGGAATTCCAAAAAGGGAAATGAGAGATAATGGACAGAAATACAATTTGAAGAGAAAATGATGAAGAACTTTCCAAAATTCATGAAAATAAATTCATCCGTAAATTTAAAGAGCTGTGTGAATTGCAAAAGAATAAATACAAAAAAAAAGAAAAAAGATAGCCACACCATTTGAGAATTTTGTAAAACAAAGGTAAAGATCAGATATTAAAAGCAATGGTAAGAAGGCTGACTTCTCACAATAAACAAAAGTGGTTAGATTACAGAATGGGATATTGAAGGTAATGAAGAAGAGAGAAAAAAACTATCAAAGTAGAAATATGAATCTGAATAAACTATTCTTCAAAATTGAAGATAAAATGAAACCATTCTTATAAAGTAAATATTTGGAATAAATTTTTTTCAAGCAAATTTACCAAACATAAAATATTAACAAATATTTGTCAGACTAAAAAGAAAATATACCTGGAACAAGTCCAGATATTTAGGAAGAAATGAAGAAAACAGAAGCCAGAAGTATTTTGGTAAACATTAAATGTCCTTTTGAATAATTATATGTATATTTGAAAATGACTATTGAGCAAAGCAAAAATAATTTAAAAATAGTACTGTTTATAGTGTAGTTATAGAAATACAATTTAAGGCAACAGAATTGAAAAGATTAAAGGAGGTCAACAAAGTTATAGTCACATAAGCTTTTTACACTTCACATAAGGTAGTGTATTATTTAAAGATGTACTTTCATAATTTGAAGATAAGATCTAAAACAATTGATAGAGTAATAATGCATTAATATGTAACAAAAACTCAACAGAGAATATCAGACAAGAATACTGGAGTGGATTGCCATTCCTTTCTCCAGGGATTAAAAAAAAAAATCTACAGGAATACAAGTATGAGAAATGTAAATACAATCACATCAATGTTTACATTATGCATAATTGGATTAAATGCAAATTAAAAGGCATAAATAATTAACTGGATTAAAGAAAACTAAAATAAATAAGAGTACAAGTCAAAATAAGTCATAAGACTAAACTGTGCACTATTTACAAGAAACATAAAGACCCAGAATATTTGAAGGGAAATGTTGGTAGAAGTTCTGTCATATAAACATAAAAAAAAGATGGAATGACTCTATTAAAAACAGAAAATTTTTAAAAAGTTATGACAGCAACATTTTGTAATATAAATATGATAAATAGATAAAAATATTAAATAAGCTTACAAATTATTAAATACACATTTACAGGTCTCAAGATAGAGAGCTACAAATCCACAATCAAAGCTGGATATTTTGACACATTTATTAGTCAATAAAATCCAGGGGACAAAATTCAGTAGAAGCATTGAAAATTACCAATGTTAAAAAAAAGGGGTAGCATTATTAAAATTAGTGCAGATTAAAGTGATAAAAATTTATTATGAATAAGTTCTTGATAATAAATAAGGTAATTTATAACAAAAATATCCCAAAGAAAGGCAATACCAAAAAATGCTCAAACTACCACACAATTGCACTCATCTCACATGCTAGTAAAGTAATGCTTAAAAACCTCCAAGCCAGGCTTCAGCAATACATAAACCATGAACTTCCAGATGTTCAAGCTGGTTTTAGAAAAGGCAGAGGGAACAGAGATCAAATTGCCAACATCCGCTGGACCATCAAAAAAGCAAGAGAGTTCCAGGAAAACATCTATTTCTGCTTTATTGACTATGCCAAAGTCTTTCACTGTGTGGATCACAATAAACTGTGGAAAATTCTGAAAGAGATGGGGATACCAGGCCACCTGACCTGCCTCATGAGAAATCTGTGTGCAGGTCAGGAAGCAACAGTTAGAACTGGACATGGAACAACAGACTGGTTCCAAATAGGAAAAGGGCATGTCAAGGCTGTATATTGTCACCCTGCTTATTTAACTTATATGCAGAGTACATCATGAGAAATGCTGGGCTGGAGGAAGCACAAGCTGGAATCAAGATTGCCAGGAGAAATATCAATAACCTCAGATTTGCAGATGACACCACCCTTATGGCAGAAAGTGAAGAACTAAAGAGCCTCTTGATGAAACTGAAAGAGGAGAGTGAAAAAGTTGGCTTAAAGCTCAACATTCAGAAAACTAAGATCATGGCATCTGGTCCCGTCACTTCATGGGAAATAGATGGGGAAACAGTGGAAGCAGTGTCAGACTTTATTTTTTGGGGCTCCAAAATCACTGCAGATGGTGATTGCAGCCATGAAATTAAAAGATGCTTACTCCTTGGAAGGAAAGTTATGACCAACCTAGAGAGCATTTTAAAAAGCAGAGAGATTACTTTGCCAGAAAAGGTCCATCTAGTCAAGGCTATGGTTTTTCCAGTGGTCATGTGTGGATGTGAGAGTTGGACTATAAAGAAAACTGAACACAGAAGTATTGGCGCTTCTGAACTGTGGCGTTGGAGAAGACCCTTGAGAGTCCCTTGGATTGCAAGGAGATCCAACCAGTCCATCCTAAAGGAAATCAGTCCTGTGTGTTCATTGGAAGGACTGATGCTGAAGCTGAAACTCCAATACTTTGGCCACCTCATGCAAAGAGTTGATTCACTGGAAAAGACTCTGATGCTGGGAGGGATTGAGGGCAAAAGGAGAAGGGGATGACAAAGGATGAGATGGCTGGGGGGCATCACCAATGGACATGAGTTTGAGTAGACTCCTGGAGTTGGTGATGGACAGGGAGGCCTGGCATGCTGCGATTCATGGGGTCGCAAAGAGTCGGAAACGACTGAGCGACTGAACTGAACTGATAACAACAACAACAAAAAAAGACAAATTCCTAAAACAAAAAGCAAAACAAACTATCAATATTGACACAAGAAGGAAATTCACTGGCGGTCCAGTGGTGAGGACTCTAGGCTTCCACTACAGGGAGTCTGGGTTCCGTATCTCATCAGGGAAGCTCCTACAATCCATATAGTACAGCCAAAAGCAAAAAAAAAGTTACACACAAGAAAATAAAAGCAGAGAAATCAAAGAGCTCATATCTTCTAAAGGAACTCCTTTTGTAATAAAAATTTTCCTGAAGAAAACTCCTATCCAAATCCTTTCACTGGTGAATTCTACCAAGTCTTCTGTGCTTGGGAGCAAAGTCACTTTTAGTTATGCCCAACTCTTTGCATCCCTATGGATCGTAGCCCACCAGGCTCCTTTGTCCATGGAATTCTCCAAGCAAGAATACTGGCGTGGGTTGCCATGTCCTACTCCAGGAGATCTTCCCCAACTAAGAGGGATTGAAACACAGCCTCTTAAGTCTCCTGCAGTGGAAGGAAGGTTCTTTACCACTAGTGACACCTGGGAAACCTGAAAGAATACCAATTATTTGCTAATGTTTTAAGCCTATAAGAGAGAATTGGACACTTTTAAATTTGTTTATGAGGCAAGTCATCCAGTTCAGTTCAGTTCAGTCCCTCTGTCATGTCTGACTCTTCACAACCCCATGGACCACAGCATGCCAGGCCTCCCTGTCCACCACCAACTCCCAGAGTTTACTCAAACTCATCTCCATTGAGTCGGTGATGTCATCCAACCATCTCATCCTCTGTCATCCCCTTCTCCTCCTGCGTTAAATCTTTCCTAGCATTAGGGTCTTTTCAAATGAGTCAGCTCTTCACATCAGGTAGCCAAAGTATTGGAGTTTCAGCTTCAACATCAGTCCTTCCAATGAACATTCAGGACTAATTTCCTTTAGGGTGGACTGGTTGTATCTCCTTGCTGTGCAAGGGATGGAACACATGTAAACCTATGGCTGATTCATGTCAACATATGGCAAAAACCACTACAATATTGTAAATTAATTAGCCTCCAATTAAAATAAATAAATAAATAAAGATGTCTTCTCCAACACCACAGTTCAAAAGCATCAATTCTTTGGCACTCAACTTTCTTTATAGTCCAACTCTCATATCCATACATGACTACTGGAAAAAATATATCCTTGACTAGATAGAACTTTGTTGGCAAAGTAATGTCTCTGCTTTGGCCATAACTTTTCTTCCAAGGAGTAGGCATCTTTTTATTTCAGGTCTGCAGTCACTAACTGTAGTGATTTTGGAGCCCCCCCAAAATAAAGTCTGCCACTGTTTCCACTGTTTCCCCATCTATGTCCCATGAAGTGATGGGACCAGATGCCATGATCTTATTTTTCTGAATGTTGAGCTTTAAGCCAACTTTTTCAATCTCCTCTTTCAGTTTCATCAAGAGGCTCTTTAGTTCTTCTTCACTTTCTGCCATAAGGGTGTTGTCATCTGTCTATCTTAGGTTTTTTATATTTCTCCTAGCAATCTTGATTCCAGCTTGTGTTTCATCCAGCCTAGCATTTCTCATGACATCATACAGTAACCAGCTTTTTAAAGAGCCAATAATAACAACAGCCATACCAAGGGAAATATTGTATACACATACACACACATATATACAATTTAAGCTAAAAATAAAGTAGACATTTATTTAAAATTTTATATTATTATGTTTACTTTTGTTACATAAATGATGTTAATGAAATAAAACAACTTTAAACTTAGTTACTAGTGACAACTAGTAGTAGTTAATATTAGGGTTAGTTAAACAAATAGTGTTTACTAGCATGCTCCTTCTAAGTAAAGCTATAACAAACTTAGACAGTGTATTAAAAAGTAGAGACATTACTTACCTGACAAATATCCATATAGTCAAAACTATGCTTTTTCCAGTAATTACATATGTATTCAATAGTTGGACCATATGGAAGATTGAGCACTGAAGAACTGATGCTTTCAAACTGTGGTGTTGGAGAAGACTCTTGAGAGTCCTTTGGACTGCAAGGAGATTAGACCAGTCAAGCCTGAAAGAAATCAACCCTGAATATTCATTGGAAGGACTGATGCTGAAGCTGAAGCTCCAATTCTCTGGCCAACTGAGGGAAGAGCCAACTCATTGAAAAATACCTTGATGCTGGGAAAGATTGAAGGCAGGAGGAGAAGGGGACAACAGAGGATGAGATGATTAAACTCAATGGGCATGAGTTTGCACAAGCTCTGGGAGATAAGGAAATGGAAGCCTGACAATCTACAGTCCATGGGGTTGCAGAGAGTCATACTGAGTGTATTACAGCAATTTTACTACAACACTGTGTTAGAGAAACATAACAATATCTTGTAATTTTTTTCTTTTCTCTAACACTTATTTTAATATTTATTTTATTTATATTTCAGTTCTTCATTGAGTATTTAAACTTTGTAGGTTTTATTATCATGTATTCTTAAGCTATCAAAATGTTTGACTTCTATAGGGAAATCATCATTACAATAAGACTAAGTAAACAGAGATTATATATTTAACAACAAATAAAGAAGATATTGAACAGTTTTTCTGTCCCATGATACAGTATTTTTCTACTTGTTTATCTTTCTAATAATATATCTTTGATATATTAGTAAAATTTAAGAAATCCCTTTCTGAAAGACATTAGATGTCATAGATTAACCTTTCTCAAGTAAACTTTTTAAAGCAGAGAAATAATTTGTATTTGTGAAATTGAGGCTGGAATTTAAATAAGTTACAGTTTTACTAAAGAAATGTAGACAATTCTGTTTAACTTGGCTGCCCTTTCCTAGAGACATATTTTTGAGTTCTGAAGATTTATTTCCAAAAGAAAAGGGTTGTTTTTGTTGCAAACTACACATAAAACTGAACAATTAATGTATAGTCTATTTAAGATCATCATGCACTTTCTGAAAAACAGCATATACATTTCTGTATTTATTGTTATCTTTTTTCTGTATTTATATCCTCAATAAATTTCCAAATTGGAGAGGGAATTCTTTTTGTCCCACATATACAAAATACGATTTTATGGCAACTTAACTTTTTAACATCATTTCTATGACCAGCAACAATGATAGTCTTCCTGTAGGGTAATTTTTAAGAAAGTTCTCTTCCTCTGTTTTATTGCCACACTAATCCAGTTGTTTAACTTTCTATTATTATCATGTTTGGAGTGGTGATATAATTATGTTCACAATATTCCAGAGTTAAAAAAAAATTATATTAGCTCTATGGCAATGATTCCCCAACTGCAATTTAGGGGGGCCTTCAAGGCAGCAATTTGACTGTGAGTGGTGGGCTACAAGCTGTTTTTACCTGGTGGCTCAAACGGTAGAGAATCTGCCTGCCAGTGCAGGAGACTCGGGTTCGATCCCTGAGTCGGGAAGATCCCCTGGAGAAAGGAATGGCTAGCCACTCCAGTATTCTTGCCTGGAAAATACCATGAACAGAAGAAGCCAGTGAGCAACAGTCCATGGGGTTGCAAGGAGTCAGACACAAGTAAGTGAATAATACTTCCACGTCCGCATGGCAATACAAAGTATAACAGCTATATTGAAAAATCACAACTGCAATGCACTTAAGTTGCCCAATTCAGAAGGTTGCCTATATTTGGAGAAACAAATAATTATAGGAACTACTATGATATATCTACTTTAGCCACCTGATGCTAAGAGCTGACTCATTGGAAAAGACCCTGATGCTGGGAAAAGTTGGAGGTGGGAGGAGAAGGGGACGACAGAGGATGAGACGGTTGGATGGCATCACTGACTCAATGGACATGGGTTTGTGTAAGGAAGCTCCAGGAGTTGGTGATGGACAGGGAAGCCTAGAGTGCTGCAGTCCATGGGGTTGCAAAGAGTCAGACATGACTGAGGGACTGAACTAATTGAAGTTATCTGGGAGAGGTAGAATGCAGGTCATCTGCTTTGTTGATGCCCATCTTGATATAAGGGACATGGTTATAATGGAAGGTCCTATAGTGGTGGCTCACGGATTTGCTTTTTCTTGCCATTGGCAAATGCAGCAACTCCTTTGTTCACTCAACGTATTTGTGGCTTAATAGTTATCCTAGAATTGTTTTTTTAGCCTTCTCAAAGATTTTTAATAAATTGCTTTTTCCTTAAACTCTTTGGAATGGATGCTGTTTCTTACTGGTATCACTACCACATTTTGACACTGGGCATTTTAGATGGAGCCATTTGAAGTAATGTGCTTCTTTTTTATATTATGCTTTGACAGTTTTTTCTTTTTAAAGAACAGCTATCATTATAATACTTTCAAATAAATCATTATTTAGAAATAATGATTCAAACAGTTAAACCAACCTTTTCTTCTAATCATCTCTTCTAATACTGAATATCTTTGGCATATTACACATATGCATATCTATGTGTATACACATAAATGTCATATATATACATACATGTACAGATGCAATGTATAGACATACATAAATGTCTTCATTATTATAATTAATTTCCTGAGGCCATTATCTATTTTTTTCCTTTGCCCTGATCATGGTCTGGTACATAATGGCATTTACTATATAATTAATTGATCAGAAATACTTGTGCAGTACTTTAAGTTCAGTTCAGTCACTCATTCAAGTCCGACTGTTTGTGACCCCATGGACTGCAGCCCGCCAGGCTTCCCTGCCATCACCAACTCCTGGAGCTTGCTCAAACTCATGTCCATAGAGTCTGTGATGACATCCAATGATCTCATCCTCTGTCATCCTCTTCTCCTCCCACCTTCAATCGTTCCCAGCATCAGGGTCTTTTCCAATGAGTCAGTTCTTCACATCAAGCGGCCAAAGTATTGGAGTTTCAGCTTCAACATCAGTCCTTCCAATGAATATTCAGGACTGATCTCCTTTAGGATGGGCTGGTTTGATCTCCTTGCAGTCCAAGGGACTCTCAAGAGTCTTCTCCAACACCACAGTTCAAAAGCATCAATTCTTCAGCATTCTACTTTAGGAGACAGTACTTTAGGAGGCTAAAAATTTATTGGTAGAGAAATTATTTTTCTTTAAAAATATTTATAAAAATCAGTAAGCTTTAACTCAGTTCAGATCAGTTCAGTTCAGTCGCTCGGACTCTTTGTGACCCCATGAATCGCAGCACACCAGGCCTCCCTTTCCATCACCAACTCCCGGAGTTTACTCAAACTCATGTCCATCGAGTCGGTGATGCCATCTAACCATCTCATCCTCTGTCGTCCCCTTCTCCTCCTGCCCCCAATCCCTCCCAGCATCAGGGTCTTTTACAATGAGTCAACACTTCTCATCTGGTGGGCAAAGTACTGGAGTTTCAGCTTCAGCATCAGTCCTTCCAATGAACACCCAGGACTGATCTCCTTTAGGATGGACTGGTTGGATCTCCTTGCAGTCCAAGGGGCTCTCAAGAGTCTTCTCCAACACCACAGTTCAAAAACATCAATTTTGCCAGCTTTCTTTATAGTCCAACTCTCACATCCGTACATGACTACTGGAAAAACTCATAGCCTTGACTAGATGAACCTTGGTTGGCAAACGATTGTCTCTGCTTTTTAGTATGCTGTTTAGGTTGGAAATAACTTCCCTTCCAAGGAGCAAACATCTTTTACTTTCATGACTGCAATCACTATCAGCAGTGACTCTGGAGCCCAGAAAATTTAACTCTGCCACTCTTTCCCCATCTATGCATAACTCAGTGAAAATTTCTAAATAACAGTGCAAATCAGTATGATACCTGTAGGTTTAGAAACAATAAGTGAAACCATATTTCCAGGGTTAAACACACTTATAAAGTAACAATTAAATATTATTTCCTACTTAAATATATGAAGACAAGTCCTTCAACACTTCCAGTTTGCAATAAGTTTCTTCTTTTACAATTCCTCCTTTGTGAACTGAAAATTACTCATCAAGCTAAGTGTGGATATGAATTTAATTCCAAATGGAATGAAATTTCCAATATCACAGAATCTAGGTATTTTAGTGCTACTTTAAAATACCTAGCAGTCTCTAAGTAAATAATCCTGTGGTGTAGAAAATTAGCCATTTCATTGAGACTGGAAGAGAACCCTTATCTGTGTAACATATTGAGTCCTCATGTTGGTACTCACCTGTCTTTGCAGGAGCTCACTGGTTCGAGAATGGCTTAGTTGTGTTAGCTCTTCCAAGTCGACACCAACATTTCCTCATTTACCTTCTCAGGTACAGATGTTTGAGCATCTTATAAATTAATTATCAGATCATCAATTTACAGATGAGATTTCCATTTCTTTATTGTATAATATGCTTGATCTTACAAGTGCTTTTATTATACTTTGTAGCAATTGTCTAAGTTTAGAATTATGTTTTCTCCAACAGAAACATAATTTTAAGAAAACAAAGAACCATAATATACTCTTTTAATCTATTGAACTTCAGGTTCAAGCATAATTCTTAAGGCATGATTATGAATTAAGAACAGAGTAACAAGAAAATGTTGACAACAAAGCAGTTTAAATGAGCCAAAATAATAAAAAATTAAACCATAAGATATTTCAATTAGTTTACTGGTAAGAGCACTATATGCTGTGGTGTGCATCAAGTTAGAATCCAATAAAGCAGTTTGCAGTTTCTGCTAAGTCTCCAAATTCTGTCAGATTACTGTGACATTTACATGACTGTTGACCTTCATTCCAGTGCCTATTTGGTTAATACTGCTTTTACTAAAAACCTATCAGTATGTTTATCAGTAATTAACATTTTGAAATAAACCACTTAATTGAAATATAGCAGATTCAGTCAAAAAAGGATATCATAAGTATAGAGATCTATAGATTATCACAATGTAACCACACACACATAACTACCACTTGAAATATAATCTTTTTTCCAACATCCTAAGGGTAGCCCCTCTAGTTTCTACAATTCATGATTTTCCCAGTGATAAATACCACCCTTGCTTCTAACAGTCTAGACTAGATCAACTTATTGTTGAACGTTATAGAAACTAAATTCTTTAGCATGCAATTTTTGTTTTTGGCTTTGTTCACTCAAAAGTATGTTGCAATAATCATCCATATGGTTTAGCATAACAAGGGATTTATTTTCAATATTATTGAAATTGAAATTGAAATTATTGAAATTCAGGTTAGTGTATTAAAAATTATCCATTTCACCAAAGTTGAATGCTCAGTTTGTTGCTAATTTTTAACTAAAATAAAAGAGCACTGTTATGAACATCATCGTACATGTCTGTTGATGAGCATATTTTCATCTATTATATCAATATATCTAGAAGCAAAATTGCTGGGAAATAAGCAATACTTTTGTTCAAAGTTAGTAGATACTGTTAACAGATTGCTTTGTTTCTCCTTTGATTTCTTCCCACTGGTTTTCTGTAAGCATGTTCTTCAGACTCCACGTGTTTGTGCTTTTCTCATTTTTCTTCCTATATGTGAAGAAAGAATATATTTAAGTGCTTGCTATATATTTAAGGACTCTTGGGTTAGGTGCATGCACGTTAATAAGTGTAATATATGTAATATATAGTATATTTTATAATGAAGGTAATTTCATTTATTTTCTTCCCAATACACACCTCCAAATGACAAGCTTATTAAGTGAAAAGTTGTCTTTTCCCAATGCTTTGAAAAAGTATATATATGAATTCTTGTTCCAGACAATTCTATACCATTTGTTTGTTTTTTAATCCTTGTGTTTTTACCACACTTTGCATTATATAGCTTTGTGATAGGTTTCAATATCTTACAGTGTGGATTTCTTTCAATTTAGTTCTACTTTTTCTAGATTACACTCATTGTTCTTCATCTTAGTGTTTCTATATAATTTTTACCATATTGAGATGAAATTCATATAACATAAAATAATCACTTTAAAGTGAATTATTCAGTGATGTATAATACACTGACAACATTGTACAACTACATTTTTCTAACTCCACAATTAAATTCCATTAATTTCTATCAAGCAGTTTCTCCCCATCCTACCCTCTCCCAATTCCCTGGCAGCCATGAGTTCATATTCTGTCTTTATTTAACTTATCTATTCTGAACAATGCATGGAAATATTCAATCCCAATCAAAATTCTAGTGGCCTTTTGACAAATTGAATTGATTCTCAAATTAATATGGAGTCTCAAGGAGCCTTGAATAGTGAAAACATTGATGAAGAAGAAAACAAGCATAGAAATAAACACCCATGACCTTGGAATTGGTAATGAATTTGTGGATACTAAAGACAAAAACATGAGCAGCAAAAAGAAAAAGAAATAAAGTGGGCATCATCCAAATTCAACAACTTTTGTTTACCAAATGACATTATCAAGAAAGTGAAAATACAGCCTACAGAATATGAGAAAATATTTTGAAATTATGTGTGTGTATATGTGTATATATAATATCCAGAATATGTAAAGAACTCCTAAAATTGAACCATATAAAGACAAACAATACAAATAAAAGTTACCAAATGCCTTATAGGAATATGAAAAGCTTCTCAACATTATTAATCATTAAGCAAAAGAAAATGAATGCAACAATGAGGTATAACTTTATGCCTACTAGGGTAGCTATAAAGAGAAAGAGAGAAAGTGAGAGGAAATGTGGGCATGAGGACCCTTGAATGTTGCTGGCAGGAATCTAAAATGGCTCCACAGCTGCTGAAAAGAGTTTGGTGACTATTGGCGGCTCAAAAATATAATGATAAAATAATCATAAGACTCATTAATTCCACTTGTATATCTACATCCAAATAAATGGAGAAAATATTCAAAGAAATATAGGTAAATAGATGTATGTATGTTCATAGAAGGACATTTATGATAGTCTAAAGTAGAAACAGTCGAAACACCTATCAACTGATGAGTGGCTTTTTAAAAATTGTTATAAATACATATATGGAATACTTTATGCTATTTAATACTATTATGCATCATGTAAAGGATGATTTTTTTCAAAAATATTATTTAAATATTATAAATGTTCTTTACAACTTTTTAATAAATATACCAAGTGAGAATTATGACTTAAAAAGATGAAGAAATGAAATACAAATAGCACATTTAAAAAATAAGAAAAGTGTAATAAATAGTGAGCAAAACATTACTTACATCACACCATGTACAAAAATTTTGAATTCACTGCTGGCACTTAAGAGAAACAATATTGGACAAAAAAAATGTGGAATAGGAGAGAAACAAGTGTAAAATGGCACTCCAAATGTAATCAAGTCGTAGGAGAGCTGGACTTGGAGCTGTAAATGAGCTCCGTGATGTTTTCTAGATCTTGCATTCAGAAAGTCCTCTGTGTCTCACTTAGAAGAACTTAAAAATTACATTTAGTTATTTTTTCCTTTTGAAGGAAAACCCGAATACAAAATAAATAAATAAATAAATAAGCTTCCTACTCTAGTGTGCCAGTAAATGGTTTTTTCCCTTTAGAAGCTTATTTAGGCTTTGAAAAAGAAAGATGACTCACACAATACAAAGTAAAGTAAAAAATTGTTCTATATTCTGCCTTGTAATCAGTTTCTTTGAGAGCATCACAATGCATTAACAAAGCGTGGATTTTTAGAAGATCCAGAAGAATCTTTATGAAAGTTTTATATCTTTGTTTCTCTTCTTATACATACTGTTTTTCTTGACAAGTCAGAAAATGGAAAAAGGTTTAACCTACATGTTTTGAAAAAACGCAGTTTAATACAAGACAGAAGTTATCCTGTATTTTGGAGGTCTGATATTGTTGATCAATTGACACATATACCCAGAGTGTAAATGTCACATCCACCATGAATGATCCTAAGAGCATAGAATCTCCCATCTGAAATCTCCACTGAAATGATGAATTCTCCTTTGAACCAACACATGAACATATGTAGCCATGCTGTCCATGTATAGCAACTGCACTCTGCACTCACTTGTCTTCAAAAACATATCACACCATAAATCTGTTTACCTGTTTTTCTCTACCAGTGAACTTGAGCAATGACAGGAAACAGATGCCTCTTCTTTACTAGTATTCCAGCATTTATTGTAGGTCTTAGAACCACCTCAGCAACTGCTTGTTGAGTTAAATAGAACAAAATAGAGAACAATTTATTCCAGTTGAGTAGACAATGAAATTTTAGATTGTGAAATGAAACAGAATATTTTGCAACTGTGGCCTCACCAGGTAGTAAATCATTTAGGAATGACTGCAGGTCAAGACACCTCTACCTGCTGAGATACATAATTTATAAAACAAAAAGGTACACTTAGCTGTAGCCTTGGAATAATAAAGAGAATGTATATTTTATGAGTATCTATTTCATAATATGGGTTTGCTTGGTGGCTCAGATGGTAAGGAATCTGCCTGCAATGTGGTGGACATGGGTTCAATCGCTGTTTTGGGAAGATCCCGTGGGGGAGGGCATGGCAACCCACTCCAGTGTTCTTGCCTGGAGAATTCCATGGACAGAGGAGCCTGGTGGGCTACAGTCCACGGGACCACAAAGAGTCAGACACAACTGAGCAACTATGCGCACACACACATTTTGTAATTTAAATATACAAGTATTTGGAAAAGACTCTTGTCAAAGATATTTTCACCTGACCTGTGTGAAATAGGAGCCCACCAGTAATTTTTGTTTCCATAAATCGAAGTCAACATTTTTTAAAGCAGCAACTAAGACATGAATATGGAACACAGACAATATTTATCAATTGTTTGCTCTCTTATATGAGTGTGGTTTGTGGGATCCCAAAACAATTTCAATAGTAACATCGAATATCACTGACCATAACAATAATATAAAAATAATGGAAAATTTTGAAATGTTGTCAGAATGACCAAACTGTGACACAGAGACATAAAGTGAACAAATGCCACTGAAGTAATGACAACCGCAGACTTGCTGGAGGAAAGGTGGCCACATGTCCTCAATTTGTTTAAAACACCTCAGTATCTGCAAAATGTATACAGAAGTAAAGCAAACTGAAAAGACGTAAACTTGTACATTCTTTTCCAGGTAAGCACAGACAGCTAACAGAGGGGGAAAAAAGGAAAGAAAGAAAGAAAAGTAAATAAAATAGCAGGTTAGGAAATCTATAGGAAAGCATATATGGAATTTTGAGGATTTGGATTGGAAAAAGAGGGGAGAGAAAAAAGAGAGATGAACAGTTGCCAAAAAAAGATAATTTTCTTTCTCTTTGTAACTACAACCTTGCAAAAGTCTAACTCTGGGATGTTGAGACTTGCATCCCCATCAGGAGACCCCTAATAGCCTGTTTTGTGAAAACATATCTCAACATCTACTTGTCACCCATTTACCAACTAAAGATACAAAAAACCTTCACTAAGAATTTTGACGCTGTCAACAAACACTTGAAAAGCTGTTCAACATCAAAAATTATCAGTCAGTTCAGTCACTCAGTCGTGTCCAACTCTTTGCGACCCCATGAATCCCAGCAGACCAGGCCTTCATGTCCATCACCAACTCCCGGAGTTTACTCAAACTCATGTCCATTGAATCGATGATGCCATCCAGCCATCTCATCCTCTGTCATCCCCTTCTCCTCCTACAACCAATCCATCCCAGCATCAGGGTCTCTTACAATGAGTCAACTCTTCGCATGAGGTGAACAAAGTATTGGAGTTTCAGCTTCAGCATCAGTCCTTCCAATGAACACCCAGGACTGATCTCCCTTAGGATGGACTGATTGGATCTCCTTGCAGTCCAAGGGACTCTCAAGAGTCTTCTCCAACACCACAGTTCAAAACAATCAATTCTTCTGTGCACAGTTTTCTTTAGAGTCCAGCTCTCACATCCATACATAACCACTGGAAAAACCATAGCCTTGACTAGATGGACCTTTGTTGGCAATGTAATGTCACTGTTTCTTAAAATGTTATCTAGGTTGGTCATAAATTTCCTTCCAAGGAGTAAGCATCTTTTAATTTCATGGCTGCAGTCAGCATCTGCAGTGATTTTGGAGCCCCCAAAAATAAAGTCTGACACTGTTTCCACTGTTTTCCCATCTATTTCCCATGAGGTGATGGGACCAGATGCCATGATCTTAGTTTTCTGAGTGTTGAGATTTAAGCCAACTTTTTCACTCTCCTCTTTCACTTTCATCAAGAGGCTTTTTAGTTCCTCTTCACTTTCTGCCATTAGAGTGGTGTCATCTGCATATCTGAGGTTATTGATATTTCTCCTGGCAATCTTGATTCCAGCTTGGGCTTCTTCCAGCCCAGCGTTTCTCATGATGTACTCTACATATAAGTTAAATAAGCAGGGTGACAATATACAGCCTTGATGTACTCCTTTTCCTATTTGGAACCAGTCTGTTGTTCCATGTCCAGTTCTAACTGTTGCTTCCTGACCTGCATATTAGTTTCTCCAGAGGCAGGTCAGGTGGTCTGGTATTCCTGTCTCTTTCAGAATTTTCCACAGTTTATTGTTATCCACACAGTTGAAGGCTTTGGCAGAGTCAATAAAGCAGAAATAGATGTTTTTCTGGAACTCTCTTGCTTTTTTGATGATCCAGCAGATGTTGGCAATTTGATCTCTGGTCCCTCTGCCTTTCCTAAAACCAGCTCGAACATCTGGAAGTTCATGCTTCACATATTGCTGAAGCCTGGCTTGGAAAATTTTGAGCATTACTTTACTAGCATGGGGGATGAGTGCAATTGTGAGGGAGTTTGAGCATTCTTTAGTATTGCATTTATTTAAGATTGGAATGACAACTGAACTTTTCCATTCCTGTGGCCACTGCTTAGCTTTCCAACTTTGCTGGCATATTGAGTGCAGCACTTTCACAGCATCATCTTTCAGGCTTTGAAATAGCTCAACTGGAATTCCATCACCTCCACTAGCTTTCTCTGTAGTGATGCCTTCTAAGGTCCACTTGACTTTGCATTCCAGGATGTCAGGCTCTAGGTGATTGATCACACCATTGTAGTTATCTGGGTCATGAAGATATTTTTTGTACAGTTCTTCTGTGTATTCTTGCTACCTCTTCTTAATATCTTCTGCTTCTGTTAGGTCCATACAATTTCTGTCCTTTACTGAGCCCATCTTTGAATGAAATATTCCCTTGGAATGTCTAATTTTCTTGAAGAGATTGAAAGATTGAAGTCAAAAGGAGAAGGGGACAGCAGAGGATGAGATGATTAAATAACATCAGTGACTCAAAGGACATGAATCTGAGCAAAGTCCAGGAGATTGTGGAGAAAGAGGGCCTGGTGTGCTGCAGTTCATGAGGCCCCAAAGTGTTGGACAGACTTAGAGGCTGAAGACGATGCCTGATTCACTCTGCTATGCAGCAGAAACTAACGCAGCATTGGAAAACAGCTGCGTGTTACGTGCTAAGCTGCTTCAGCGGCGTCTGACCCTATGGTATGACCCGCCAGACTCCTCTGTCCCTGGCAAGAATACTGGGGTCATTGCCATGTGCTCCTCCAGGGGATCTTCCCAAACCAGGAATTGAAGCCGCATATCTTATAATCCACTAAAAATTAATTAAAAAAAAAATTCACTGCTCTAACAAAAACTGTTCACTAGTATGAAAACACAAGGAAATATATTTCCATAAATAGTACATGCACATAAAATAAAAATCAAAAAATAACATTTATACCCCAAAAATAAATGCCATCTCTCTGACTTATTTTTCTCCCTATGAAGTGTAAATTCTCTTATAGTAAGACATGGTATTGAAAAGGAGTCTGCAGACTCTGGCCCCTCTCTGGTAATTATGACTTTTACCAGGTTGTTTTTTGTTTTTTGTTTTTTTTTTTTAATATCAGTTACTAGTTTGTGCTAAATGATGACTTTTACTAGGTTGTTTTTTATCTCAGTTACCAAAGTGTAGCATATAATAAGATGCATATGAAGCATTCAAGATTATTGAAAATGTAATCCGTGTTCTCTTGCCCCTGGCCTTCCACAAGAGCAGAGCACTGAAACCCTGCCTTGGGGAGACACAAATACAACTCAAGGAATGGCTTAAAAGTAGTTTCATTTATGTAAAGTTATTATAACTGATTTCATTTGCTACCAAAACATCATTTGTTTCATATCTTGCTCATTCCTGGTTGCTCGGAATACAAATTAATTCCCTATGGAAAAAGACTGATGTTATTTAATACTGAGCACCTATTAATAAATCACATTAGAATACCTAATTAATTATCTAGCTCATTCGGGGGGCGTAATAAAATTATCTACTTTTAAATGTCCTTTGGGAAAATATGAGTATAACTCTACCACATTTTTAATGGCTGTCAGTATTAGAGTCAATCATTTAAAAGTTCTATTTTTTCCCTATATCACACAATAAAAGAGGTTTTTAAAATCTTACTATTTTATAAACTTAGGATTTAAGATATTAATGGATTACCAAAAAGCAGGAAGACTTGACTATGTTCAAAAGTTGGAAAAAGTATATCTTGACTCTATCAAAATTTCCAGTGTTGGTTGCTATTTTTTTGTTGTTGTTACTATGATTATTCATAGCTTTTCCTCATTGCATGATGGGTCTACCTGGCTAAATAAGAGTGAAATAAATGGATTATTCTACTTTTCATAAGGTGCAAAACCCTTGTTTACTGTTTTCTCAAAGCAGTAATTCTGTGTATTATATATAAACAACACTAAGTAGAATCCAATTTTGCAAATAAACTAGAAACACTTCTGATTCAAGTTTCTTAGCTGGCCTCTTTTATCCTCAGTAACAGTTCATCCTGGATTCCAATACAGCCTCTTCTACCCAACCTTCCAAATTTCACCATGAATCTCTTCCACGTTTTCTTTGCTGAGCGACCCTGAGCTGGGGAAGAACTCCTGGAGAAATTAAACAACCAGTCTATTCTTATGCCTTCTTTTTGCCTTTTCCTGTCTTCGCTCTTCTCAGGCTCCCATTCTGGTACTGTGATATGCTTGATGGTGTCCTACAGAATTCTGTTGTGCTCATTTTTCTTTATTCTTTTTCCCTTATATTTTTCAGATTGGTTGATCTCTGTTGATGTATCTTGAAGTTTACTGATTTTTTCCTTCTAATTTGTCAAAGCCCCTATTGTGATTTTTTTTTTTCAGTATTGTATATTTCAATTTTTAGAATTTCTATTTGTTTCTTTTCAGAGTAAGCTCTCTATTTTTATCTATATTCTCTATTTGGGGACACTTATTTTTTATATTTCTCTTTGGTTGGTTAGACACAATTTCCTTTGGCTATTTGGATGTATATAATATAATTCATTTTTAATACTGTTCATACTGTTCATGGGGCTCTCAAGGCAAGAATACTGAAGTGGTTTGCCATTCCCTTCTCCAGTGGACCACATTGTCAGACCTCCCCACCATGACCCCTCTATCTTTGGTGGCCCTACACAGCATGGCTTAGTTTCATTGAGTTAGACAGGACTGTGGTCCCTGTGACCAGATTGGCTAGTTGTCTGTGACTGTGGTTTCAGTCTTTCTGCCCCCTGAGGCCCTCTCTCAGTGCCTAGCATCTTACCTGGGTTTCTCTGCCTTGGCTGTGGGGTATCTCTTCAGGACTGCTCCAGCTGCTGCTTCTTACCTTGGGTGTGGGACAGCTCCCCTCAGCCTCTGCCCCGACCTTGGACGTGGGGTAGCTCCTCTTGGCCATTGCCCCTGACCTTGGGCATGGGGTAGTTCCTCGTGGTTGCCGCCCCTGATCATGGACCTGGGGTAGTTCCTCTCTGCCACTCCTGCGCCATCATGCAGCCGCCGCTCCTGACCTCACCTAGAGCCAGACATCCTGGAATGTGAAGTCAAGTGGGCCTTAGGAAGCATCACTACGAACAAAGCTAGTGGAGGTGATGGAATTCCAGTTGAGCTATCTCAACTCCTAAAAGATGATGCTGTGAAGGTGCTGCACTCAATATGTCAGCAAATTTGGAGAACTCAGCAATGGCCAGAGGACTGAAAAAGGTCAGTTTTCATTCCAATCCCAAAGAAAGGCAATGCCAAAGAATGCTCAAACTACCGCACAATTGCACTCATCTCACACGCTAGTTAAGTAATGCTCAAAATTCTCCAAGCCAGGCTTCAGCAATATGTGAACCGTGAACTTCCAGATGTTCAAGGTGATTTTAGAAAAGGCAGAGGAACCAGAGATCAAATTAACAACATTCGCTGAATCATCGAAAAAGCAAGAGTTTCAGAAAAACATCTATTTCTGCTTTATTGACTCTGTCAAAACCTTTGACTGTGTGGATCACAATAAACTGTGGAAAATTCTGAAAGACGTGGGAATAGCAGATCACCTGACCTGCCTCTTGAGAAACCTGTATGCAGGTCAGGAAGCAACAGTTAGAACTGGACATGGACCAACAGACTGGTTCCAAATAGGAAAAAGAGTATGTTAAGTCTGTATATTCTCACCCTGCTAATTTAACTTATATACAGAGTTCATCATGAGAATGCTGGTCTGGATGAAGCACAAGCTGGATTCAAGATTGCCAGGAGAAACATCAATAACCTCAGGTATGCAGATGACACCACCCTTATGGCAGAAAGTGAAGAGGAACTAAAGAACCTCTTGATGAAATTGAAGAGGAACTAAAGAACCTCTTGATAAAATTGAAAGAGGAGAGTGAAAATGCTGGATTAAAGCTCAACATTCTGAAAACTAAGGTCATGCCA
The DNA here is from genome assembly GCF_963930625.1 of Muntiacus reevesi. Lineage (NCBI taxonomy): Eukaryota > Metazoa > Chordata > Mammalia > Artiodactyla > Cervidae > Muntiacus > Muntiacus reevesi. Next base: position 196,255,568 of record NC_089251.1, on the reverse strand, counting down.
TCTGTCCCATCACTTCAAGGCAAATAGATGGGGAAAGAGTGGAAACGGTGGTTAGTTTTTTCGGGCTCCATGGGGTCACAAAGAGTTGGACACGACTGAGAGACTGAACTGACTGACTAATATAATTCATTTATATTCTTTTTCTATTAAGTACTTTTTTTTTTTTTTTTTTTTACTTTCTGAGGGACAATTTCTGTTAATAGATCTTGTTTTTTCTGTTTGATCTACAACTTGCAGTTCTCTATGTGTATTTGTATATCTCATAATTTTTGTTGAAACCTAAACCTTCTATAAAATATTGTGAATTAAATATGGAAATAAAGTTCTTCCCTCACCCCAGGAATTGTTCCTGTTTCTCTTTGCTGTTGATGCTGTTATTGACACTGTAGTTTGTTTAATGGATCCCTTCAGGTGAATTCAGTTGGTCAGTCGTGTCTGACACTTTGCCACACCATGGGCTGCAGCCTACCAGGCTTTCCTGTCCATCATTAATTCCTGGAGCTTGCTCAAACTCATGTCCATCAAATCAATGATACCATCCAACCATCTCATCCTCTGTTGTCCCCTTCTCCTCCTGCCTTCAATCTTTCTCAGCATCAGGGTCTTTTCCAATGAGTCAGTTGTTTACATCAGGTGGCCAATATAGTGGAGCTTCAGTTTCAGCATCAGTCCTCCCAATGAATATTCAGGACTGATTTCCTTTATCATGGACTGGTTGGATCTCCTTGCAGTCCAAGGGGCTCTCAGGAGTCATCCCCAACACCGCAGTTCAAAAGCATCAATTCTTCCATGCTCAGCTTTCTTTATCATCCAACTCTTACATCCATATGTGACTATTGGAAAACTCATAACTTTGACTAGATGGACTTTTGCCAACAAAGTAATGTCTCTGCTTTCAATATGCTGTGTAAGTTGACAGCTTTATTCCAAGAAGCAAGTATGTTTTAATTTCACAGCTGTAGTCACCATCTGCAGTGATTTTGAAGCCCAAGAAAATAAAGTATTTCACTGTTTCCACTGTTTCCCCATCTATTTACCATGAAGTGATGGGACCAGAAGAAATGATCTGTGTTTTTTGGGTGTTGAGTTTCAAGACAGCTTCTTCACTCTCCTCTTTCACTTTCATCAAGAGGCTCTTCAGTTCCTCTTCACTCTCTGCCATGAGGGTGATGTCATCTGCATATCTAAGGTTACTGATATTTCTCCTGGCAATCTTGAATCCAGCTTGTGCTTCATCCAGCCCTGTGTTTCACATGATGTACTCTGCATATAAATAACATAAGCAGGGTGACAATATACAGCCTTGTTGTATTTGTTTCCCAGTTTGGAACCAGTCTATTATTCCATGTCTGGTTCTAACTATGCTTCTTGACCTGCATATAGATTTCTCATGAGTTAGGTAAAGGGGGCAGCTATTCCCACCTCTTGAAGGATTTCCCACAGTTTGTTGTGATCCACACAATCAAAGCAGAAGCAGATGTTTTTCTGGAACTCTCCTGCATTTTCTATGATCCAATGGATATTGGCAATTTGATCTCTCATTCCTCTAACTTTTCTAAATCCAGCTTGAACATCTGGAAATTCTTGGTCCATATACTGTTGAAGCCTCGCTTGTGGAATTTTGAGCATTACTGTGCTAGTGAGTGCAATTGTGTGATAGTTTGAACATTCGTTGGCATTGCCTTTCTGTGGGACCAGAATGAAAACTGACCATTTCCAGTCCTGTGGTCACTGTTGAGCTTGCCAAATTTGCTAGCATATTGAGTAGAGCACTTTCACAGCATCATCTTTTAGGACTTGAAATAGCTCAGCTGGAATTTCATCACTTCCAGTAGCTTTGTTTGCAGTGACGCTTCCTAAGGCCATTTGGCTTCACATTCCAGGATATCTGGTTCTAGGTGAGTGATCACACCATCGTGGTTATCTGAGTCATGAAGATCTTTTTTGTATAGTTCTTCTGTGTATTATTGCCACTTCTTAATGTCTTCCACTTCTGTTATATCCATGACATTTATGTCCTTTATTGAGCTCATCTGTGCATAAAGTGTTCCTTTTGTGTCTCTAATTTTCTTTAAGAGATCTCTAGTCTTTCCCATTCTATTGTTTTCCTCTATTTCTTTGCATTTATCACTGTGGAAGTCTTTCTTATCTCTCCTTGCTCTTCTTTGGAACTCTACATTCAAATGGGTATGTCTTTCCTTTTCTCCTTCGTTTTTAGATTCTCTTCTTTTCTCAGCTATTTGTAAGGCCTCGTCAGACAACCATTTGCCTTTTGCATTTCTTTTTCCTGGGGATGGTCTTGATCCCTGCCTCCTGTACAATGTCATGAACCTCCATCCATAGGTCATCAGGCACTCTGTCTATCAGATCTAATTCCTTGAATCCACTGTATATTCATAAGAGATTTGATTTAGGTCATATCTGAATGGTCTAGTGGTTTTCCTTACTTTCTTCCATTTCAGCCAGAATTTCACAATAAGGAATTCATGATCTGAGCCACAGTCAGCTCCCAGTGTTGTTTTGCTGACTCTCTGGATTTTCTCCACCTTTGGCTGCAAAGACTATAATCAATCTCATTTCAGTATTGACCATCTTGTGATGTTCATGTGTAGCCTCTTCTCTTGTGTTGTTGGACGATGATGTTTGTAATGATCAGTGTATTCTCTTGGCAAAACTGTTAGCCTTTGCCCTGCTTCAATTTGTACTCCACGGCCAAATTTGCTTGTTATTCCAGGTATTTCTTGACTTCCTACTTTTTCATTCCACTCTCCTATGATGAAAAGGACACCTTTTTTCTTTCCTTCTTTCTTTCTTTTTTCTTTCTTTCTTTCTTTTTTTGCTGTTAGTTCTAGAAAGTCTTGTAGGTCTTCATAGAACCATTCAACTTCAGCTTCTTCAACATTAGTGGTTGGTCATAGGCTAGGATTACTGTAATATTGAATGGTTTGCTTTGGAAATGAAGAGAGATCATTTTGTCATTTTTGAGATTGCACCCAAGTACTTCATCTTGGTCTCTTTGGTTTACTATGAGGGCTATTCCATTTCTTCTAAGGGATTCTTATCCACAGTAGTATATATAATAGTCATCTGAATTAAATTCACCCATTGCTGTCCATTTTAGTTCACTGGTTCTGAAAATGTTAATGTCCATTCTTACCATCTCACGTCTGACCACTTCCAATATGTCTTGATTCATGGACCTAATATTCCAGGCTCTTATGCAATATTGTTCTCCCATCACCAGTCACATCCACAACTGGGCATTGTTTTTGCTTTGGTTCCATCTCTTCATTCTTCCTGGAGTTATTTCTCTGTTCTTCTCAAGTTTAGTGGATATACTGATTCAATTCTATAATACATGTAGTCTTAAACATGTGTGGCCATTGAAATTTCTGCTCAGTTATCTTAATGGTCAGAGACAGATTTCCTTAAACTGTTGGAAGCGGTGAGTTTCCCTGCCTTTGATGGGGAGTTCTGAGTGCATGTTGGGACACACCTTCACCTAAGACAGAGGCAGTTTACCACTCAGGCTCAACCTTCACTCTCTATTTGCACAGAAACTCAGCATCACAGTGAAAGCAAATGCTTAGATCTCTGCTAGTTGTTTAATTGGTAGACACACAGTCCTATACATGTATGTGGCTTTCTAGATTATAAGGAATTCATCACAAACATTCCAATTTCCTATGAATAGCTCCTTGCTCAAGTTTTAAACATTTTGGTTAACCTATGGTTTTTCTCAACTGTTATGCCCTTCCTCATGCATGTGTGAAGTTAAGATTTCTTTTATAATTGCTGACAAACATTCTTGTAAAAAGACTTTTCTCATTGAGCAAGTTCCAAGTAATAAGGTCTGATAAAGGAAATCTTGAAAATGTGCTCTTCCAGTGAATCACTACCCAGGCTAAATAATGACAATTCTCTGAGATGAGGCTATAAAGGGGCTAAAAATTCACTTTTTTTTTCTTATTATGGTCAGTTGCTGCTGGTTTTAACATGGATGCAATTGTTGGTTTGTAAGGTTACCCTGCAGTTGAAAAGAAGAGTATGGAAAGACAATTTAAAATACTATTACCCTACTCTCTTTACCAAGATTTAGCTGTTTTTCTTGAACAAATGCTGCAAGCCTGTAGTTGACATTTTCAGTTAACATTCTGCAGGCTCTTGTGCTCATGAAATGTTTCTACCCAGGGATTTGTGTGCACACATACATGCACAGTAATCTGCATGCATGGTTCTCCATCTATCCATCATTCATTCATTGGTTCTTCTTTTTCACAACAAGACAACAACAGAATTTGATCAGTCAGGCCCCAGGTTCACAGCAAGGGGGCCTAGGCTTCCAGTGGCCCAGAATTTAGGCTTTAGCCTTTACTCAGGGGGCTCCAAGGATAACATCCTTTTCTGAGGAATAGAAGCTGGGGCTAAATGGGCAATTCGTGTTTAAGTGTCTGATCTCAACTGGTTAGGGAAAGTCTAAACTTCAGCCCATGAGTACCTTGAGACAGATAAAAAAATCAGACAAATGTCAAAATGTTAGATTGCCTGTTTACCATTTTGCAATTTCTTCATTGTTTTTAAGAAGATATTTTCTGGAGGTCTTTATCATTTCCACTTATATTCCTGCAGGATATAATTATAAAGAAGGGAAAAGATAAAGCAATAAAGGTGAAGGCATCTGCCCAGGTGTAAGCATAAAAGCAGGAATTAACATAGAATATGCTAATTAATGTAGCAATTAGTTGAGCAGAAGCAGTGGGAACTTGTGGGATAATTAGGGTAAGTTGGCTGTAGCCAGTGCTGAGGGTTTTGAAAAACAAGATGGGGAGTCTGGTTATCAAATAAAGACAATAGGAATCTCTCTTTTTTTGTTTATAAGAATTCCATTCAAGCAATCCCATTGTGAAATCCCAACATCCAATCTCTCACACACAGTGAATTAGATCACTTCTAGCAAACAGGCTTTCTTGGTAAATTAAAAACAAAATACCATCTATTGTTCCATGGTTGTTTCCTCATGTTCATTAAAAACAAAGATCATTAGTAAGTAAGTAAAGTCGCTGAGTCGTGTCCGACTCTTTGCGAACCCATGGACTGTAGCCTACCAGGCTCCTCCCATGGGATTTTCCAGGGGAGTGGGTTGCTATATCCTTCTCCAGAGGATCTTCCCCACCCAGGGATCGGACCCGGGTCTCCCGCGTTGTAGGCAGACGCTTTACCATCTGAACCACCAGGAAAGTCTTATTTGAGATGTTTTATTCAAGACAGACAGGCTGTATTGAGGTAACAGTAACAATAGCAAGAACAATAATAGTAAAAAAGAGGGAATTTGATTTTGTCAGGGGAGTGTGTAATTTCCTCGGTTCTGTCTCCTCACAACAAAAATGTGAAGCAACGGACCAGCATTACAGCTCTTGGATGGACCAGTGTTACAGTTCTGTGTTACAGCTCAGTTTTATTTAGAAAATGAAGGAAGTTATATCCTTGAGGAGTGAGGGCATGCAGACCCAAAAGATGTGGAGAGAGAGAGAGCCTGGCCCTTTGCTCCTCTTTTTATATGTACTTTCGCCTCTCCCTGGACCTGCCCTATGTAAACTGGGCTAGCCAGGAGTGCTGTTTGTTCTACCTGAGATCCTCACTCCGGTCCTCAGAACTTCTTTCCTCTATTTTCGTAGGGTTTTCGCTTTCTTGTCTTTTAGCCACAGCCATTCTGGACTTCTTTTTCCTGTTGTAATTACCTAACAATTTGATCCTTATTCATGTTATATGACCCTCATGTTTTAGGAAGTCTATTTTGCTATCATCTTGAAGTTCTTCAGTTTCTTCCATGGTGAGAAGAGAGCTCTTCAGAGAGCCTTTCGCCAGTGACTATATGATGTTTGTCACAGTCACTGAAGACTCTTTGACCCAAACTGGTCAACAGTTTCACCCTCACATGATCTCTGAGCCATGCGATGCTATCATCTACCAGGGAGGCAATAAGATTGTCTAATGTAGTTACCCCAAGCTTCTCAGGCACGCACACTTCCAGGCCCTGATTTTAGCAAGACTCATATGTTAACTTTATAATAATGGCTATTGTAAAACAGATCGCCTTGATACTTTTATTCCTATCACACCTTTGGGACACGTTCTATGGGGAAATTTACTGACAGCTTAAACACTGAAATCCTTGGTTTACTATTGCTGAGAATTTAACATCTGTTCAGTAAATATATATCTGTACATTTTCACCAGTGTAGACAAGGATTTAAACCATAAACCTTTTTATGCAGAAAATGCTATAATATTTCCTCCTCTGAGAAAAAGATAAAGTTGTTTTCGTTCTTGAAAAATGAAGTAAAGCATAACAAATAAACAGAAAACATGAAGATCACAACAAAAGTCAAACAGCTCTATTTACAATAAAGAATGAAGATACAATTTAGTAAAGCAAAAATGTAGTATTTGACTTGTGTCTCTGTGGTGCTATTGGTAGGGAACATATTTCAAAAATTAAGTAGAATGAAATAGTCTCACTCTTAACTCTATGCCCAACTTTATAACTCCATCAATGTCCCTCAAAACATACATAAAAGTCCAAACTAAATTCTACCCTTGGAACAACCAAGAAACAAAGGTAAACTATCCAGTTTTTCCAAACAATGTGATCTTGGTTTAAATATTTGGTAGCATTTACAAAACGGGCTTCCCTAGTGGTTCAGAAGGTAAAGAATTTGCCTGAAATGCAGGAGACCCAGGTTCAATCCCTGGATTGGGAAGATCCCCTGGAGTAGGAAATGGCAACCCACTCCATTATTCTTGCCTAGAGAAACCCATGGACAGAGGAGCCTTGTGGGGTACAGTCTATAGGGTCACAAAGAGTCAGACACAACTGAGTGACTTGACTTTACTTCACAAAACAAATGAAGACTCAAGGATGATAAAGGAAAAATCCATGTGGTAAAAATGGCTCAAAACACAACTTTTGCTGAGGCTCTCTTCTGTGCATGATATTTGGTAAGCTTTGTACACTTTTTTTTTTTTTTTTTTTTTTTTAGCTTTGTACACTTTAAATCGCTGGATAAGGTATCCTTTCCTTTCAAGTCCAAGTTTCCTTTATTTGTTACTGAGACCAACAGTTGTCCCCACATTCTCTTCTTCTGTTTTAGAAGTAGCACTCTAAATTGAATGTATGCACATTGTTACTGAATAAGGAGTCAGCATCTGGAGGAGGGCATGGCAACCCACTCCAGTATTCTTGTCTGGAGAATCCCATGGACAGAGGAGCCTGGTGGGTTACAGTCCAGAGGGTTACAAAGAATGGGACACGACTGAAGCAGTGACTTAGCACGCGCGCGCGCGCACACACACACACACACCTATAGAATACCTAGGTGTGGTGTTATGACTCAGGTCTGATGGATGAGATCTGTAACTAGAGAGTTATATAAAGTTCTCAAGAAAGCTCTTTAAAAAGAGGAAAAATGGTGCATAGTTGACTTTCCCCCCATTTCCTCTCATTTCATTTTAAACTTGCAAAATAGGTATGAAAATTTAAATTCTTGTACCACTTTGAACTATAAGGTGACCTCATAGCTGGAAACAGCCTACAGAATGGCTAAGAGAAAGAAAAAAGGAATAGATCTCTGATGAACTGATTGTTAAACCCACATTTGTGTGCGAGATCCACAGTGAGGCCAAACAACCTGAAATGTTAGAGTTTGAAGTACAGACAGGTTTATTGCAAGACCAAGTAAGGAGAATCGGTGGCTTGTGCTCAAGAGACCTGAGCTCCCTGATGGGTTTCAAGGAAAAACTTTTAAAGGCAATTTGGGGGAAAAGGCTGCAGGATATGTGACTGTCTTCTAATTGGTTGGTGGTGAAGTAACAGGATGATCCTATATGAATCTCAATCATCAGCCCTCTGATTCCAACCAGTCTGAGTACTATGTCTCATGGTCATCAAGTAGCTAAGTTTTTCCATCTGCTGAGGATTTTAATATCTGCAAAACAACTCAGGTATGTGGTTCAGAAATTGTTATCTATGTCCTTCAGAGAGGGGCTAAAGACTCTGTAGCTATTATATAGCTGAGTTAGTACTTATTTAAAAAAATAAACATTGAACATTTTATTAGTTTTCCTGGCCCAACTGGTACTTTTCTTACCACATATTCACTTTTTTCCAATTACTAACTCTTGAGCCAGGCTCACGGGAGGCCTGCAGAGCTAAAAATGTTATACAGGCAAGAAGCAGGCAGAGGACATCAAGAGGCCTTTCCTGGGAAGGCTCCACAGGGTCTTGCTTGATTACAACTTCTTGAATCTATTATATTAGTTATGAACTCTAATTTTGAAATTCTTATGTGAATAGAAAACAATCTCTTTGCTAATACTCTCAAATATTTAGTTCAAAGAAGATGAGTGTGATACTTTCCTAGTATATATCTAAACATACTAAAGATTTCACACTGCTGTCCAAGCCAGAAATCTAGAGTCAAAATTGATTATTTTCTATCCCTCACTCACATCACCTAACTGATCAACAAGTTACTCTTTTCTATTGTCAAACTGTTGGTAATCCATTCCTATTTTTAGAGTTAATATCATTTCTCACTTGACCATATCAGTGACTTTCTTTGCACTCCTGTTGATTCTAAATACCCCCACCACCAACACAGTCAAATTTCTGAAATAAAAATTTCTATGCCTGTGCCTGTGGATAATTTTTAATTGACTTCTATAGCATAAATCTAGATTCCTGATCATGACATAGAATGCTTTTCTTAAACTGGCCCTTAGATAAGCCAGTGTGCGCTCATCTTCTAGAAAGACTCATTTTTGTTTCCCATCTCATCCACATAGAAGCACTTGCCGTTTCCAAAATGTATAATTTTCTTTCTTTCTTATGGTGATGTCTTTGCCTATTTTGTACTCTGTGTCTGGAATGCCCTCTCCAATCTAACAGACTGCCTTCCAATGTGCAAGAAAAAAACTACCCACCCTATAATATACTACATTTTGTCTATTCCCTGGCAACCTTTACATACCTCCATTATCACACTAATTAAAGGCATACCTCCTGTTGCACATTGCTTTATTGCATTCCACAGATTAGTATTTTAACAAATTAAATGTTTGTGTCAACCCTACCACGAGCAAGTCTATTGGCACCATTTTTTCAATAGCATTTGCTCACTTCATGTCTCTGTATCACATTTTGATAATCCTTGTAATGGTTCAAGGTTTTTCATCATTATTATATTTCTTATGGATATCTATGACCAGCGATTTTTTTATGTCTCTACTGTAGTTGTTTTGAGGCCCTGTGAACCACATTCATGTAAGATGGAAAACTTAACTTATGAATGTCTGTATTTTGACTGCTCCAACAACCAGCAGTTTCCCATTTATCTCCCTCTGCTCTGGCATCCTATTTCCTGAGACAAACTGATACTGAAATTGGGCCAGTTAATAACCCTATGATGACATATAAGTGCTCAAGTGAAAGGAAGGGGGTCACACTTGTCTCATTTTAAATCAAAAGATAGAAATTATTAAGCTTAGTGAGGAAGGGATGCCAAAAGTTGAGACAGGCCAAAAACTAGGCCTCTTGTACCAAACAGCTAGCCAGGCTGTGAATGCAATGGAAAAGTTCTTAAAGTAAATAAAAGTGCTACTCTAGTGAACACAGAAATAAGAGAGCAAAAAACTTCATTGCTGATATGGAGAAAGTAATAGTAGTCTGAATAGATCAAACAAGCCACAAGATTCCCATAAGCCAAAGCCTAATTCAGAGCAAGGCCCTAACACTCTTTAACTCTATGAGGACTGAAAGAGAACAGGAAGCTGTGGAAGTAAAGTTTGAAACTAGCAGATGTTGGTTCATGAGATTTAAGGAAAGAAGCTGTCTCTGAAACATAAAAGCAGAAGGTGAAGCAGTAAACGCTGATGCATTAATAGAAACTGTAGCAAGTTATCCAGAAGATTCAGCTAGGATATCTAATGAAGCGTGCTCCATTACAAACAGATTTTCAATATAGGATAGGCAAAATAGGAAATAATGTGGCCAATTTGTCCTTCTATCTGGACCATGAAAGCATCTTCTACATCAGCAATCAGTTTTTTTTTTTTTGTTTTTTTTTTTCTTATCACTCATGTGTTCACTGAAGTAGCACTTAATTTTCTTATACTGGAAGAAGATGACGTCAAGGACTTTCATTGGTACAGAGAAATCAATGCCTGACTTCAAAGCTTCAAAGGACAGGCTAATTCTCTTGTTAGGGACTGATGCAGCTGATGACTTTCAATGGAACCCAAAGCTCATTTGGCTTTCTGAAAATTCTGGAGCCCCTAATAATTATGCTTAAACTACTCTGGCAGTGCTCTATAAATGGAACAAAAAATTCAGGACAATAGCACATCTGTTGACAACATGGTTTCCTGAACATTTTAAGCCCACTTTTGAGATCTGATTCTCAGGGAAAAAAAAAAAAAAAAAATATATATATATATATATATATATATATATATAATTTTCAAAATATTATATATTGTACTGGGAACCCAAAATCTCTAGTGGAGATGCAAATACATTTCACAAGGACTTAGTTGCCAAATATAGGTATTCCTCTGATGGATATTGGCAAAGTAAATTGAAGAACTTCTAGAAGGGATTCAGCATTCTAGGTGTCATTAAGGGCATTTATGATTCTTGGGAAGAGGTGAGCATATAACAGGATTTTGGAAGAAACTGATTCTAACTCTCATGGATGGCTTGAGGGTTCAAGGCTTCAGTGGAGGAAATAATTGTAGATGTGGGGAAACTAGCAGGAGAACTATAATTAGAAGTGGGACCTAGAGATGTGACTAAATTTAATGATAAATCTCTAACAGAAGAGGATCTACTTCTTATGAAAGAGCCAAGAAAGTTGTTTCTGGTAATAGAAACTGCTCTTGCTGAAAATGTTGAAAATATTGTTGAAATGATAACAAAGTTGAGACTATAGCATAAAATTAGTTGAAAAAGCAGTAGCAGAGTTTAGGAGACTTGACTTCAATTTGAATAAAGTTCCTCCTTGGGCACTATCCTACCAAACAATGGTGCATGTTACAGAGAAATTGTTCATGGGAGAAAAAGTCAATAAATGTGACAAACTTTGTTATTGTTGTATTTTAAGAAATTGCCACAACCACCCTAAGCTTCAGCAATCACTACCCTGATCATTCAGAATCCATCAACGTTAAAACAAGACTCTCCAGTAGCAAAAGATGATAACTTGTTGAAGACTCAGATGATGGTTACCTTTTTTTTTCTCAACAATAAGGTATTTTTTCGTTAATTTGTGTGTACTATTTTTGTGTATATATACATAATCTTTATGTATATTTATGTAAATGCATGTAACTCATAATACTATTGCACATTCAATAAAGACGACCATAGAGTGTAAGCTTGTTTGGTGGCTCCGATGGTAAAGAATCTGCTTGAAATGTGGGAGACCCAGGTTTTATCCCTGGATTGGTAGGATCCCCTGGAAAAGGTTATGGCTACTCACTCCAGTATTCTTTCCTGGAGAATTCTATGGCAGAGGAGCCTGGTGGGTTATAGTCCATGGGGTCGCAAAGGGTCGGAAAGTGGCTAACACTTTCACTTCTCACCTTTTATATGTACTGAGAAACAGAAAACTTGGATGACTCACTTTATGGTGATATTCGCTTTAACGCAGTCTCTGCAATTGAACCTGCTATGTGCCTGAGGTGTGCTTATGTGTTATCTCCATTTCCAACTCATCAGGTGTATGAGGCACATTTATCTCCAGTATTCTTACTATGCACCACTCTGCCTCCCAGGTGATAGATGTTCATTACATATATAACAAGGATATTCAATCCTTGATCCATAGCTCAATCACAGCAATAAGCTATGGTTTTTCAGAGGCTATGACACTTTAAACCCTTCACTCATAGAAAAGTGACACCAGAATGCCTTAAATATGATACATGATCTACTGACACTCTAGACTCAGTTGCCTATACCTTTTTGATTCACTAGTCTCTTTGGGTGTTTCTGGCTTTGTGTTCCTCCCATCACAACAGGAAAGAACTTCACTTGATGTCCACACTATCGTTACATTATTTCTTAGATAATAAAACTTGATAGCTAAGATGGTACTATACTTTGCTTCCAACCCTCAACAAAAAGGATAAATACATTGTAATGTCAAAATGCATTGCCTTTCTTTTCTAGAACATAAAGAAAACAAATTCAAACTGAACAGAAACATAATTTTGTTTTCCACAGTGCCTTCTCAAAAACAAGAACAAACAAACAAAACCTCAAATTGCCTTTAAAAGTAATTATATGAATAAAATAAAAAATGAATGTCTGAGATAAAGCAATTATCAGTCAGTTCAGTCATTCAGTCATGTTCAACTCTTTGCGACCCCATGGACTGCAGCATGACAGACTTCCCTGTCCATCACCAACTCTGGGAGTTTACTCAAACTCATATCCATTGAGTCGGTCATGCCATCCAACCACCTCACCCTCTGTTGGCCCCTTCTCCTCCTACCTTCAATCTTTCCCAGCATCAGGGTCTTTTCCAATGAGTCAGTTCTTCACATCAAGTGGCCAAAGTATTGGAGCTTCAGCTTCAACATCAGTCCTTCCAATGAATATTCAGGACTGATTTCCTTTAGAATGGACGGGCTGGATCTCCTTGCAGTCCAAGGTACTCTCAAGTGTCTTCTCCAACAGCGCAGTTCAAAAGCAACAATTCTTTGGTGCTCAGCCTTCTTTATGGTTCAGTCCTCACATGCGTGCAGAACAACTGAAAAACCATTGCTTTGACTATATGGATCTTTGTTGGCAAAATTATGCCTCTGCTTTTTAATCTGCTGTCTAGTTTTGTCATAGGTTTTCTTCCAGGGAACAGAATTTTTTTATTTTCATGGCTGCAGCCAAGTCTTAGGGTCAACATTTGCTAGTTTTGTGACTTTGGATAAAAAACTTAATTGCATTATGTTTCACTAGACCATCTACAATACAAAAAATTACCTAGTTTGTTTTCTATGTCTGTGAGTTTAGTTTTATTTTATAAATAAGTTCATTCATATCATACTTTAGATTCCACATATAAGCAATGTCATATAACTTTTTTTTCTCAGTTTGACTTATTTCATTTAGCACGACAAGCTCTAAGTCCATCCATTTCCTGCAAATGGCACTATTTCCTCCTTTTTATGGCTGAGTAATATTCCATTGTATATATGTACCAGCTTTTCTTTATCTATTCATCTGTTGATGGACATTGAGATTGTTTTCATGTCTTGCAAACAGTGCTGCTATGAACATTGGGGTGCAGGTTTTTTTTTTTTTTTTTAAGTATGGTTTTCCCCAGTTAGGTGGCCAAGAGTGGCATTCCTGGGTCATAAGGCAACTCTTTTTAATTTTTTTGAGGAAATGCCATACTGTTTTATATAGTGTCTATATGCTTATGTTTTTTTCTTATAATGCATATATACATTATCATAGAAATATTTATTACAATGGGGCCATTTTTTTAGCCTACTCTTAACACTTACCAAACATCAACTTTTCATTACTGTTGTCACTGTTGCTCAGTTGCTAAGTCATGCCTGACTCTTTGCAACCCTACAAACTGCAGCACACATGCTTCCCTCTTTTACACTATCTCCCGGAGTCTGCTTAAACTCACGTCCATTGAGTCAATGATGACATCCAACCATCTCATCTTCTGTTGCCCTCTTCCCCTTCTGCCCTCAATCTTTCCCAGCATTAGAGTCTTTTCCATTGAGTAGGCTCTTCACATCAAGTGACCAAAGAATTGGGGCTTCAGCTTCAGCATCAGTCCTTCCAATCAATATTCAGGGTTGATGTCTTTTAGGAATGACTGGTTGATCTCCTTCCAGTCCAAGGGAATCTCAATTGTCTTCTCCAACACCACAATTCAAAAGAATCAATTCTTCAGCACTCAGCCTTCTTGTACCTTTATTTTATTAATGAGATAGGCAAAGTATAGACAGTTAAAGGTATTTTCAGAAGGCAACAGTGCCATACAAGCAGGACTCAGATTGTTTGGCCCACACTCTTGGTCAAATATAACATCTCTTGATGTTCTGAGTTCAGTCATTTGGAAAACAGAAGGAGTGTCATTCCCTTCTCTCTTTTCATAATTTTATCCACATAATGCCTCTTGGTTGTGAAGGCTTCCAGAAATCTCACACCCAGACTTCTCTCTAGTGAATGTCCCCTGTACTTTAATTGGAAGAGAGCACAATCAGAGTTCATTCCCCTTCCAAAAATCCTGAAGAGTTAGGCCAAAACTTATTTATTATTCTTAATGTGCTTCTGATCATTCTCATTTATCTACTCTTTGCTGTCACTTACTATACAACATACATAGTGCTAGCCTGAAAACTTGCAGCTAGTCAGAGAATAAAAGGAGACAAACAATTTTAGAAGTAAAATTGAAGTATAGGGTTGTAGTAACTGCAATAAGACTACTTTGAATATATTATGGATATGTATAAGGAGATCCTTCAAATGCAGAGAAAGCTTCTTAGAAGAGGTGATCATTAAGCTGTACACTAAAGCAGTGATACTCAATATTTTTGGCACCAGTTTTACAGAAGACAATTTTTCCATGAACTGGGACATGGGGGGTGGTTTCAGGATGATTCAAACACATTACATTTGTGGTGCACATTATTTCTTTTTCTTTTCTTTCTTTTTTACATTATTTCTATTATCATTATTGCGTCAACTTCACCTCAAATCCTCACACTTTCGATCCTGGAAGGTGGGAATCCCTGCACTACAGGATAGTGAGATGTACTAACAAGTAAAGAAGAGTGAAGACTGTAGAAATGACTGACTTGTGGAGGGTTCAGCTTCTGCAATAATTACCTATTGTGGTGGTTTAGTCACTAAGTTATGTCTGACTCTTGCGTTCCCATGACTGTAGCCCTCCAGGCACCTCTGTCCATGGGATTTTCCAGGCAAGAATACTGGACTGGATTGTCATTTCCTTCTCCAGGGAATCTTCCCAACCCAAAAATCGAACCTGGATCACCCCAGAATCTCCTGCATTGCAGGCATATTCGTTATCAACTGAGTTATGAGGGAAGCCTATCACTGCATGGCAAAGTTCTCAAAGCTTGGCAGCTTTAAACAATTATCATATCATTGTTCTATGGATTAGCAATATGGGTACAATTTAGCTGATCTCTCTGAATCTGAGAGGCTCTAGTGAAGGTATTGATCAGGGGTGCAATCATCTTAAGGCTTTTATCTGAAAGTATCAACTTCCAAATTCACTCTCATGACTCACTCTCAAGAGGTTTCCAGACCTCTTTCTTGGGCGGAAACAACACTAGGTTACTTTCCAAAGAGAGCTCAGAATAGAGAAACTGTCTTCCCTAGTTTTTCTGGGATAACTAGGAAAAAGGACACCCAGAGGGCATCAAACTTGACTTCCTTCTAAATATTGGTCTATTTCTGATATAAGAATGAGGTTCACAAATGTATTCCAGTATTCAAGACAGATACTTGATTTTTCAATTAGGAAATGTAAAATCCAAAAGGTTAGCAAACCAAAGTACAACATTAAAGGTTTGCTTCATAGATTACATTCTATGGTTGTCTGTAGCTTCTCTATCTTTTTCTTCCTTTTCATTTAGTGCTAAATATGTCCTTGCAGACTTGTTTTAAGAAAATGATATGTGGGAAATGATTTAATTTTTTCTATTGTTCTTCATTGTGGAAAAGAATAATGTTTTATTTATTTTTTCTTTTCTATAAAAAGAGAGAGGTGGAGCACCCAGGATGGAAACCAGAAGATGCTTGTAGCATTATGTTGGGAGTGATATCCCATCGTTTCTTTCACATTCCATTTGAACTGGTCTAGTATTGTCAGATAAAATACACCATGCTGCTGCAGCTTAATCACTCAGTCATGTCTGACTCTGTGTGACCCCATGAACTGCAGCCCACCAGGCTCCCCTGTCCATGGGATTCTCTAGGCAAGGGTGCTGGAGTGGGTTGCCTTGCCCTCTTCCAGGGGATCTTACTGACCCAGGGATCGAACCCAGGTCTCCTGCATTGCAGGCAGATTCTTTACCTCTGAGCCACCAGGCAAGACCCCCAAATACAGCATGCCCAGTTAAATTTAAATTTTAGATAAAGAATACTTTTCCAAGAATATTTAAACATTACATGTGACAAATATGTACTAAAAAATGTTGTTTACCTGAAAGTTAAAATTAATTGGGCATCCTGAATTTTTGCTTCCAAATGCTGACAAAGTGAAGTTAATAACATCTTATGACTTTTCTCAAGCTTCCAGGTGGCTCAGTGAAAAAGAATCCACCTGCAATGAAGGAAATGTGTGTTCAGCCCCTGGGTTGGGAAGATCCCTTGGAGAAGAAAATGACAATCCACTCCAGTATTCTTCCCTGGGAAACCCCAAGGACAGAGGAGCCTGGCAGGTTACAGTCCATAGGGTCACAAAAGATTGGGACATCACTTAGGGGCTAAACCACAACAACAGGACTTCTGTCACATTCTATTCACTAGAAGCTAATCCCTAATCTCAACTCACACTCAAAGGGGTGGAGGACTGTAGAAGAGCATGAAAATTAGTATGTTTGGTTCATTGGAGAACATCTTAGAGGCCGCAAACAATAGTAACTAAAGAAAGGTATTTAATTATATCATTTAAGGTATTTTCTGAGTCTTTGTAGAGGCATTCCAGTATATTTTCCCTAAACTGTCTTATACATTAAGTCTCCTACATCCAAACGAGTTCTGTTCTGAGAGCATGTTCATAAATCCACTTTGTTCATAAATCCAGCAAAGTTAGCCTAGATACTCAGCTTACACAATCAGCTACATAGTACAGTTCTGTAATAGGTCTAAAATATTTTTCATACAAATAATACATAAAAAGACAAAAATAAATGAAACATTTAAATCTCATAATGCAGTACCTTGAAATGTAGAGTAATACAGTACAACAGCTAGCATACAAAGTCTGGCATCGAGTGAACAGGGAACGATGTATTGAGTGAAGGAGGGAGAGGAGGGGGATGGAAATGGAAGGATCTTCAGCAATAGGGGATGTAGGGGAAGCTGCGATTTCACTCACACCTGATACGCACATTCACATCTTTGAAAGTTCTCGACTTGAAGGTTCATATGTAGGGGGCTTACTGTACTTTCGCCCAAGTGCCTCCATCTAAGAGGTTTATATTATTCTGCTAGGAATCCCATTAAAAAAGACCACAGTTTAGAAGGCTTAAATAACAACCATTTACTTTCTCACAGTCCAAGAGGCTTGAAGTCCAAGATCAAGGTGCCAGTGAGGTTGGCTTCTGGTGGATCTCCTTTCCCTAGCCTGTCAGCAAGCACTTTTTTGCTGAGTTCTTACAAGGACCTTCCACACTCTTATGACTTCAGTTAGCCTTAATGACTTCCCTAAAGACCCTGTTTTGAAATATCAATGCAACCTTACTGGGGATAGAAGTTTCAACATGTGAATCTGACAAGTACACAGTTCATGCTATAAGACAGTCTTTCACAGCAATAGGGCAAATCAGTGTGGCTCAGGCTGCAATGTAGAAACCCAACCCATATCTCTATTTAAAAACAGAAAGTGTTTCCTCTCCTCATTCTGGGCATGGAGGCTGCAACATAGAAAAGGCACCTTTAGCTCTCCTTTTGCCTCAATTCAAGCCTGAACAGAAACCGCATGAAATATATTTTAGCAGCTTTGCAAAATAACGCATGTTTGTGGAGAATTCTCTCTGCATGCTTCACAGGGGATGCAATCATGTTTAAAGTCTGTTTATTTATATTTTATGATGCATAATTTATGCAATATGATAACCTAAAGGTATTTTTATGACATTTAATTTAGGCAATTTGATAGCCTAAAGGTTAATGTTGAAAGTCAGGCACGAAGAAAACTCCCAGCAATTTAGCACTCCCTTAGGAACTGTAATAAAGCCAGCATACAAAACAGAAGTATAAAAGTGGTATTGCTTGTGTAGGGAGTTAGAGCGTTTGGGTTTACCCCTAAGGGTGTTTAATATCATAAGCTTATTGGCAATGATTGGAGTTCGGGCAGGCCTATCAACAGTGTTCGCTCAGTCACTCACTGCAGTCTGAACTGAGGCACTTTTTTTGGTCTCCTCCCCTTATTTAAATATACCAGATTAACATCTTTTTAGGCAAAGCCTCCTAGTAATGCTTTCTCTTGGCTGAAACTCCAAATGGAACATTTACTATGAATGTTAACTGCATGCCTGACATTTTATTCTGAAAGAAACTTAGGGTTTCATTCCCTCTGGCAATCTACAAAGAACTAGGGAAAATTCAGAACCTGAATAAACACTTCTAGGAAAGAATACTGAATAGTAACTTTTGGGGGTCTCATCTATCGGGCTTAGAGAGTGGGATCTCATGAGACTTTGAAAAATCCTACAATTAAGTGGGTAAAAATTCTCTTTTAGGCTATAATTCCACACTTGAGATGACACATAGCCAGTCCATCAGGATGTCATCTAACTCTCCAGTCCTCCCTCCTTTTCCTTATGCATCAAACTTAAATATGTTGTTAGTTATTTTCTCAAAATACCATACACTCTTTTTCACAGCCATGCCTTTGAAGATAACTTTCCGTTGTTAGGGATGCACAGGTCCTTTTTAATTGACTGACTGAATAAGCCTCTACAATTCAGCCAACTTGCCAATATCCCTAAGAGGCATTTCTTGTTTGACACTCCTCCATTTTCCTGGGTTAAAAGAACTGTATTTATTCTCCTTCCTCCCACAGAAATGTGTTCCTACCTATATCTTAATATATATTATTGTGTTGTGGTTATTTGTTTCCTTACTTATCCCTCACTTCCAAATAAAATAGAACATAATACATAGCCCTTTGAACACAGGGATGATTCTACTTGTGGTTGCATTCTTAACTGATAACTCCTAGTGCAGTGTGAGGTACATATAGATGCTTAACAATTTTCCTAATGAAATTATAAATAAAGGATTAAGCATTTAAAATTTCTAATTCTTTGTAATTGCAGTCAAATATTGTCAAATCAGTTACATTAATCATGACAATAAATTATATCATGCAACTGTATAGAAACATGTCAATCAGTACAATTTATTGGTCTCTGAAAAACAGCCCTTTGCATTATGTGCTAAAAATCTTAATAGATTACTCTGGTCTTTAAAGCACTGATATTATACTTGGAAGTAGCCAACACATATTTAGCTAAATTTATAACTAAAGTATAGCAGTATAAATTTACTGATTTCCTAAATTGTACTAAGCATTGTGGTAGGCAGAAAATAAACTATTTATATATGTGACAAAGACCTTACCCTTAAGAATTTAGCATTCCAGTGCAGGATATAAACAAGATACAAAGGATTAAAATATTTTTCAAGAAGTATAAACCTTACACCAAAGGATCAACTCTAATGACAAAGAGAGAGTTCACATTTTTCCTTGATTCCTCTAGCTTCAATCCTGATGATTTGATCAGTAATTCAATTTCTTTCTAGGCAAACATTTGCAGATATAGTTGATCTTCTGTGTTCTCTTCCGTATCTGGAAGAACACATTAAGGTTGTGTCAACCACAAACTGGCCCTTGCAATGGTCACTTGCCACCTACTTCTACAGGGATTAAGTCATATGCTGCTTAGCTGCTGACCTCCAACACCTCCTGAGGGAGTTCAGGGCAGAGAGCGGAGATGAGGCAATCTGTGTCATAGCATCACAGGACTGAAGTGACAGCTCATAGCACATGTTCTCAGAAAACTAGCAGGACAGGTCTTCAGGTAGTTAGATACGATCAGGAGCTGATTTTATGAGTCCAATTCTTCTATCTTTTTATTTCTAGAAAAACATTAAGACCCTTCATGGTGATGACTATTTCTCATGACTAGCAGAAGCATCCCCTTCAAAAGGGGGGAATGCATGAAAGGCATACACATGGAACTTTCAGGAGTGATGAAAATGTTCTATATTACAACTGAGGTGTTGAACATTTTTCATAGCTATTTTTGTAATAAACTTAAGATTTGTTCATTTCACTAAATCAATTTTACCTTTAAGGAAAAATAAACAAAGGTATGGCAACAATATTTATATTGTAGTAATGACCATAAACTAGATGTAATTCAGATATTTATCACAGTAAAATCAATAAACTGAAATAAACTTATTCAATGTTTATTCATATAAAGCAGAAGTTAACAAATTATATCTCTAAACTATAGGGATGAATGGATCTTTATAAGGGCGAATAAAAAAAGCCAGAAATAAAATAAATATGCTATGGATATAATTTTATTAAGTAAAAAAAAAAAAAAAAGGTATGTTTTCTCTATTGAAATTTAAAGAAGTGTGTATATTAATATTTTGAATAATTTTCTGTATGCTGGTTATCCTTCAAAATCAGTTTACTTTGGAAAAAGAACAATGTGTCTATTTTCTAATTTAAAGAGCAATGACATAATAGTAAATAAGGCCATGAAACTTAATTAACTTTACAAAAGTCAAGTAAGAGTCACTGAAGAAACAGAAAACAGTGACCCACCATCTAAAACATAATGATGTGGGCGGAGGGGTAAGTGGCCGTGGGGTCCATCTCTCCACGGATACATCAGGAGTACCCCTGCAGACACAGAAGTACATGCCGAACACCAGTGGGGAGTGGACAGGAGGACCTGGCCAGTGGAAGCTAGTATACAGAACCATGCAAAACTTGGTAGGATGAGAGAACTAGGAGGGGAAACAGAAGTGTTAGTAGGACTGGACCTGTCCTCTGCAGGTGGGGGAACTAAAGCAGGGGTCCGATCCCCAAATCGGAGCAATTGTCTGAGTCAGAGGAGAAACAAATAAGGCTGACAGTGAAACAGCTGATCTGTGGGAGCCTAAATGGAATGAGAATCAGACAGTCCTTGCTGCAGCCATACATACCCCGGACAGGGAGGCAGGTTCCCTGGAAGGCGCAGCATCTAGGAGCTGGAGTTTAGGGATTGTGGAGCAAACCTAGGGCAAGGACTGCTGTTGACTGCAGAGAGACAGATTGAGGGGATGTGAGGCAAGAGACTGTGGTGGGGAATTACTGGTGGAGGAAAGCCAGGCAGCCACCGAAGCTAGGTAATACTGCTGAGTCACGCATAGAGGGTGGAGCTATCACCGTAGCCTCTCTCTTTGCACATGCCAGCATCAGCAGCTGAACAATAGAGAGGCTGGCCCATCAGATGCCTGACACAGTGAGCTACAAAGACCCCACCTAGGATGATCCTTTAAGGGACTGATGCACCAATCTACAAAGGAGGATCCCAGCCAGGGATGCCCCCTATGTGCCCGAGGTGCTGAACAAGAGAAGGACTCCAGGCAAGGAAGCCCTGTAAGTGCCTGAGTGGGTAGAGCTATGGAGAAAGACTGGCCAAAGAGGCCTTCTGAACGCCAGCTACAAGAGGGTCAAAAAAAAGACCCTGATAGAAACATAACTCCTGGTACAGGGGCAGTCCATGTCCTGCACACTTGGCGCCGCCGGTGTCCCCGGAGGCCTAGCAGCCTTGCAACCTTCATGCTCCACTCTCACTGGAGCAGAGCTGCCTCTCGGGAAACCTAGTCCTCCAGGGAAGCCTGAGGAACAAACCACGGTGGACGACCCACGTGCAGCGGTGGAAATAGAATCACAACTGAAACCCAGGGGCAGTGTGGTTAAGGAAGGAGACCCAAAACCTTCTCACCAGCTGTACAGATGCAGATTAAATCCACATGATCGATTAGGCAGATTCTGTGTCTGCGGAATATATAAAAAGTCATTGAGAGCTCCCACAAAAGAAAACACACTAGTTCTGATGGCCGTGGACACTGGAGGCAAAAACACACAGGAGTGGGACCCGATGAGACTCTGAGCTGCACCCACAGCAGGTCCAGGTATCAGTGCAGTGTAGGAGGGCATCCCAGAGAGGCGAGTTGGACTGTGACTCTCAGCGAGGGAAAGGACTCTGACAGCAGTGACTCAAAAAAAAAAAAAAAAAAAACATTTATTATTCTTATGTTTTGACTTGTTACACAGATTCTTGTGAATTTTTTTTTTTTCTTTTTCACTCCTATATTGTAGTTGTCAATTTTATTAACACTATGAAACCAATCCATTTCCAAGGTAAGGAGCAGTGGCTGTGCTTTGCTGGAGCAGCCGTGAAGAGATACCCCACATCCAAGGTAAGAGAAACTCAAGTAAGACGGTAGGTTTTGCAAGAGAGCATCAGAGGGCAGACACACTTAAACCATAATCACAGAAAATTAGCCAATCTGATCACAGGACCACAGTCGCGTCTAACTCAATGAAACTAAGCCATGCCCTGTGTGGCCACCCAAGACGGTAGGGTCATGGTGGAGAGGTCTGACGGAATGTGGTCCACTGGAGAAGGGCATGGAAACCACTTCAGTATTCTTGCCTTGAGAACTCCATGAACAGTATGAGAAGGCAAAATGATAGGATACTAAAACAGGAACTCCCCAGATCAGTAGGTGCCCAATATGCTCCTGGAGATCTGTGGAGAAATAACTCCAGAAAGTAAAAAAGGGATGGAGCCAAAGCAAAAACAATACACACTTGTGGATAAGACTGGTGATAGAAGCAACATCCGATGCTGTAAAGAGCAATATTGCATAGGAACCTGGAATGTTAGGTCCATGAATCAAGGCAAACTGGAAGTAGTCAAACAGGAAATCGCAAGAATGAACGTCAACATTCTACGAGTCAGCGAACTAAAATGCACTGGAATGGGTGAGTTTAACTCAGATGACCATTATATCTACTACTGTGGGCAGGAATCCCTTAGAAGAAATGGAGTAGCCATTATGGTCAATAAAACAGTCCAAAATGCAGTACTTGGATGCAATCTCAAAAACAACAGAATGATCTCTCTTCATTTCCAAGGCAAACCAGACAATATCACAGTAATCCAAGCCTATGCCCCAACCAGTAACGCTGAAGAAGGTAAAGCTGAATGGTTCTATAAAGACCTACAAGATCTTTTAGAACTAACACTCAAAAAAGATGTCCTTTTCATTATAGGGGACTGGACTGCAAAAGTAGGAAGTCAAGAAACACCTGGAGTAACAGGCAAATTTGGCCTTAGAGTATGGAATGAAGTAGGCCAAAGGCTAATAGAGTTTTGCCAGGAGAACGCACTGGTCATAGCAAACACATTCTTCCAACAACACAAGAGAAGGCTCTACACATGGACATCACCGGATGGTCAACACCGAAATCAGATTGATTATATTCTTTGCAGCCAAAGATGGAGAAGCTCTATACAGTCAGCAAAAACAAGACTGGGAGCTGACTATGGCTAAGATCATGAACTCCCGATTGCCAAATTCAGACTTAAATTGAAGAAAGTAGGGAAAACCACTAGATCATTCAGATATGACCTAAATCAAATCCCTTAAGATTGTACAGTGGATGTGAGAAATAGATTTAAGGTACTAGAGCAGATAGAGTGTCTGACGAACTATGGATCGAGGTTTGTAACATTGTACAGGAGACAGGGATCAAGACCATCCCCATGGAAAAGAAATGCAAAAAAGCAAAATGGCGGTCTGAGGAGGCCTTACAAATAGCTGTGAAAAGAAGAAAAGCAAAAAGCAAAGGAGAAAAGGAAAGATATGCCCATTTGAACGCAGAGTTCCAAAGAATAGCAAGGAGAGATAAGAAAGCCTTAATCAGCGACCAATGCAAAGAAATAGAGGAAAACAACAGAATGGGAAAGACTAGAGATCTCTTCAAGAAAATCAGAGATACCAAGGGAACATTTCATGCAAAGATGGGCTTGATAAAGGACAGAAATGGTATGGGCCTAACAGAAGCAGAAGATATTAAGCAGAGGTGGCAAGAATACACAGAAGAACTGTACAAAACAAACAAACAAACAAAAAAAGCTTTACGGCTCAGATAATCATGATGGTGTGATCACTCACCTAGAGCCAGATATCCTGGAATGTTAAGTCAAGGGGGCCTTAGAAAGCATCACTATGAACAAAGCTAGAGGAGGTGATGGAATTCCAGTTGAGCTATTTCAAATCCTGGAAGATGATGCTGTGAAAGTGCTGCACTCAATATGCCAGCAAATTTGGAAAACACAGCAGTGACCACAGGACTAAAAGAAGTCAGTTTTCATTCCAATTCCAAAGAAAGGCAATCCCAAAGAATGCTCAAACTAGCGCACCATTCCACTCATCTCACACGCTAGTAAAGTAATGCTCTAGATTCTCCAAGCGAGGCTTCAGCAATTTATGAACTGTGAACATCCACATGTTCAAACTGGTTTTACAAAAGGCAGAGGAACCAGAGATCAAATTGCCAACATCCGCTGGGCCATTGAAAAAGCAAGAGAGTTCCAGAAAAACATCTATTTCTGCTTTATTGACTCTGCCAAAGCCTTCAACTGTGTGGATCACAATAAACTGTGGAAAATTCTGAAAGAGATGGGAATACCAGACCATCTGACCCACCTCTGGAGAAACCTATATACAAATCAGGAAGCAACAGTTAGAACTGGACATGGAACAACAGACCAGTTCCAGATAGGAAAAGGAGTACGTCAAGGCTGTATATTGTCACCCTGCTTATTTAAATTATATGCAGAGTACATCATGAGAAACGCTGGACTGGAAGAAGCACAGCTGGGAATCAAGTTTACTGGGAGAAATATCAATAACCTCAGATATGCTGATGACACCACCCTTATGGCAGAAAGTGAAGAAGAACTAAAAAGTCTTTTGATGAATTTGAAAGGGGAGAATGAAAAAGTTGGCGTAAAGCTCAACATTCAGAAAACTAAGATCATGGCATCTGGTCCCATCACTTCATGGGAAATAGATGGGGAAACAGTGGAAATAGTGTCAGAGTTTATACTTCTGGGCTGCAAAATCATTGCAGATGGTGACTGCAGTCATGAAATTAAAAGACACTTACTCCTTGGAAGGAAAGTTATGGCCAACCTAGACAGCATATTAAAAAGCAGAGACATTATGTTGTCAACAAAGGTCCATCTAGTCAAGGCTATGGTTTTTCCAGTGGTCATGTATGGATGTGAGAGTTGGACTATAAAGAAAGCTGAGCACTGAGGAATTGATGCTTTTGAAATGTGGTGTTGGAGAAGACTCTTGAGAGTCCCTTGGACTGCAAGGAGATCCAACCAGTTCATCCTAAAGGAGATCAGTCCTGGGTGTTCATTGGAAGGACTGATGCTGAAGCTGGAACTCCAATACTTTGGCCACCTTATGCGAAGAACTGATTTGTTTGAAAATACCCTGATGCTAGGAAAGATTGAAGGCAAGAGGAGAAGGGGACAACAGAGGATGAGATGGTTGGATGGCATCACCAACTCAAAGGAGATGGGTTTGAGTAAACTCTGGGAATTGGTGATGGACAGGGAGGCCTGGCGTTCTATGTTCCATGGGGTCATGAATAGTTGGACACAACTGACGGACTGAGCTGAACTGAACTGAACTGAACTGAACAGCAAACTTTGTCCTCAATGGTGTAAAACTGAATGCATTCCCCCTAAGACCAGGAACAAGACAAGGGTGTCCACTTTCACACTATTACTCAACATGGTTCTCTAAGTCCTAGCTACAGCAATCAAAGAAAAAAAAAATAATTAAAAGGAATCCAGATCAGAAAAAAAGAAGCAAAGCTCTCACTGTTTGTAGATGATATGATGCTGTACACAGAAAACCCTAGAGATAATATCAGATAATTACTAGATCTAATCTGTGAATTTAGCAAAGTGACAGGATACAAAATCAATACACAGAAATCACTTTAATTTCTATATACTAACAATGAAAAATCAGAAAGAGAAATTAAGAAATCAATTCCAATCACCCTTGGAACAAAAATAATTAAATATCTAGGAATAAACTTACCTAAGGAGACAAAAGAACTGTACAGAGAAGATTATAAGACACTAACAATCAAAAACGATATAAACAGATGGGAAATTATCCATGTTCCTGTGTAGGAAGAATCAATATCATGAAAATGAATGTACTACCAAATGCAATTTATAGATTCAATGTGATCCCTTCCAAAGTACCAATGGCATTTTTCAGACTAGAACAAAATATTTCACAATTTATATGGAAACACAAAAGACCCTGAATAGCCAAAGCAGTCTCAAGAAGGAATGGAGCTGGAGGAATCAAGCTTCCTGACCTCAGATTATACTACAAAACTACGGTCATCAAGACAGCATGGTACTGGCCCCAAAACAGAAATATAGACCAAAGGAATAAGATAGAAAGCCCAGAAATAAGCCCATGCACCTATGGGTACCTTATTTTTTACAAAGGAGGTCAGAATATAAAATGGGCCAAGGAAAACTTCTTCAAAAAATGGTACTGGGAAAACTGGACAGCTACATGTAAAAGAATTAAATTAGAACACTTCCAACACCATGAACAAAGATAAACTCACAATGGATTAAAGACCTAAATGTAAGACCCCAAACTGTAAAACTCTAGAGGAAAATATAAGCAGAACTCTCGACATAAATCAAAGCAAGATTCTCCATGACCCTCCTCCTAGAATATTTCAAATATAGCAGAAGTAAACAAGTGGGACTTGATTAAGCTTAAAAGCTTTTGCACAGCAAAGAAAACTATAAGCAAGATGAAAAAACAACCCTCAGAATGGGAGAAAATAATAGCAAATTAAACTATTGATAAAGGATTAATTTCCAAAATTCAGAAGCAGCTCATACAACTCAATACCAAAAAACAAACACAATAAAAAAGTGAGGAAAAGGCCTAAACAGACATTTCTCCAAAGAAGATATACAGATGGCTAACAAACTCATGAAAAGATGCATAACACCACTCATTATTACAGAAATGCAAATCAAAATTACAGTGAGATATCACTTCACACCAGTCAGAATGGCCATCATCAAAAAGTCTACAAAACAATAAATGCTGAAGAGGGTGTGGAGAAAGGGGGATGCTCTTGTACTGTTGGTGGGAATGTAAATTGATACAGTCACTATGGAAGACAGTATGGAGATTCCTTAAGAAAACCAGAAATAAAATCATCAAATGACCCAGCAACCCCACTCTAAGAGTCATATACCCTGAGGAAACCAAAATTGGAAAAGACACATGTATCCCATTGTCTATTGCAGCACTCTTTACAATAGCTAGCACAGAAGCAGATGAATGGATAAAGAAGTTGTGGTACATACACAGTGGAATTACTCAACTATAAAAAGGAACATGTTTGAATCAGTTCTAATGAAGTGGATGCATCTAGAACCTATTATACAGAGTGAAGTAAGTCAGAAAGAAAGATAAATAGCATATTCTAAGGTATATGTATGGAATCTAGAAAAATGGTACTGAAGAATTTATTTACAGGGCAGCAATGGAGAAACAGACATAAAGAATAGACTTATGGACATGGGGAGAGACGAGGGGAGGGTGAGATGTATGGAAAGAGTGACATGGAAACTTACATTACTGTATGTAAAATAGACAGCCAACGGGAATTTGCTGTCTGGCTTAGGAAACTCAAACAGGGGCTCTGTATCGACCTAGAGGGGTGGGATGGGGAGGGAGATGGGAGGGAGGTTCAAAAGGGAGGGGATATATGTATACCTATGGCTGATTCATGTTGGGGTTTGACAGAAAACAAAATTCTTTAAAGCAATTATCTTTGCAATAAATAAATTTTTAAAAACATATTAATGTAAAACCACATTGCCATACTTATAAGGAATATTTATGCAAATATCTCAGTGGAGAAAGAAAAATAATTTGATAAGAATCAACACCCTGTCACAGTAAAAATGATCCTTATCTATATAGGAAGGGAAACAAATAAGTTAAATCTATTTAACTGCAAACTTTTGTTCATTAAGAAAGTAAATCAAGAATGTTAAGAAATTAAGGATGTTCATTAAGAAAGTAAACAAAGAAAAACAAGAGATATAAAAATGGAAATGAAGAAGCCATAATACTTTATATGCAGATAATATTATTTACATTTAAAAATCTGATAGAATTTATAATACATTATAACTAATCAAAGAGTTCATCAAGGTTGCTATATAAAATCCATGTATAAAAATTAATGCCATATTTATACAATGAAAGTAAAATCTCACTTTAAAAAGATAAATTATACAAAATAGCAACAAAACTTTAGTACTTAATATCAATCAAAAAGATAGAAACAAGATGTTCTTAGAGATGATGATACAACCTATTGAAAAAAATAAAGCACCTCCATAAATGAAACAGGAATGCGTATGAATTGGAAAGCTCAGTGTTATAAATACATCAATTAATCTACAAATCCAGTGGCATTCCTATTAAAATCCTAATAGCAATGATGAAGTGAAAATATGAAATTGACCTTCGCATTCGTATGAAAAATTAAAGGCTTAAGAATTGACATGATAATTTTGAAGCTGAAGACTCTTTATTGATGATATGTGCTGTGAGGCATTTTAAACCTACAGTAATTAAAACAGTGCTGCATTTGATACAGGGGAAACATTTAGATAGATAGATCCACACATAAATGGGAGCTTGGTATATGATAGAACTATATATCAAATCAGCAGTTTAAATTTTTATTCTTCAATAGACTAAGCCCTGTAGATGGAGCTACATTCAGGAAAAGTAATAAAATAAGATTTGTATTTGGTGAAGACGCTGTCATTACTTTGCCCAAATCCCCTAGGATCCCTTTTATTATTTCTGTACATTTCTCCTGAGTGCCTGTGTACTTTTTTTTCTATGACTAGACTAGGTGCACTGATCTTGGCCTCTGAAGCCGCGCTGCCTTTTCCACCTCCTCCCACAACTACTAAAATTATACCTCTGGCCTTTGATCCTTTGAGGCAAAAACAAAAACAAGTGTGCTTAAAATAGTACCTACTAAGAGGATTTCTCTTCTGCTGTCCTTTGTTGTTCAGCCATTAAGCTGTATCTGACTCTTTGTGACCCCACGGATTGCAGCATGCCAGGCTTCTCTGTCCTTCACTATCTTCTGGAGCTTGCTCAAACTCACGTTCATTGTGTCAATAATGCCATCCAACAATCTTGTCCTCCACCACCCCCTTCTCCTCCTGTCCTCAATCTTATCCAACATCAGGGTCTTTCCAGTGCGTCAGCTCTTCACATCAGGTGACCAAAGTATTGGAGCTTCAGCTTCAGCACCAGTCCTTCCAGTGAATATTTAGGGTTGATTTCCTTTAGGATTGCCTGGATTGATCTCCTTGCAGTCCAAGGGACTCTTAGAGTTCTCCAGCACCACAGTTGGAAAGTATCAATTCTTTGGTGCTCAGCCTTCTTCATGGTCCAACTCTCACCTCAGTACATGACTATTGGAAAAGGCATAGCTGTGACTATATGAAACTTTGTGCTCTAGGGATGTCCAAGAGAGGGGCACCGCTCTGGGTGGGGGGGGGGGGGGAGGTGTCGTTTCTGCCTATCCTGCAGTGTGTGCGTGCTAAGTCACTTCAGTCGAGTCCGACTCTTTGCAACCCTATGGACTGTAGTCCGCCAGTCTCCTCTGCCCATGGGATTCTCCAGACAAGAATACTGGAGGAACCATCTGCAAATAAAACCAAAGGTTTCTCTTTCTCTGTCACCAGATTATAGGAAACTCCTCATGAGTCCAAACTCTTCATGAGGACAGGCTGGAGAGAGAAGACAAGGGGAAACTGTGCCACTTTCCCCTAAAATAACAGGTATCTCAATGCTTGTTCAAGTGCTGTTGGAGAACTAATGTGCATGCCCAACTTAATAGTTTGGTGAATCATATAAGACCCTGTTCATGATGGGCAGCTCAGAAAACATGATTACTTGGTGGTACATGGTTAAGTGTTCAGTCTCTGCAAAGGCCCAGTAGCAATCCAAGAGCTTTTTGAGAAAAAGAAGTAGTTATCCTTAGAGTATGTCAAGGCTTTACTCCAAAATCCTGCTGCAAAAAAACTTTGCCAAAAACATTGACATTTCAAATGCCATATGGCCATATGATCTGCTGGATGATATTACCAAAGTGGACACCATCTCTATCAGGTATCAAGTGGGCCACATTAAAAATTAGTAGCTCTTTGTTCGTTTGTTTTTTGGTTTTGCAGTATGGGAGATCTTAGTTCTCTGTCCAGGGATGGAACCCATGTCTCCTGCAGTAGAAGTGCAGAATCCTGACAGATGGATGCCAGGGAAGTTCCAGAATCAATTTTATTGAGTTACTTGGAGTCTCATACCCAAATGAGAAATACATCGTCTCTAAAATCTCAAGAGAGCCACTAGACATCATTCCTTGTTTGGCTTTCAGGAGGAGCCAGATGCAACAAATTAACCTTCACCTTAGAAGAAATACCTTGGCATGCCATATATCACTGGATTCTCAGAAGTTTCACTGAGGTGGGAGGCCCCTGAATTTTAATGAAATTTATTCCCCACTCTCTGAGAATCAAATGTCTTACCACTGTGTTTAGAAGTGTCACTGCTTTTTACTCACGAGGT
Source organism: Muntiacus reevesi (assembly GCF_963930625.1). Lineage (NCBI taxonomy): Eukaryota > Metazoa > Chordata > Mammalia > Artiodactyla > Cervidae > Muntiacus > Muntiacus reevesi. The sequence goes on along the minus strand of NC_089251.1, from coordinate 196,224,973 downwards.
CATTCAGCATAATACCAATGAGGTGATGGGTCAGAATGATGTCTTGTGGAAGGGAAAGGAAATCAAACTTTTGTGGACTGTGTTATTACTGAGGTTTCATGAGTTGATACACTGTAAGGTAGAAAATTTGAGAGCTAAGGAGAAAAGATACTACTAAAAGAGATTTTAAAAAAGTTGCAAAATGTTAACACTTATACAAGGCAGGGAAAATAAGGTTGAATTACTAAAGGGGAAGAGCATGAGAAATTAAAGAAACAGAAGCTGCTTTATAAAATGTAGGAGTGTAAAAATATCAACAAAGAGGTATAAATAAGCACTTTGGTGCCAAAATTGAAGGGAGCTGTTAGTGGGAGAGTGGGGGATGGGGAAGTGTCTCATTACCAGTAGAAGGTCTAAAAAAATTTGGGAGTTAGTTGATGGAAAAAAAACTTAACAAAGTTCTTAATGCAAATAACCTAGACAGCATATTAAAAAGCAGAGACATTACTTTGCCAACAAAAGTCCATCTAGTCAAGGCTATGGTTTTTCCAGTAGTCATGTATGGATGTGAGAGTTGGACTATAAAGAAAGCTGAGCACTGAGGAATTGATGCTTTTGAACTGTGATGTTGGAGAAGACTCTTGAGAGTCCCTTGGATGGCAAGGAAATCCAGCCAGTCCATGCTAAAGGAAATCGGTCCTGGGTGTTCATTGGAAGGACTGATATTGAAGCTGAAACTCCAATACTTTGGCCACCTGATGCGAAGAACTGATTCATTTGAAAAGACACTGATGGTGGTAAAGATTAAAGGCAGGAGGAGAAGGGGACGACAGAAGGTGAGATGGTTAAATGGCATCACCAACTCAATGGGCATGAATTTGTGTAAACTCCAGGAGTTGGTGATGGACAGGGAGGCCTGGGGTGCTGCAGTCCATTGGGGTCCAAAGAGTTGGACACGACTGCGCAACTGAACTGAACTGAACTGAATCTTGATTTCAATTTCCAAGACTCTCAGTCTCTGATTTTTCATAGTAGATTATTCTTCTACTGTTTTAAAAATTTTATTTTACTATCTGTAGTTAGCCTTTTGAACCTTTCTGAAGGTAGTAATTGATATTTTAAAGTTAGGGTTCTTAAGCTTCCTGGGTATTCTTTTTCATTCTTATTATGTTTATCTGTTCTGTTGTTTTAGTTATGATTTTCTGTATCTGCATGTTTCTGTAGTTCTATGATAAAAAATAAATATATTTTGATAGTTTAGAACATAATATTTCATATTAAAGTACATACATATGATTTGTATCTCCTTCATTAGAAAAATTACTCTGAAACTATATTTCAATGATATTAACTAAGGAATCTTTTAGTTACCCAAAATCTGTGGAAGCAGCTCTTTGCAGGAAAGGGCCCTCAGCAGGAAACTCCTTTTCTTGTCACTTTAAGCAAAGATACACGGCAGCTAACTTAGATCAGGCACCCTCCTGTGCTACTCATCTCAAGCCCTAGCACACCTTTTAAATCTCTTAATCACACAATACTTTGCCTAACCTATTGGTTATTTCTATAGATCAAAGGAGGAGAAATGAAGAAAAATTAATCAACAAATGATCAGATCGCTTCCCAAGCTTTCCCTTCGGAACAAACTGTGCACAGAGAATATGATAGGATCTAAAGAAAGATAACAAGAAGTCAACAAACCGGCACGCAGTGGGAAATGGTGATGACTCTGACTCCTTATCTTAATGACTAACTAAAATGACATCCCTTTTTCCCTTTAAAAAATTTTAATGGCTGAGTAGAATCTTTGGAGATGATTTTTGGGGGACCCCGAGTCCACTGACTCCTCAGATTGGCAGCATTATGATTAAAAGCAGCTTTTCTTTCTCTCCAGTATTGATTTCCGAGCAGTGAGCAGTCAGCCCCGTATTCTGTAACAACTGGAGTCTTAAGCTAAAGGGAGAAATAGAATTGTTTTGTCTCACACATCAACTGAAAACAAAACAAAACAAAACAAAAATTCTTAACTCCTTTAAAAATATCAGTGACTCAAGAGCAATCGTAATTTTAACCTTTGCTGTCTCTTAAGTCACTAATATTTCAAATAATTATTTCTCAATATATTTATTACAGGAATTTCCTTTGTTTTCCTGCCTCAGTCATTCCTCTGTTTTCCCTTTACTGATCAAATTAACCTTAATGTTAGGCCCTGAAGCATGTGGCTCCTCTATTGCTACTTCATAAAGCCCATTCTTAACAGGGGCTAGAATGAACTGTTAAGCATTGTAGGAGTTAGAAATGTGTTTTTGTCCCAAATCCCCAAAGTAATCTTTATCCATATGTAGCCAGATTAAGTAACTGTTAATCCTTTCCAGTTTAAAATGTTTCTTTGGATTGTACCCCACAGAAAACCACTTGCTTTAATGATTAATAATCATTATTTGAACAACAATAACAACAACAAAAAACAGGAGAAAGGTCTGTGGACAAGTACATTTAGTAGTTTCTATAAACTTAAAAGTGCTAATGTTCATTGTACAGGCAGGGGATGCATTGTTCACATAGGATTTCCAAAATTTATAAGGCAAGGAAAATAGTTTAATGTCATTTCACTCCTTAGCAAATGGGGACAAGTGGTGGTCTTCAAATCTTTTTGTTCTACTACTTCCTAATTTTTTGATAGGTGCTACATTTCCTTTCACAAAGGAAGTTTACACCTGAAATGTTTCAACTATAATTAGTTGCAAGGAATAAAAATTCACACTGTAAAAGCTGACACTGAAAACTAAAAAGGTGTTATATCACTTTTTAAAATTCATGTCATAGAGTCTGAATATCATAGTGATTTTCTACCTATACATTTAAAATACACATGAATATACGTATCTTCATTAACTGTTAGAACTTTTAAATATCTTGATGTCTTTGAATTTTTACTTCTGTTCTACTATCCACAGAGAATTTTATCCTAATATCATGTGTCATGCCTAAAACTCTTTTATCTTAATACATAAAGAATTAATTCACTCACCTTCTCAGAAAACTGAAAAAACTGAAACGGTTCTTCATTGCCTAATGAAGGAAATACATATCTATATATTTAGTTTAAAATGAACAATTCTGGGATTGTCATTCAGTATTTCCATCTTGGTTCCATGATACTTTTATTTATTCCACACACTAGCCCAACTAGAATTTTCAATGAGGGAATTTCCTTGTGTTTTTGTTAAGGTATCTGTCTATGAAGTCCTTCCATTTTCCCCTGAAAGTCTAGTCCAATTCTTTTACAATATTCATTTTATTTCTGATTGCTTAAATTCTGTCTGCTTTCAAAATTCCACTCAGGTACTTTCATACAGTCACAAAAACTTCCTTAGTCACACTGTAAAATTTGACTGTGAGGAGGCTCATGACACATTACGTTCTTCTGCATTTCATCCACATACATGTGTGTCTTACCAGTCCTACCTGACAATTACGATTTGTGAAGACATAACACGTAGGCCAGTCCACTTTCTATCAATCACAATAGGAGCATCATTATTTTATGTAGTTAAATTAATAAGAATTTCTCAAGACATAGGAAAATAAGTTTTTGACCTTGAGTTCTTAACAGAGGAGGAATATTTTATTAGTGAGATGTTGCCACGATAATGCTAACTTTAAATGACCTGAATATCCCCAACCTACATTTATTTTGCTCACTCCTCACTGTGTGCACTACTTGGGGGTTAGCTAATCTAGGCTTGGTCCAGAATCTTGGCTCAGACTGCGCATCAGATTGTTATGTGCTTCACGTGTCTTACGGAGAAGGCAATGGCAGCCCACTCCAGTCCTCTCGCCTGGAAAATCCCAAGGACGGAGGAGCCTGGTGGGCTGCAGTCCATGGGGTCGCGAAGAGTCGGACACGACTGAGCGACTTCACTTTCACTTTTCACTTTCATGCATTGGAGAAGGAGATGGCAACCCACTCCAGTGTTCTTGCCTGGAGAATCCCAGGGATGGGGGAGCCTGGTGGGCTGCCATCTATGGGGTTGCACAGAGTCGGACACGACTAAAGGGACTTAGCAGCGGCAGCAGCATGTGCCTTACTTGAGATCTGGGCTGAAAAGCAAGCAGTAATCCAGGGTATGTCTTCTCATGGTGATGACAGAGCAACACCTGGACTCATAAAATAAAGATGCTGGGGAATAACACCAGCACTCGGCAAGGCTGTGAAAGTATAACGTTACGATGGAGTGATGAATTTGGGCCAATAACTCAACCCATCATGGCCATGCCAGTGATTGTCTGAGAAGAGATCTGAGGAAGATCCGAAAACAAAAACCACTTGCACTAGGAGAAAGGTCTTCATGGACAAGATGACTGTAGGACTGACTTTCCAGGGTGGGTGAGTTGCTAGGTATTGCAGGCAGGGAGCACATTGGAGGGACAAAGCTTGCTGTTCACAGGTGCAGACCGGAGCACGGGCATGAGACACGTGGAGAAACGCTTGGTCCTGCAGACCGGGCGAGGCAGGGTTTGCGGGGAGGGCTGGAGCCAGAGATACCCCCTATTTATTGTGAGTTTGCTATACGCCTCATTCTTTGACAGGGCACTCGATATTTATTTTGTAGATAATAGGCTAACAGAATGTATTTAACTTCACTGTTAATGTTTTAAGAACGCAATATTGCTGAGATATATTATTCACTTTATAAATAAATGGTTTGTTCCTCCTCCCTCCCTCTCTGCCTCCTCCTCCCCCTTTCTCCCATCTCCCCTCCCTTCTTCCTTTCCTTCCTCTTGAAAAGGCAATTTCCCTAAAATAATGATGATGTTTCTTTAAGAGATAAGAAACTCTAGTGGAATGAAAACTTGTTAAGATAGAAATTGAAGCAAATTGTAAGATGCAGAAAAGAAACCAGAGGCTTGCTGAAGCCACAGAGGCAGACTTGGCTCAACAGGCCACATTGAGTCCGGCAGTTTCTTTGCCTTCGGAGCCGCTCCAGGCTGGGCTAGCGAGCGCGGTGGAGCCCCTGTCCGGGCGGCGGGGCTGTTGGAGTGGTCCTGCTCGCCTGGGGCTCGCAGGGCTGCGGCCCCTGTGGAAGTGGAGCTGCAAAGGCTGCTGCTTCAGCTCAGCCCGCTACTGCCGCCCGTGTGCTGGCAGCGGCCAACACTCGGTCTGGGAAGAGCAGCCAGCTCTTCCCTTCCTGGATGCAAGGTCTAGGACTGCATCTGAGGAATGAGAGGGAGGGAGAGACGCCCTGGGTGAGCCTGGGTACCAGAGTCTTAGGGAGCAAGACTCATTCTCTCCCCGTATTACAAAACTCTCCCCTGGGAACAGATGGAGGAGCACTTTGATCTGGTGCAAAGGGAGAAGGGGTGTTACCTGTGGGCCCGGAGCTCATCCTCAGAAGGGAAACGTCCTGGAGTTCCGGATGAATTCACACTGTGAACAGGCTTTGAGATTATTCAAATCCTTCCATCAGAACAGAAAGGACTGTGTTAGAGCTGAAAGTGCAGGCTCTTCCCCGGCTCATTAATTCTAAACGTGCATCCGTGCCATGTGCAGAATGGGTAACAGAAAAGGATCACAGGCAGCTTCAGTCTTTTGGAAATATCAAGTAGCCTGAGCTTGGGAACTATAGGATGAAAATCAAAGGCCTGTCAGAAAGTTTTGGTTTCTAAATTGAATTTATGTTTTGAATAGATTAGCTTCACTTAACCTTGTAAAACAAACATCTGCAATTATAGCAGCTGTTCTTGAAATTACTCTTTCAGGAAAGCTCTAGTTTCAAACTTTCTGTCTTGTTTTCACACACGTCAGATAGTGTGTTATGATTTTGAAGTCAGAGGAACATGTTGGTTTTGCTAAATTAATAAGGCCACCTTTTGAAAAGAATATAGAACCTTTGTATAATGCAGTCAAAACAAATGGTCCTGTCCTTATAGGATTTCAAGAAATAAACAACTTTGAGTCACAAACAATCCGTCACTACAGAATGCCCCATAATACAAAGTGACATATATCCAGTCAATTAAAAAGGGCACAACTCACATCCTAATATATATACTCGAGAGTGATTTCTTATTTGCTTATTCCATTTATCTAGGTGTTGAGTAGCGTTCCATCATTGGAGTAAAAGTTAGGAAAAGTGTTTCAAAGGGCCGCTGATGGGCAAGGCTGGGGCCTGAAATTTCCCACTGGACCATGGCAGATTGGCATGAGAAGGTGGGTCTGCCACATCGTGATGACTGCTGATGATCTGCGTGTGGCCACCAGGTATACTTGGCCTTGTGCAATCATGCCCAAATTAAGACAATGGGAGTGAAAATAATGCAATAAATAGCTTTTATTTGTTTAATGGTAGCAGTTACAGAATATGTGCTACGAATTCAATCAACCTGGACTAGAGTACAGACCCTGTCAAATACCTACCAGTAAATCTTTGACACTCAATTTCTTCATATCTAAAATAAGGTTGATATTCATTGTTAAATCATAGAGTTTTGCCATAAGAACTAAACTGCCTCTTGCAAGTGTCTTTCCGGCCCCACATAAATAATCAATTAATAAAAAATATTTTATATGACATAAAATATTATACAGAAAACAAAAGATCCTAATGGAATTCTGATACTATTTTCTCTCTAACAGAAGTAGAATAAGCATCCAAAAAAAAAAAGTCAGTGAAAATAAGACTAAGGTAAACAAATATACTAGAAAAATTCCATGGAGGTAGCAAATTATCTTAATATTGCAGCTAATGCTTTGGTGCCACATTGCAAAGCATAGTTTGTCACTTACAGTTTATGTAATAATGGTGTAGTTCTTTACTTTTTCTGGGAATTGCTTTCTTTGTTTTTTTTTTAATTGGAGTATACTTTATTTACAGTATTGTGTTAGTTTCAGGTATACAGCAGAGTGTTTCAGTTATATGTATGTGTATATATACATCAGATTCCTTCTCCTTATGTGTTATTATAAAATATTGAGCATAGTTCCCTGTGCTATATAGAAGGTCCTTATTGGTCATCTATTTTATATATAATGATGTGCATATGTTGATCCCAAACTTCAAATGTACCCCCTTTTCCTCTTTGGTAACCATAAGTTTGTTATCTATGCCTGCTAGTTTATTTACATTGTAGTTCATCTGTATCTTTTTTTAAAGCTCCACATATATGTGATACCATATGATATTTGTCTTTATCTGGCTTACTTCACTTTGTATCTTAATCTTTGAATCCATCTATGTTGTTGCAAATGGCATTATTTCATTCTTTTTTTATAGCTGAGTAATATTCTGTTGTGCACATGTGCCACATCTTTATCCATTCATGTGTCAAGACTTGCTTCCATGTCTTGGCTATTATAAATAGTGCTGCAGTGAGCAAATTTTGTAGAAGTATTATATCATGAGTGAACAAGTTAAAGTACTTTAAATGAGAAAAATATTACAAATCGAAACTTTCTCAAAAGAAAAAAAATAAGAAAACAGGAGACATCTTAATATCTATTTAGAAAGTAGGATTTCAGCTAGGCATTGAAGGAAAAGAGCTTTCAAGGGCAATGGAAAGAAAAGGAAGTGACAGTTCACAAGTTGTAGACCAGAAGTTCTCAGTCTTTGAATGCATAAAGGTGTTTGCCCCCAGGCGATTTTGGCAAAGTTGGAGATTTTCCGTTCTCATACCTGGTGAGAAGTAGTAACTGGCACTTCCTGGTCAAGGCCATGGATGCTCATAAACATTCTGCAGCACAGAAAGCAGCCCTCCCCAAAGCGAAATCATCCATCCCCCAGTGTTAATACTGGTGAGGCTGAGAAAACTTGCTGCAGACAGATGAACCACTAGCATGAAAGACCTAGAAGTTCAGCCAGAAAATATTGGTGGATTACAAATGCAAGAATGGGGAATAGAGGCTTCTGTGTGCAGTGAGAAAATCAAGAAATTTACTTGTCAAGAAGTGATGCATTTTGCTTGGTAATGAAAGACAATCATCATGAATATAATCATGTGGGTATAATTTAGCAAATCACTCTTATGCAATTGTTTATAGCAGACTAAATATAAAGATACAAAATAAATTTAAGTTGCTTCACGGCATCTCTGTAACATTTTGTCACTCACAGTGGGGTCTCAAACAGTCTTTCTCGTCATCCCCATTTCCAGTGAGATTTCATTATTCATTCAGAGTAGGGAACATGCAGGGCTGCAGTTGTACATCCTCTTGGGTTAGACACAGTGGAATTGTCACTTGTTTTATCCAATGGAATGGGAGCACAGTGAGGTGTGCCAGCATGTAAGTGATGTTATACAATTCCTCATGCACTCTCTCTCTTCTTTTCCACGTGGCGTAGATAGGTATGCTTTCTAGATGTTTCAGGTATGAGAAGGTGGAGCTTCCTAACATGGGAGCATGCCTCATTCTATCTTCCCCTACCATTAAATATATAGTCTATGACATCAGTTATCCCTCTATCTGGACTTGTTGCCACACACTTAAAATGAAGAATTTAAGGTAAATGATTTTTGATATCTTCTTCACTGCCAACATTCTAAAATGACTATTAACAATGAGAAGTTGATCCTTTTTCCAACTTTCTACTGAAACACTTTGCTTTACATAGACATATTATTGGACTGGAGATGAAATATCTGGATAATCAAATGATTTAGAGCATTAGTCTCAGATTACATGTATATTTCCTTGAGATACTGCTGCATTGCAAGTAGGCACATATCATTAGAAAAATAATAAGATGCGACAGAGTTAACTGCCAAGAAAAACTGAAGTGTTTAGTACTGATATGATTTGTCTTGTGTTATGCAGTTAACTGAAGGGCACGTGGATGATTCTTCCACAGATGAAGAAAATAAGTTCCAGGTAGGCTAGAAGACTCAATCAGGAATTTCCAGTTTGTAAAGGGTGAATCATAATGTGTATCCTAGCTCCTGAGTGCCAAAGAGCCTTGATTGCCTCACAGAATGGTTTGTGTTACCGTAGTAAGTATCTCACTCAGATTTATTTGCTCTCATTACATTTTATACATGTTCATCCGCCTTCCGTTTTACTGCATGCTCCAGAATGAAAAGAACGGGACTGCATTTCCTCTTATCTTGTATTTTTATTAATAGTAGCAATGGTAGTAAGTAGTATCATCATCATCATCATCATTATTAAACTTTTTTAAAATTCTGAGATAACTGTAGGTTTTATACAATTGCCAGAAATAATACAGAGAGATCACATGCTCCTTTTAAAAAATTTACCCAGTGATATATTTTTTAAAATGGAACATAGTCGCTTTACAGTGCTGCGTTAGCCTCTGCTCTACAAGAGTAAGCTATATGTACAGGAGAGACACAGAGACACGTGTTCTGTATCTGGGTTGAGAAGATCCCTTGGAGGACGGAATGGCAACTCACTCCAGCATTCTTGCCTGAAAAATTCCATGGACGGAGGAGTCTGGAGGGCTGCGGTCTATGGGGTCGCAGAGTCAGGCGCGACTGGGCGGCTGAGCGCAGCCCAGCACACGCGCATCAGTCCCCTCTCGGGCCTCCCTCCTGCCCCCCGTCCTGCCCGGCTCAGTGGTCACGGAGCTCCTAGCTGAGCTCCTCGTGTTATCCGGCAGCTTCCCGCTGGTGGCTTCACCCGTGACAGTGTGCGTGTCTGTCCCAGCCTCCCACTCCGTCCTGCCCTCCTCCCTCTCCATATCCACGGGCCCCTTTCCTGCATCTGCGTCTCTGCTCCTGTCCTGCAGACAGGTTCAGCTCCACCGTTTCTCTAGACGCCACACACACGCATTGCTGGATGGCATTTACTCTTTCTAACCTACTGCATTCTGTGTGACAGACCCTGTGTCCATCCGTACCTCTATAAATGACCCATTTCCATTCTCACTTGTGACAAACATTTCACTACACATATGGACCACATCTTCCTCATCCATTCATCTGTCAGTGGAAGTTTACGTTTCTTCCATGTGCTGACTATTGTAAATAATGACAATGTTTCAGTCATAACAGAAAATTGTTTCACAACCAGAAGACTCCTTCACATAGCCCTGGTATAGCCATACGCACTTTCCTTTCCTGCCTGCTCTCTTAACTGCTGACAATCACCAATTTCTTCTTCTTTTCCACTATTTGATAAGTTTAAAAATGCTATATAAAGGAATCATATGACATATGCATTTTGGGATTGGCTTTTTTCACTTGCATAATTCCTTGGATATTTCATCAAGTTATTAAGTGATTTTTTTTTTTTTCTATTTTTGGGTATTATCCATTTTATGGAGGTTGAAGTTTTTGAAGTTTCTTTAACTGTTAACCCATTGAAGGCCATTTGAACTGTTTCATGTATTTGTATTATGAATAAACCTGCTGTGAACATTGGTGTAGAGGTTTGCATATGAACATAAAACAAATTTTTATTTCTCTGAAATAAATGACCATATTTTCTATTTCATATGTTAATTATATATTAGTTTTATAAGATATTGCACCTGAGAGGTTGTACCGTTTCACATTTCCACCAAAAATGTGCTAATGAAACGATTTCTAT